>NW_004443975.1:19156725-19173496 GCF_000243295.1 Trichechus manatus latirostris | reverse complement strand
GGCTTTTTTTTTTCCACTGCCCACCCCGTCCAACATCACCAGCCTGCCCCCTATACACGCAAATGTCAAATGCCGAAGCCTTCCCGCTTCCTCAGGACCAAGACCAAAGCGGGTCCCAAACGCAGCTGGTACGGGGCAGTTGCTGCCCCATTCGTGCGGGCTTCTCCTAAAGCCTCTTCCCGCCGGTTACCTCCTTGAAAACTCCAAAGTTATTTTGTTTTCCCCAGAATCCAGCCGAGTTTGGAGAGGGCAGGCAAAGGCAAAGGTACTAAGGGGGTTACGGAGGCCGCCCTCCCAGCGGGGTGTGCCCACTGCCCCCACCTTGGCGCAGGCTGGTGCGCGCTTCTTGTTGCCCAGCCCCTCCAAGCCCGCGCCCTCGGCGCGCTAGCAGACGGCCGCGCTTTCCCCGCTTCCCCAAAGGCCTCGGAGCCCGCGGTGCTGCCCGCGGTCCTGGCCCGAAGAGAGCTCAGGGTGCTGCCAGGAGGGGTTGGACGGGGCCAAGGCGTCCCGGGGCACCCCTGCCCGGCGTGCGCGTCCTGTGCTACGTACCTGTCCTGGCTTTCCCGCTCCAATTGCTGGCCTGGCTGGGGAGCCGGGCCTGGAGCTCGCCGCCTCCGGCGGAGCCCGCCCCCGCCCGCCCCCCGCGCGCCCTCGTCCTCCCAGCCGCCAGGCCAGATGTGGGGCGGTCTCTCGAGGGCCATTGGCTTGGACCGCAGTTCCAGGCCGGCTTCTAGGATTTCCCCCAGGCTATGCGGCCCCTTTGTGGGCAGGGGAAAACGTGTCCAGGCCAGCGCCTCACCTTTTACCTCCAGTTCCCTACCCCTTCTGGGTTCCCCCGCGTCCCGCCTCCAGAGCCCTGGCTTTAAACAGTAGTAACTCCGCAAAAGAAAGGGGGTGAGAAGACCTCCTTGCGGGCGGTGTGTGGAGGTCAGATGCGAGCTCGCGGCGTTTCTCGAAGGCTCTGGGTGTTCGTACTAGGGAAACAGGCCCTATAGGGACAGAAATGAAAGACGCACAGACTTCGCCCCGGTGGCTGTCTTCAGCGCAAAGTTCACGTCTATTGTTTTCTGCCTCGGGGGAAGCTGCCCAGCTTGATAGATCTTTTTAGATCCCATCACTAGAAGAAAAATCCTGGTGATAACGATTATCATACCCGCTGGCGCTATCTCGCCATCGCCCCAATTTATCTCCCTCTCACTCCAGTCCCTTAGAGAGACGAGGAGGATAAGGGGCTGGCGGGAGGATGGGGCCAAGCCGCTGCCCTCAGATGGAGCGGAGAGGGAGAGGCACGAGGCCACTTCATCCGTCCCTTTCCGCTCCGGGCTGGGGAGAGAGAACACGGCGGGTTTCTTTCTCTGCCAAGCCTCACGCTTCTTTCAAATGATTTTAGTCTGGTGCTCCAGTCTATCCATATACATTTCCAATCTCATGGCTCATAAACTATTAGCAAAATGGTTTCATTATTCACCTTCTGTATTCTACAAAAGGGAGAAAAGAAGGCAGCGGCAGGAAGTCAGAGTGGGGGTGGGCGACAGTCGTCGGACACTGGTTAACAGTGATGCCGCCGTGTTAAAATCATGCTTCAGACTGCCTTCTTCAAGCTGACACTCAACAAATCTGGTCCGTTTCCAAGGATCTGTAGCCGACCCCTAGTCTCTCTCTTCATCCATCACTATCTGCCTCTCTCTAATACCCAGGTCTCTAGAAGGACCAGATGAATAGCTAGGATACTCCAAATCCATTATTTGCTTCATTAGGTGTCATCAATAAGGCACACCGTTTATATACGACACACATAATTAATTGGTTTGAATTGCTACCCTAAGTCCCCTCTTGGGTCGTGGCGGTGACAGAATCTCATACCATCCCTGAACCCAAGCCATCTGAAGGCAGAAGTCTAGGGTGATAACCAAGAAGTTAACTAGAGGTTTGGTGTGCCATTAAGGTGCGCCATTGGATCCCCGCCAGGCTTCCGGAAGCTCCGGGGAGTGGTGAGGTGGCAGAGTGGCGTGAGGGTCTGTGCGCGCGCGCGCGCGCCCGCCCGCCCGCCTGAGTGATTGGGGCGGGGGGAAGACTAACAGATTTCAGAGAGAGAGATGGGAGAGAACAGTGGAGGCCTGACCACGAGGCAAGGGGCTAAGGTAGAACCCTGCGTGCAGGCGCGAACGGGCGGATGCGGCCTCGGGCGAGTGGCATCCGGGACGGCTCCTCCGCTCGGAGCGACAATATTGAAGTGTCTTCACATACATGAATGTCTGTCACTCACACACATACACACACACACACTTCCCCTGCACTTTTTGAAAATAGAAAGGACGCTCATCAAGCGAACGTGCGGTAGTTATCCCTGGCTGTAGAAACCAATCTGGCTGCGAGAGGCCCCGGTGCTATCGCCGGGGGCGGCGGCGGAGGCGCGCGGGCTCGCGCAGAGGCCCGGGCTCGGGCGCTCGCTAGGTCACCGCGCCGCGCGGCCGCCGCCGCCCGCTGTTTAATATACATGGGGTGGGAACGGAGGGAAACGGATCCCGTGCCTGCCCGTCCTGCAGGAAAAAAAAAAAAATCAATTTGCTATTTATTTTTGAAATATATAGATTTAGGGAATTTTTTACAACCCGCCTCCCTTCAAGAACGGCGGCCCACATTTAATTACGTCTTTTAATGACTTTTCCCTTCGCCATCACTGTCCCATGTTAAGGGCGGGGGTGGGGTGGAGTTTCTTGGGGGGGGTTTCCATTCTGGTATCTTCAAAAAGATTTGCCTTATGTGTTAATTGCATGCTGTTAAGCACATCTGGGACTGCGTGCTGACCAACTCGGACCAACTTTTAATTAACACATTGACCCGGCGACGAAGCAGCCGCCCAGCCTCCCCCTCGAAATATGTATATTAACGGCGCCGAAGCGGCTCGGCGGGCGCCGCCAGATGCGTGCGAGGAATTGCCTGCGTCGAGGGGCGGGAGGGGGTGCAAATTGCAACCGTGCGCTCTCTTTCCGTGAACGTTTTTCTCACCTCTAGGAAAACAACAAAGAAAAAGTAAATGACCAGCTCGTGGAGCAGGTTTCTGACAACCTTTAACTTGACTTGACCCCGGGCGGGGGGTTGGGGAAAGGGGAGGGAAGACCCGCCAAAGCCATTTTCTAACCAGCGTGACTTGAGCCTGAGCTGAGGTCCCCAACCTGGTGCTTTGAATGAACTGAGTTCTCCGATCCTGGATCTCGCCGGTGCCTGAGAATTCTCCTGGAAGGAGAGAACGAGCCACCGGCCGTCATTTACGACTCTGGCCTTCCTCCTCCCAACCTCCTCTCCTTTGCCCCGGCCACTCCTACGCGAGGCCGCAAACTCCAGGGCTCCAGGTCCCGGAACGAAGAAAAGGTGCTCCCCCCTTTCCGCCGTTCCCGGCTTGCAGAGCGCTGCGGTCAGGCAGGGGCACAGGAAGCTAGGGCCTATTTTTAGGATTCTAGGGCCTTTCGTTGGAGGCGACTCAAGGGCCATCTTCTAGCCAGGCCAGAGTCAAAGCTGGGTTGGAGGGAGAAGAAACCAGGAGAGCAGCCCAGACTACGCCACCTGCAGAGATGCAATTTCCCCCTGAGTAATTGCATGCAGAATTCATGGCGTTTCACTGGAGTGGTGCCTTCCGAATGAATGCCTACCCTGCTTCCCAGTAGAGCGCAAATGCGGGTTAATCCCCAGATACGCACTCATTTTCTCTCGGCATCCAATCTCAGCTGCCTCCCTCTTCGAAGTGCTTAGCTTCGACATACATCCCAATAAAAAAAAAGTCAAAGTGGTATTCCTTCTCCTAGCCATAAAGAAGTTGGAGTGAATCACTCCCAAGTTACCATTTAACGTC
Organism: Trichechus manatus latirostris; assembly: GCF_000243295.1. NCBI lineage: Eukaryota > Metazoa > Chordata > Mammalia > Sirenia > Trichechidae > Trichechus > Trichechus manatus. The sequence continues at coordinate 19,169,646 of NW_004443975.1, read as the reverse complement.
CCCTCCAGGTAACAGCTGAAGTTTCTGGTTTGACATTTTTCATTGCCCAGCCCAGAACTTTTCAATAAATATGCAGTACCAGCATGAGGATAAGTGTATGTCACAGTAAATCCACAGCTATATGCTCTAACTGTGTCGATGCTTTGGAAAATTTAATGTGACAAGATTGCTCCCCAAATTCCTTTCATCTCTTCTTTTTTTTTTTTTTTTTTTGTCCTTCCCTTGAATCTACTTTTCCTATCAAAGTATCAGGGAATCTACAAAATTTAAGACTAAAAGAATAGAAAAGATAAAGACAAGAGAACAAGGTTCTGTTACTCAGTATTCCTCTGAGCTCCTACAGATCTTTTTATATTCAGATAAAGGTGTAATCAACACACATCTTCAGACAGGGAAAAACCAATCAGTTGGTAAATTACTATGTCCCTCTGCAAAGACAAGGCCTTTGGAACATAGCACAGGCATTGCACAAATAGGTTTATTCTGAGTTTTTGTAGAACTACAGCTACTTATTTCAGCTCACAAACTGATCTGCAAAATTGCGGCACACCTGATATCCAGGGAAAGACAAGAGTTGGTAACTCCAGCTGGTTCTTCTTTTGATTTACTCTGCCTGGTAAGATGTATGCTGGGCTGTTTTGATAAGGGGAAAAAAAGGAGTCAGCAGTTTGATTTGGAAACTCTTTTATTGCTGAATATGGTTGCAGGTTTAAACTAAAGAATGTGTTTCTGCTGGGAACATTTGCATGACACATCCATATGCATTAGCAGCTGCACAGTGTTATATCTTCAGTTCCTGTGAGCTTTTATCTTTTCCCCCCTCTGTCTTCCTCAAAGGAAGTAGGTAAGTGGCTTATAGGAGAACCACATAGACTTTAAGGATGTATGAATCTTCCCTCCGTCCTTTAGGCCCTCAACACCACGTTAGCCTATTACAGTCTTGTTTCTTTTGAGGATTTTGGACTATTTCAAGTAGCTAACCTCTGTGGTTACATTATTATTAATTGTAATAATGGAGTAACAGTGTATAAACCAAAACCAAACCCATTGCCATTGAGTCAATTCCAACTCATAGCAATCCTATAGGATAGAGTAGAATTGCCCCATAGGGTTTCTGAGGAGCGGCTGGTGGATTCGAACTGCCAGCCTTTTGGTTAGCAGCTGAGCTCTTTACCCCTGTACCACCAGGGCTCCAACATTGTATAGAACATAATAAGAGAAACTTCTCCAAATTATCCAGAGAAAGGAGCTGGCAGACTCAACTTTGTATTCAGGAATAAAAGGTGTTGTCATCAATGTCCTTCTGCTGATGTGCTTAGTGAATTTCTAGATAAACTTTTCATTAGATAATCTCTCCTTTGTCATCAGTCTTCTCTTCTTGATACATAGAAGTAATATTTTTGACTCAAGATAACTCAGATCTTGCCACTCTCATGCATAGGGATGTTGCCAGACACCACAAGAGTGGTTCTGGATGATGTTTGTTTTCAGATATTATATCAGCTGTGCAAGGACCTTAGTCTAGTATCTACAGCAACTCTGTGCATCTAAGCCTACCTACCATGTATCTCCCGTGTCTGAGTCTCCCTGACTCCCTGTGGTCGGTAAAGAGCAGGGACCAGTGTCAGATGGAAATCAGGAGGACACTGGGACTTGAGGTTCTTTTTTGGTTTGATTCTGTTCAGTCACTCCCTCTTTTTTTTTAAATACAACGGTAAATTTTAATCATGACCATCAGGTTGAGGTGACTAGAAAGCATATGGATCCCTAACTAAGAGATTATCATGATGTGATATTTTAAAATTCCCTTTCATTTCTAGTCAAAGTCAGTGTTTCATGGAATTATTTGAGAATATTGTAAGTCATATCCAGAGTTCTTGACCAAGTCAAACTTCAAAGTAGTGGTATATTACAACAAGCACTAACCTCCCTCCCACACAAACAAACAAAAAGATAATAATCCTTTTCAGGAATTGTGATGACCAATGACAACATCCTACTAGAGTTATGGTCATTTTCCCTCCATTCTTTGCAGCTGATCTTGGTCACCAGAGAAGATACTTAGAAAAAATGAAATGACAATAACTGGTAAAATGGTGCCATGCCTTTTTTTTCTAAAATACTTGGAACGAATATGCACTATTGCACTAACATGCACTCACAATGACACGTGAATATGCATGAGTCTAAATAATAATCCATTTTTATGTCTTGTTGCCTTATGTTGCATATACCACCAGTACATTGATTTGACCTTACCAAAAAGAAGCTAAGTTGGATCTTAAATGTGTCAGATGTCGCATGAAACAACTTTCTCCCGCCCTAATGTGTGTGTTTTAACTCTTCAACATTAATACAGTAAGTCAGTATGATGGGAATAAGAGTAAAAACAGTTGCTTGATATTATATAATGTAAAAAATAACCAGCTGCATTATTTTATTCAATTATTTGTTTCCATAATAATTAGAACAACCAATTGTTAGGGCCAGTTAGGTCAGTTGTTTAGATCAGAGCAAGAATTGATCTGTGGTTAATTGTGTCCATAATCCAGAGCCTCAAATTACATTCCCCAAACCTCACCAGCCCTGGACAGTTGTATGCTAGAGATGACAGGAGGGTCAAATGAGAATGTGGCTGAATCTGCACAAACCAGGACAAAAAGCTTTATTTTAATAAGTGTACATCTTACATGCAGTGTTAAATACAAAAGGAGGGAGGTATACGTCTTCAATCCAAATGAAATCCTTCTGGCAAGATTTTTCAGAGAGCAGGAACAGAGAGGAAAGAAAGAAAGAATATCTTAATTGAGGCTTTTATCAAGCTTAAGCACAATTAAAATAAATAAAACATTACTGTACCTATCCTGGTATTGGTATATCATTTAAAACTTTTATAGATAGGATGCTATTGGTTCAATGCACATCTTCTTTATCTTTAAGATAAAGAAAGGATCTGTTTATTTGTTTGCCTCTGTTTGCTTTAAGATTTGATTTGACATTAAATGTTTCTGGGTATATTAATGTTGTCAGCAGACTTCGGGATATAAGCAATGTGAGGGAATTACTTTCTTATCCATTCACTGATTGGTTCTATTTACAAAATAATTGCATTTCTTCCTCAAAGTCTGTCTTCAGCCCAGGTCACAATATTATAGGCTCTTTGAAGTATGGTAGCTGACAAAGATGTAACATAGACCATTACAATGAGTCACCTTGATCCAGCAGATCCAGACCAATGAGCAGATAGAAACTTTGTCAAGTTAGTATTTAACCCTATGGCCATTTATTCATACTCATCTCAAAGAAGTGTGAGCTATGTAACGTTTATTCAAAAGCCAGTAGTTTGCCATGATGTTAATAAGTCATCAGTAGCAGATTCTCACTCTTAGGCTGTAGGTCTTGCTGCATTGGAAAATATTTACATAAATATTTTTATTTCTATCCATAAACAATGAAGAAATGTGAATACTACACTAAATGTGAAAATAACCTTATAAATTGCATGAATTAGTAAAAGAAAATCAACTCCAACAGATATTTCCAAGACAGACAATAAACATGTTTTAGAGGATTTTTAGTATTGTCTTAGTCATCTAGTGCTGCTATAACAGAAATACCACAAGTGGATGGCTTTGACAAAGAGAAGTTTATTCTCTCACAGTCCAGTAGGCTACAAGTCCAATTCAGGGCATCAGCTCCAGGAGAAGGCTTTTTCTCTCTGTGGGCTCTGGAGGAAGGTCCTTGTGATGCATCAGTCTTCCCTTGGTCTGGGAGTATCTCAGCGCAGGAACCTCAGGTCCAAAGGATGCGCTCTGCTCCCGGTACTGCTTTCTTGGTGGTATGAGGTTCCCATGTATCTCTGCTCACTTCTCTCTTTTATATTTCAAAAGAGTTGGCTTAAGACACTATCCAATTCTTGTATACCTCATCAGTATAACTGCTGCTAATCCATCTTATTACATCATAGTGATAGAGTTTACAATACATAAGGAAATCACCTCAGATTACAAAATAGTACACAATTATACAATACTGGGAATCATGACCCAACCAAGTTGACAGATATTTTGGGGGACACAATCCATGACAAGTATTAGATTAAGTGGAACAACAATATACTATACAACTGGAAACACCAATTACCTTAATTGAGATGAGGGATGATGAAGGATAATATTCTTGATTTTTCTCCAACATCATAGTCTCCACCACTGCCATCATCCCTATCATTAACTGACTATTAACTCTGTGCCAAGCACTGTGCTAAGCACTGTATGTGTACTTTCTCAGTCAATTCTCACAGCCCTACGAGATAGACTCTGTTAGCCCTGAATTACTGGTGAGGGAACCAAGACTTGTTGTTTAGTACCGTCCAGTCGATTTTGACTCATAGCAACCCATCTGACAGAGTAGAACTGCCCCGTAGGGTTTGCTAGGCTGTAATCTTTATGGGGAGCCCTGGTGGTGCAGTGGTTAAGCGCTTGGCTGCTAACCGAAAGGTCAGCAGTTGGAATCCACCAGCTGCTCCTTGGAAACCCTTCTGGGGCAGTTCTACTCTGTGCTGTAAGGTCACTCTGAGTTGGGATGGCAACGGGTTTGAGTTGTTTTTCTTTTTTGTTTTGAAATCTTTACAGGAGCAGATCGGCAGGTCTTTCTCCTGCAGAGCTGCTGGGTGTGTTCAAACAACCAACCTTTCAGTTCTTCACAGGTGTACCACCAGGCTCTGTACCTAAGACTTAGAGTGGTGAAATAATGTGCCTGAAATCACATGTCTTGACCTGCCTCTTGAACATTCTGTCTTACTCCTGGACGTCTATCATCTGGATTAGGAATCTATGTGGATACCATTTAGTTTGATATTTTTAAACAAATTTTTTATGTGTGTGCACAAGGACATAGTGGCGATAGTTTCCTAAAATTTTATCTAAAGCACAGTAGGTTAGTGAAACCGTTTTTAATGGCAATTGGCTGACTTATTTTTCTGGTTTGCCCACTCTAAAACCAAACCATATCCACTGCTGTCAAGTCAATTCCGACTCATAGCGACGACAGGACAGAATAGAACTGCCCCATAGGGTTTCCAAGGCCTGCCCCATAGGGTTTCCAAGGCTATAAATCTTTATGGAAGCACACTGCCACATCTTTCTCCCGCAGGGCAGCTGGTGGGTTCGAACCGCTGACCTTTCAGTTAGCAGCTGAGCACTTTAACTGCCACACCACCAGGGCTCCTGTGCCCACTCTAGTCACCACACACACAAAGAAAGTCACTATCAGGTGGGTCCATCTAGGCCAGATATCTATCTACAAGGTTGCCTAGGAAAGAGTCTATTAGCCAGGGACTATTGGCAAGGCTCAGAGGTAGGAGTGAAGTTTTCCTAATAACTTGGAAATAAAGTCAGTAAGGTTGGCTGCTGAGAGACTAAGACGTAACAATGAGATTGGGCACCATGGATGCTTGACTACCAAGGAGTTGTCTATAAATGTGTCAAGTTCCGGAACACCCAACACTCCAAACAGAATGACCTCAGTGTAATCTCAGAAAAGCAAGACTGGAATGTGATTTTTAATTTAGATGTGAAAGCCTGGTGAATTCTATTTTTCCCAAGGAAAAACCTGATGAACGGGACAGTCAGCCAGGTGGAGCCCCAGGTGACCAGTTGGTGTCAAGTCGATTCTGACTCATGGTGACCTCGTGTCAGAGTAGAACTGTGTTCCGTACGATTTTGAATTGTTGATTTTTTTTAAAGTAGATCGCCAGGCCTTTCTTCCGAGGTACCTGTGGGTAGACTTGAACCTGAAACCTTTTGGTTAGCAGTCAAACACATTAGCTGCTTGTGCTACCCAAGAACTCCTAAGGGAAGGCTAATGGTCCAGGAATTGGCTATATATGTATATATCCATATCCAAGATATGGATCCTAGAACAGTTTATTGTTATTTATTGTAAAGTCATGCTTTTGGAGCTACCATTTATTAAATGTTTACTGTGTTGTAGGCAGTTTACATACATTCCTCAAACAATCCTCAACAAAGTCCTCTAAGGCAAGGTATTATCCCCATTTTTCAGGTGATAAAATAAGGCTTGTGTAGGTAATACAGCTAGTATGTGTCAGAGCTAGAATCGAAACACTGGTTTTATTTTTGTTTGTTTTTCAACCCCAAGCCCACACTGTTAAGCACTTTTCTGGTTTTACACAGCAGTTTTTTTGTGAGCTGTGATAATACGAGTCTATCCCTCAGAACTGGACACAGTCTCGACATAAATGTCAAAGTCAGGTTACTGAATCTGCAAAACTAAGGACCATATTCTGGGCCTGTGAGGTCTCCGTCAACACTACATTGGGAGGCCTCTTGGCAGGCAACTTGTTGACTGTGTTAGTGACCCCTGTATCTGTCTGTGTGCTTTTATTCAAACCAAAGCAGGAACTTCATAGTGACTACCAAAGGATTATTTGAGAATGACCAAATTTATACCATGCATGGGAATGTATTTAGTGTTAGCAAAAAGATAATATAAGCAATTATAAATGGCATGAAGTGGCACTATTAACTTCCACAGGCTTTAAAAAAATTATTAAACAAACTTTGAAACTTGTAATCATGGTTGGCTTTAGGAAATGTCTTTGTGCTCTTCTTCATCCTCTTTTGCTGTGTGCCTAATTGTCATGTCAGGATGGCTTGAAATTTTTTCCTTGTATCAGGGCTTTTAATAATAACTGCAAAGAGTGCCCAGGCTCTCTAGTCTTAGCTTCAGCTCTCCCAAGTTCACATTCACAGACAGTCTCTGTCAACCGTTTTGCTAAGCTATAGCTACTTTCCAGATCTGTTCAAAGCCATCGTTTAAGAGGATTGCTTTCCCTCAGTGGGCTCTGCAAAGTGACTGCCACCAGCTATTTATTACTAGGAAATGGCTTCAGCTGGTGAAGCACTGCAGTTCTCTCTCTCTGTCTCTCCTACTTGCATTCTATGTTTTGTAGGGGCAAAGGCTGGCCAGTGGGAAGACACAGTTTATACTCTGCTAGGAAGGATGATTTCCAGATTGGAAATTTTTTTTAAAAAAGACTTTGCCCTACTCCCTCTGTCCTGCAGAAACACAAATTCCTCTTGTTAGCTGATGTAAACAGTAACCATCCCTTTTGGCTGAAGGAGGAAGCTCTGCACTTAACTATTTCAGACTCACTGGGATGAAAGTTACACATATATACATGGTGGTGTAGTGTTAAGAGCTCAGCAGCTAACCAAAAGGTCGGCAGTTCAAACCCACCAGCCACTCCTTGGAAACCCTATGGGGTTCTACTCTGTCCTACAGGGTTGCTATGAGTTGGAGTTCACTCGATGGCAACTTTTTTTTTTTTTTTTTTAAATATAAGAGCATAATCATATTCCCTACACAACTTTAATTGTCAGGGAGGCTTAGCTGGTTAATGGAGTCATGTGTAGAGTTGTGGTGCCTATATGGCAGTCCTTCTCGTTGGGTTTCCTGGTTGCAGAGTGAAGCCCCAGTCTTCATGTTTTTGCTAGCTGCTGTCAAGTAGACGCTTAACTCTTGCGACTTTATGCAGTGGAGCAAAACACTGCCCTGCCTGTGTCATCCCCACGATGGGTTGTGGGATCAGACGGTTCTGACCCATAGGGTTTTCACTGACTGATTTTCAGGAGTAGATCTCCAGGCCTTTCTTTCTAGTCCATCTTAGTCTGGAGGCTCTGCTGAAACGTGTTCAGCATCAAAGCAACATGTAAGCCTGCACTGACAGACAGACAGATGATGACTGAGCATGAAGTGCACTGGCTGGGAATCGAACCAGGGTCTGATGCATGGAAAGTGAGCATTCTACCACTGAACTACCGATTCCTCCATGGCCATCAGCAAATGTGTTTATCAGAAGAGAAAGCAGGGAAGACCACAGACCAGCTCCACTCTCGGTAACACAACTCACAGCTCATCTTCAGATGAGGAGGGGAAACACTGATCCACCTGGCCACATGTGCTCTGTCTTAGTTTGGAGATTTACACACCATCCCTTTGGTGTGTTCCCTCCTGAGCAGGAATTTTTTCTGTGTCTTGCACAATATGTGTTTCTTTAGTGAATTAAAGCCACCAAAGTAAACTCAGATGTAAAATAAAAGCTAAATAATCCCATTGCTGGACATTAAAGAAAAAAAAAGAAGGAAAGAAAAGGATGCGTTGTGACTTCTAAACAGACTTGACTTTCACCGAGGTGCATAGCTCACGTAGTGATTAGGAGTCTGCACCATAATTGTTCTTGTCATCCCCACACTTGGCTACAGTCAATATCTTTTTATCATATACATTTTTAATCACATATTAATAAACAAGAAGTTTGTATTTTATTGATGATTGGATTATATTATTGACTAACTCCACAATTCCACACATGGCTTCTGAACATATAAACAAGGTCAAAATGTGAAGATCACGCAAAGTACATCAGAGACATAGATAAGGCTTTCCTCCAACTCCATAATTCTATTGTGGAGAATGAATCTAAGGAGAGCAGATGAATTTTGAAATTAGTTACCAATTGAGTAAATGTTTCTGTAATTTCTAAAGAGAACAATTGAAATAAAAATTAAACTCAAATTATTTTTTTGTACTAGAACACTGAAAGCATTTTTGCTTTTCATACATCGTATTCATGACTGGGAAACCCTGGTGAAGTAGTGGTTAAGAGTTCAGCTGCTAACCAAAAGGTTGGCAGTTTGAATCCACCAGGTGCTCCTTGGGAATTCTATGGGGCGGTTCTGTTCTGTCTTATAGGGTCACTATGAGTCAGAATTGACTCCGTGGCAATGGATTTGGTTTGGTTTTTAGTCATGACAGAAGAGCTGCAACAGAATGATCTGGGTGCTTTAAGAATTCTCATTGAGCTTATAAGGACATATGTCCCCTTGCTGTAGGCAAACAGAAGATGTTCTGGTTGGGGTACTGGATTTTACTTTAACACCTGCCAAAAGTACTAGTATTTTCTCCTTCCGAGTGTGGGCTCTTGGGGTTATGCTCTGTCCTCTCATGCACATCCATACTCTGCAATACCCCTCTCTACACCCATGATGGCTGTTGCTGGTGCAGGCTTCCCAGTATCCCACAGACACTTCAGCTGCTTTTCTAGACACCATTGGGAGGGCAAAGTATATGAAAATTAGAAAAACTGTGGCTGGAAAATCTCAGTGTGATTCTATTCAATTTGACAAACTCTAACATACATATAAAATTTAACTATTCTTTTTCTGGCTTCATTCTTCTTTAAAAGCTCTAGTGTAAACCCAAAGATAGTTCTTATATCATCTTGAGACAGTGGGATACTAAAGGAAAAATGTTTTTTTGTTTGTTTGTTTATTGTTGTAGTTTAAATGAAGTTTACATTTCAGGTTAGTCTCCCATAGAAAAATTTATACATAAATTGCTAGGTGACCCTAATTGCTCTCCCCATGCTGTGACAGCACTCTCCTCTTTTCCACCCTTGATTCGGCATGTCCATTCAACCAGCTCCTAACCCTCTCTCCCTTGTCATCTCACCCCTAGACAGGAGCTGCCCATTTTAGTCTCTTATATCTACTAGAGCTAAGAGGCACACTCTTCACAAGTATCACTTTATGTCCCACGGTCCAGTCCAATCCCTGTCTGAAGAGTTGGCCTCGAAAATTCTTTTAGTTCTGGCCTGATAGAGAATCGGGGGGCCATGCTTTCTGGGGTTCCTCCAGTCTCATTCAGACCATTAAGTCTGGTGTTCTTACTAGAATTTGAGTTCTGCAACCCACCTTTCTCCTGCTCCATCAGGGACTCTGTTGTGTTCCCTGTCAAGGTGGTCATTGGTGGTAGCTGGGCACCATCTAGTTCTTCTGGTCTCAGGCTGATGAAGTCTCTGGTTTTTATGGCCCTTTCTGTTTCTTGGGTGTCTTTCCTTGTGTCTTTGCTGTTCTTCATTCTCCTTTACTCCAGGTGGTTGGGACCAATTCATGCATCTTAGATGGCTGCTTACAAGCTTTTAAGACCCCAGACACCACTCACCAAAGTAGGATGCAGAACGTTTTCTTAGTAAGCTTTGTTATGTCAATTTACCTAGATGTCCCCTGAAAGCATGGTCCCCAGACCCCTACCCCTGCTACTGTGTCCCTCAAAATGTTTGATTGTATTCAGGAAACTTCTTAGCTACGGTTTACTCCAGTTGTGCTGACTTCCCCTATAGTGTGTGCTGTCCTTCCCTCCACCTAAGATAATTCTTACCTACAATCTAGTTAATAAATAACCCTCATCCTTCTCCCCACCCTCGTAACCATCAAAGAATGTTTTCTTCTGTGCTTAAACCTTTTCTTTAGTTCTTATAACAGTGGTCTTATACAATATTTGTCCTTCTATGACTGACTAAATTCACTCAGTATAATGTCCTCCAGATTCCTCCATGTTATGTTTCACAGCTTCATCATTGTTCTTTATTGTTGCATAGTATTCCATTGTGTGGAAAGACCATAATTTGTTTATCCATTCATCCGTTGATGGGCACCTAGGTTGTTTCCATCTTTTTGCTATTGTGAACCGTGCTGCAATGAACATGGGTGTGCGTATATCTATTCGTATGATGGCTCTTATTTCTCTAGGATATATTCCAAGGAGCGGGATAGCTGGATTGTATGGTACTTCTATTTCTAGCTTTTTAAGGAATCACCAAATCGATTTCCAAAGTGGTTGTACCATTTTTCATTCCCACCAACAGTGAATAAGAGTTCCAGTCTCTCCACAACCTCTCCAGCATTTATTATTTTGTGTTTTTTGGATTAATGCTAGCCTTGTTGGGGTGAGATCATATCTCATTGTAGTTTTCATTTGCGTTTCTCTAAGGGCTAATGATCCTGAGCATTTCTTCATGTGTCTGTTAGCCACCAGAATATCTTCTTCGGTGAAACACCTGTTCATATCCTATGCCCATTTTTTAATTGGGTTATTTGTCTTTTTGTTGTTGAGGGAGGTTTTGCAGTATCTTGTAGATTTTAGAGATTAGACGCTGATCGGATTTGTTATAGCCAAAATTTTTTTCCCAGTCTGTAAGTTGTCTTTTAACTCTTTTGGTGAAGTCTTTTGATGAGCATAAGTGTTTGATTTTTAGGAGCTCCCAGTTATCTAGTCTCTCTTCCAGTGCTTGTGCATTGTTACTTATGGTTCATATTGTGTTTATGCTATGTATTGGGCTTCTAGCATTGTCCCTATTTTTTCTTCCATGATCTTTATCATTTTTGATTTTATATTTAAGTCTTTTATCCATTTTGAGTTAGTTTTTGTGCATGGTGTGAGGTATGGGTCTTGTTGCAGTTTTTTGCAGATGGATGTCCAGTTATGCCAGCACCATTTATTAAAGAGACTGTCTTTTCCCCAATTAATGGCGTTTGGGCCTTTGTCAAATATCAGCTGCTCATAGGTGGATGAATTTATGTCTGGATTCTCAATTCTGTTCCATTGGTCTATATATCTGTTTTTGTACCAGTACCAGGCTATTTTGACTACCCTGGCGGTATAATAGGTTCCAAAATCAGGTAGTGTGAGGCCTCCCACTTTGTTCTTCTTCTTGAGTAGTGCTTTACTTATTCGAGGCCTCTTCCCTTTCCATATGAAGTTGGTGATTTATTTCTCCATCTCATTAAAAAATGCCGTTGGAATTTAGATCGGGATTGCATTGTATCTGTAGATCACTTTGGGTAGAATTGACATTTTCACAATGTTGAGTCTACCTATCCATGAGCAAGGTATGTTTTTCCGCTTATGCAGGTGTCTTTTGGTATCTTACAGTAGTGTCTTGCAGTTTTCATTGTATAGGTGTTTTATGTCTCTGGTTAGATTTAGTCCTAAGTATTTTATCTTCTTGGAGGCTATTGTAAATGGTATTGATTTGGTGATTTCCTCTTCAAGATTCTCTTTGTTGGTGTAAAGGAATCCAACTGATTTTTGTATGTTTATCTTGTATCCTGATACTTGCTGAAATCTTCTATTAGTTCCAGTAGTTTTCTTGTGGATTCTTTGGGGTTTTCTGTGTATAAAATCGTATCATCTGCAAATAGAGATACTTTGACTTCTTCCCTACCAATTTAGGTGCCCTTTATATCTTTTTCTAGTCTCATTGCTCTAGCTAGGACTTCCAGCACAACGTTGAATAAGAGTGGTGATAAAGGGCATCCTTGTTTGGTTCCTGTTCTCAAGGGGAATGCTTTCAAAGTCTCTCCATTTAGGATGGTGTTGGCAGTTCACTTTGTATAAATGCCCTTAGTTATATTGAGGAATTTCCCTTCTATCCCTATTTTATTGAGAGTTTTTATCATGAATGGGTGTTGGACTTCGTCAAATGCTTTTTCTGCATAGATCGATAAGATCATGTGGTTCTTGTCTTTTGTTTTATTTATGTGATGGATTAAATTGATTGTTTTTCTAATGTTGAATCATCCCGGTATACCTGGTATAAATCCCACTTGATCACGGTGAATTATTTTTTTGATATGTTGCTGAATTCTGTTGGCTAGAATTTTGTGGAGGATTTTTGCATCAATGTTCATTAGGGATATTGGTCTGTAATTTTTGTGTGTGTGTGCTGTCGTTACCTGGTTTTGGTATCAGGGTTATGCTGGCTTCATAGAATGAGTTTCAGAGTTTTCCTTCCTTTTCTATGCCCTGAAATACCTTTAGTAGTAGTGGTGTTAACTCTTCTCTGAAAGTTTGGTAGAATTCTCCAGTGAAGCCATCCAGGCCAGGGCTTTTTTTGTGGGGAGTTTTTTAATAACCTTTTCTATCTCTTCTTTTGTTACAGGTTTATTTAGTTGTTCTACCTCTGTTTGTGTTAGTTTAGGTAGTAGTGAGTTTCTAGAAATTTGTCCATTTCCTCTAGGTTTTCAAATTTGTTAGAGTACAATTTTTCATAGT
>NW_004443975.1:19147469-19154895 GCF_000243295.1 Trichechus manatus latirostris | reverse complement strand
GGTTTCTGCTGAGTAGTCCAAGATGAGTTTTACTGACTCTCCTTTGTAGATGACTTTTCATTTTTCCCTAGCTGCTCTTAAAATTCTCTCTTTATCTTTGGTTTTGACAAGTTTGATTATAATATGTCTTGGTGACTTTCTTTTGGGATCTACCTTATGTGGGGTTCAATGAGCATCTTGGATAGATATCCTCTCATCTTTCACAATATCAGGGAAATTTTCTGCCAACAAATCTTCAACAATTCTCTCTGTATTTTCTGTTATCACCCCCTGTTCTGGTACTCCAATCACTCATAGGTTATTCCTCTTGATAGAATCCCACATAATTCTTAGGATTTCTTCATTTTTTTAAATCCTTTTATCTGAGTTTTCCTCAAATAAGTTGGTGTCAAGTGCTTTATGTTCAATCTCACTAATTCTGACTTCCATTGCCTCACAGTTCTGCTCCTGTGACTTTCTACTGAGTTGTCTAATTCTGGATTTTTATGTTAGTCTGCTGGATTTCTGATTGTTGTCTCTCTATGGATTCTTGCAGCCTGTTAAGTTTGTCATTATGCTCTTCTCAACTCTTTTTAATTTCCTCTATTGCATGTTCTGCGTTTTGATTAATTTCCTTCCTAATCTCTTGAAGAGTTCTGTATATTAATCTTTTGTATTCTGCCTCCAGTAATTCCAAGCAATTTTCCTGCTCTGGAAGATTTCTAGATTCTTTGTTTTGGGAGCTTGCTGAAGCCATCATGGACTGCCTCTTTATGTGATTTAATATTGACTGTTGTCTCCGAGCCATCAATAAGTTGTTATATTTATTTATTTTATGTTTGCTGTTTCCTAGCTTCTTGTTTTGTTTTGATATGCCCAAATAGGCTGTTCGTGTGAGCCAGTTTGATTATTGGCAACTTTGAAGCTCTAATGTCCTGTTACCAGGTGGTTAGATCTGTAACTAGGTATGTGAGCTCAGGAGTCTGCCCACTCCTGTATGGATTCAGCTCAGGTGCCCAGGTAGATAGTCACCAAGTGTGTGGTGCAGTCTCTCACCTACAGTCCTAGACAGGCATGGGTGATTGGTGTAGGCACAAGCATCTGGCTGTAGCCAGGGGACACAGTATGAGCAAGGCAGGGGGCTGAATGCCACCCCCGAGTGTCCGGGGGAAGGCGTTTTCCTGTTCCGTAGAGTGCATAGGTGGGTGGATTTTGCAGCCGGACTATGAGCACCCAATGCTGTTGGCTGTAAGGACTGGGGGGCACCTCTTATTCTTGGCTCCTATCACACATGGTTAGGTGGCATGGGTGGAGCCACCAGTCCTCAGGACCCAGATGTGGGTAGGTAAAGACCCTGCTTAATGGGCAGAGCAGTGTCAAATATCGTGAACCTGTCACTTCACAGCTGAAACAGTTGAAGTTAGACTTCAGGTAGCTACCCTGTTGTACTGTGGTAATGAGAGCCTATGCTGTTGAAATGGGCCCACACAAGTCTCTGCAGGGGGAAAGACACTCAAAGTCCATGAATCCCTTATGCCTGCGCCTAGGCAAAGGAGCTGTGCCTAGCCTGGGTTCCTGACTTAGGGGAGCTGACAGTTTATTTTTTCCCCTGTTTGATAATTTGTTCACTCTCCAAGGCCAGGAGAATGGCTCAGGGCATGTGACAGATCCTACTTCCAGCCTGGGGGACTCAGCAGTTGCTGAAGCCAGTCCAAGACCCAGTGCAGAGCAGGAAGTGGCAGGTAAATGAGAGAGAGTTTTTTCCCTAAGGGGGTGCTTTTGATCCACATGGTAGGCAGGACCCAAGTACTTATCTTTTGCCGATTGAGGGCTGCTTCTCACTGGTGCTGGGTGGCCGAGTAGACAGACTCTCTGCCACTGGGTCTCTCCGGATGTGGCATATGCCTCCTGAGCACTGCTGCTTGCCTGCCTCACTTCTCACCCATGAGCTGATCAGGCCTGAAGGGCTTAGGCTTTCACCAGGTCAGGTCTGGCAACTCGTCACTGCTTCTGAACCATCTCTCCCTCCCCCTGCCACTCAGTCCGGTTCCTCAGCTTTGCCTTTGGTGTTCAGGGCTCCTAGATTGTCATATATAATCGATTCACTTTTTTTTCCGGGTCTTTGTTGTAAGAGGGTCCACTGGAAGCATCTGACTACTCCGCCATCTTGGCCCTGCCTCAGGAAAAATATTTTAAAGTCTTCCTTTTTCTAAAGGTTCCCTTTAATTATCTGTGTATCCTGTCACTTCTTGAACTTGTGTCTTTAGCTTTCTTTCTATAAAAAATCCACTGATGTCAAGTCGATTCCGACTTATAGCAACCCCTTAGTATTTCCTAGGCTGTAAATCTCTATGGAAGCAGATCGCCACATCTTTCTTTCACAGAGCCACTGGTGGTTCGAACAGCTAACCTTTTGGTTCCTGGTTCTGAAAATGTGCTATGGTTATGTAAGAAGTTACCATTGAGGAGAAGCCAGGGCATAAGTACATGGAAAGTCTTGCTTCTTTTGCTACTTCTTTTGGATCTATAATTTTTTTTTCTCAATTAAAAGTTAAAAAAAGATTAGACATATGCATGTTCACCTACAGTTCATATTTGCATATTATATTTTTTACATATTGATACAAGTATTTCTGAAATCTCTGGACACAATCTGGTAACCCACAATTACATTTTTGGGGGGATGAGTGGTGTGAGGAAGAGTGATTATTTTATTTTATTTTGGAGTTTTAACTATTTTTGCAGAGGTGCTTTTAGGGGGCAAGATGGCAGAGCGTGAGGGAACAGGAGAAGAAATAGACTTTGAGCAAAAGAGAAAGAAAAAAAATGCTTTCTGGCTGGACTGGAAAGAGGTAATAAAAAGAAGAAACACATTGAATGTTCAAATAAAAAAAAGTTCAGTCTTTTTCACAGTGAAACATATTCAAATAGAATTAATACTTCTTTGCAACTCTTCATTTACATCGGTTAAATATGATAATAATACCTTACGTATAATAGTGACTTACAATTTTCAAAATTCACATCTATTATCTCTTGGATCTTCATAAAAACTCTGTGATACAGGCAAAGTGGCAATTATTACTCCTGTTTGTTGTATTAGGTGCCTTTGAACCAGTTCTGACTCATAGTGACCCTAAGTACAACAGAACGAAACACTGCCCAGTCCTGCACCATCCTCACAATCATTGTTGTGCTTAAGTCCATTGTTGCAGCCACTATGTCAATTCATCTCGTTGAGGGTCTTCCCCTTTTTCATTGACCCTCTGCTCTACAGAGCATGATGTCCTCCTCCAGGGACTGATCTCTCCTGATAACTTGTCTAAAATATGTGAGATGTAGTCTTGCCATCCTTGCTTCTAAGGAACATTCAGGTTGTACTTCTTCTAAGATAGATTTGTTCCTTCTTTTGGCAATCCACGGTATGTTTAGTATTCTTTGCCAACACCACCGTTCAAAGGTGTCGATTCTTCTTCGGTCTTCTTTATTCATCATCCAGCTTTCTCATTCATATGAAGAGACTGAAATCACCATGGCTTGGGTCATGCACACCTTAGTCTTCAAGGTGGCACCTTTGCTTTTTAAGAGTTTAAAGAGGTCTTTTGCAGCAGATTTGCCCAATGCAATGCATCATTTGATTTCTTGACTACTATAGGCAAGTTCAAGTTGAAACTGAAGAAAAATTAGAAGTCCTTGAGAGCCAAAGTACGACCTTGAGTATATCCCACCTGAATTTAGAGATCATCTCAAGAATAGATTTGACACACTGAACACTAATGATCGAAGACCAGATGAATTGTGGAGTGACATTAAGGACATCATACATGAAGAAAGCAAAAGGTCATTAAAAAGAGAGGAAAGAAAGAAAAGACCAAAATGGATGTCAGAAGAGACTCTGAAACTTGCTCTTGAACACTGAGTAGCTAAATAAAAGTAAGAAATGATGAAGTAAAAGAGCTGAACAGAAGATTTTAAAAGGTGGCTCGAGAAGACAAAAAGTAAAGTATTATAATGACATATGCGAAGACTTGGAGCTAGAAAACCAAAAGGGAAGAAAACGCTTAGCATTTCTCAAGCTGAAAGAACTGAAGAAAAAATTCAAGCCTCAAGCTGCAGTTGTGAAGGATTCTACAGGGAAAATGTTAAATGACACAGGAAACATCAAAAGAAGATGGAAAGAATGCACAGAGCCACTATACCACAAAGAATTGGTCTACATTCAGCCATTTCAGGAGGTAGCGTGATCAGGAACCGATGGTACTGAAGGAAGAAGTCCAAGCTGCACTGAAGGCACTGGCAAAAAACAAGGTTCCAGGAATTGAGAAAATACCAACTGAGATGTTCCAACAAATGGATGCAGTGCTGCAAGTGCTCACTCATCTATGCCAAGAAATTTCGAAGACAGCTACCTGGCCAACCGACTGGAAGAGATCCATATTTGTGCCTATTCCTAAGAAACTTGATCCAACTGAATGCTGAAATTATCAAACATAATATCACGCTCAAGTAAAATTTCACTCTAGATCATTCAAAAGCAGCTGCAGCACTGTATCGACAGGGAACTGCCAGAAATTTAAGCCAGATTCAGAAGAGGACATGGAACCAGGGATATCATTGCTGATGTCAGATGGATCCTGGCTAGAAGCAGAGAATGCCAGGAAGATGTTTACCTGTGTTTTACTGACCATGACTGTGTGGATCATAACAAATTATGGATAATATTGCAAAGACTGGTAATTTCAGAACACCTAATTGTGCTTGTGAGGTACTTGTATATGGATCAAGAGGCAGTTCAAACAGAGCCAGGGGATATACTGTGTGGTTTAAAGTCAGGAAAGGTGTGTGTCAGGGTTGTATCCTTTCACCATGTTTATTCAATCTGCATGTTGAACAAATAATCTGAAAAACTGGACTATATGAAGAAAAATGAGGCATCAGGATTGGAGGAAGACTCATTAACAAAATATGTTATGCCAGTGATACAGCCTTGCTTGCTGAAGGTGAAGAAGACTTGAAGCAGTTACTGATGAAGATCAAAGACTACAGCCTTTAGAATGGATTACAACTCAGCATAAAGAAAACAAATCTTTCCTGTTTAAATATGAGGAAATTGCTGGTCAGAGAAGATGAGTGTACTTACTTGGGAGAAGGTAAGACTGGAACTCATATTTTCCAATTCCTAGTCAAGTACTCTTCTTACTTCACAAGGTATTATTAAAATATCCAGTTTGGAATTTGTTTTTATCTGGCTTATGGAATGAGGACCACAATAAGTTATTTACCTATTTATCTTTGCTTGTGAAAATACAGAATACTTTAAATATTTTAGTAACAAAATCCTGAACTATTACAAACTGTGAATGTCACTTAATGAACTTTTTTCTTTCCTTCATGTATCATCTGTGACTTTCTTTCTGTATGTGAAACTCTCTGGGTCTGTTGCTCCACGTCTCTCTAGCTCTCTGTCTTTCTGGTAACACTTTGATTCTCTTCCCCTTTACTTTGGGTCTTTTACCTTGTTTTAATTTAAAAATGGAGAGCATTTTTATGTGTTGTTTTACTTATTCAATAGTTTTGTAGCCACACTTCCTTATATAGAAAGAGAATATGGAGAATGTTTTTAAATTTCTCTTTTTTTTAAAAAAAAGTCTTGGGGCAGGGCCAAGATGGCGGAGTAGTCAGACGCTTCCTGTGGTCACTCTTACAACAAAGACCCAAAAAAACAAGTGAATTGATTATATATGACAGTCTAGGAGCCCTGAACATCAAAGGCAAAGTAGAGGAATTGGAATGAGTGGCAGGGGGAGGGAAAGATGTTTCAGAAGCAGTGAAGAGTTGCCAGATCTGACCCAGCAGGAGCTGGCACCCTTCAGGCTGGTCTGGCTGGTGTGCCCAGTGTAGCAAGCAGAGGCACTTGGGATGCATTTTCCATACGTGGCAGAGAGTCTATTTGGGCATCCAGAACCAGTTAAAAGTAGCGCCCAATCAGCAAAAGATAAGTGCTTGCACCTGACCTACTGTGTGGATCAAAAAACACCCCCGTTGGGAAAAACCTCTCACCCATTTACCTGCCCCCTCCCTGCTCTGCGCTGGGTCCCAGGCCAGCTTCAATTGCCAAGTCCCCTGGGCCAGAAGTAGGACCTGTCATGCGCCCTGAGCCATTCTCTCGGTCTTGGAGAGGGAACAAATTAACAAACAAGAATAAATAATCTGCCAGCTCCCATAAGCTGGGAACTCAGGGTATGCACAGCTCTTTTGCCGAGGCACAGGCATAAGGGGTCCACAGACTTTGAATGCATTTCACACCTGCATAGACTGCGTGGGCCCATTTCAACAGTGTAGGCGCTCATTAGCACAGTACAACAGGGTATATACCTGAAGCCTAACTTCAACTGTATCAGCTATATGGTGAAGTGGCAGGTTCATGATATTTGACACCACTTTACCCATTTACCAAGGTCCTCACCTACCCACATCAGGGGCCTGAGGACTGGTGGCTCCACCCACACCATCTAGCCACCTGTGACAGGGGTCCAAGAATAAGTGATGCCTCCCAGTCCTTACAGCCAACAGCATTGGGTGCCCAGAGTCTGGCTGCAAAACCACCCACCTATGCACTCTAGGGAACAGGGACACGCTTTCCTCCCAGACACTCAGGGGAAACTGTCAGCCCCCTGCCTTGCTAGACGCATGACCCCTACTGCAGCCAGATACCTGTGCCTACAGCAATCACCCATGCCCATCTATGACTGTAGGTGAGAGCCTGCACCACATAGTTGGTGACTGACTACCTGGACACCTGAGCTG
Source organism: Trichechus manatus latirostris (assembly GCF_000243295.1). Classification (NCBI taxonomy): domain Eukaryota; kingdom Metazoa; phylum Chordata; class Mammalia; order Sirenia; family Trichechidae; genus Trichechus; species Trichechus manatus. Next base: position 19,148,109 of record NW_004443975.1, on the reverse strand, counting down.
AATCCATACAAGAAAAATAAACAGACTCCTGGGCTCACATACCTAGTAACAGATCTAACCAACTGGTGACAGGACTTTAGAGCTTCAAAGGTGCCAATAATCAAACTAGGTCACACGAGCAGCCTATTTGGAGATATCAAAACAAGAAGCTAGAACACAATAAGCAAGCATAAAATAAATAAGTATAATAACTTATCGATGACTCGGAGACAACAGTCAATATCAAATCACATAAAGAGGCAGACCATGATGGCTTCAGCAAGCTCCCAAAACAAAGAATCAAGAAGTATTCCAGAGGAAGAGAATTTCTAGAAATTACTGGAGGTAGAATACAAAAGATTAATATACAGAACTCTTCAAGAGATCAGGAGGAAGATCATGCAAAACTCAGAACAAGCCAAGGAACATACAGAAGAAGCAACAGAGGAACTTAAGAAGATAAGAGAAGAGAATAATAACAAATCTCACAGACTGCAAGAATCCATAGAGAGACAGCAATCAGAAATCCAGAGGATTAACAATAAAAATCCAGAATTAGACAACTAAACAGAAAGTCATAGGAGCAGAATTGAGGCAATGGAAGTCAGAATTAGTGAGATTGAAGATAAAGCACTTGACACCAACTTATTTGAGGAAAAAT
>NW_004443975.1:19145071-19147369 GCF_000243295.1 Trichechus manatus latirostris | reverse complement strand
ATTCTATCAAGAGGAATAACCTATGAGTGATTGGAGTACCAGAACTGTGTGGCGGAGGTGGGGAAGGGATAACAGAAAATACAGACAGAATTGTTGAAGATTTGTTGGCAGAAAACTTCCCTGATATAGTGAAAGATGAGAAGATATCTATCCAAGATGCTCCTCAAAACCCACATAAGGTAGATCCCAAAAGAAAGTCACCAAGACATATTATAATCAAACTTGCCAAAACCAAAGATAAAGAGAATTTTAAGAGCAGCCAGGGATAAATGAAAAGTCAGCTAGAAAGGAGAGTCAATAAGACTCAGCTCAGACTACTCAGCAGAAACCATGCAGGCAAGAAGACAATGGGATGACACATATAAAGCCTTGAAGGAAAAAATTGCCAGCCAAGAATTATATATCCAGCAAAACTGTCTCTCAAATATCATGGCAAAATTAGGGCATTTCCAGATAAACAGAGGTTTAGGGAATTTGCAAAAACCAAACCAAAATTACAAGAAATACTAAAGGGAGTCCTCCAGTTAGAAAATCAGTAATATCAGATAACAACCCAAGACGAGAACACAGGACAGAGCAACCAGATATCAACCCAGATAGGGAAGACACGAAAACAAATCAAAGCTAAAATGCTGAAAATAGGCAAACAGAGAGGTCAATATGTAAAAGACGACAACTTTAAAACACAAAAGAGGGACTAAAAAATGTAGTCATAGATCTTTCATATGGTGAGGAAGTCAAGGCGATATAAAGAAATAAAAGAGTGGTTCAAGCTTAGAAAACTAAGGGTAAGTATTAAGGTAATCACAAAGGAACCTAACAATCCTCCACATCAAAATGAAAAACTAGGAAACTATAAAGACTCAGCAAATTCAGAACCAAGAACAATGAAAAAGATGAAAAGAAAATACATAAAGGAAAACGACTCAGCACAGAAAATGAAGTGGAACAAAGAAACTGTGAACAACACACACAAAAAGACATCAAAATGACAGCACTAAACTCATACCTATCAATAATTACGCTGAATGTAAATGGACTAAATGCACCAATAAAGAGACAGAGAGTGGCACATTGGATAAAAACATACAATCCGTCTATATGCTGCCTATAAGAGACACACCTTAGACTTAAAGATACAAACAAACTAAAACTCTAAGGATGGAAAAAAATATATCAAGCAAACAACAATCACAAAAGAGCAGGAGTGGCAATATTAATCTCAGAGAAAATAGACTTTAAAGTGAAATCTACCACAAAGGATAAGGAAGGACACTATATGATGATTAAAGTGTCAATACACCAGGAGAACATAACCGTAATAAATATTTACACACCCAATGACAGGGCTCCAAAATACATAAAACAAACTCTAACAGCATTGGAAAGAGACAGACAGCTCCACAATAGTGGTAGGAGACTTCAACACACCACTTTTGGTGAAGGACAGAACATCCAGAAAGAAGCTTAATAAAGACACAGAAGATCTAAATGCCACAATCAACAAACTTGATCTCATAGACGTATATGGAAGACTCCACCCTACAGCAGCCAAGTATACTTTCTTTTCCAAGGCATATGGAACATTCTCCAGAATAGACCACATATTAGGCTATAAAGCAAGCCTTAACAGAATCCAAAGCATTGAAATTTTACAAAGCATCTTTTCTGACCATAAAGCCATAAAAGTAGAAATCAGCAACAGAAAAAGCAAGGAAAAAAATCAAACACATGGAAACTGAACAACATCTTGCTCAAAAACTACTGGGTTATAGAAGAAATTAAGGAAGGAATAAAGAAATTCATGGAATCAAATGAGAATGAAAACACATCCTACCAGAACCTTTTCATGGTTGTTGATTTTGTATTGGCTGAGTCTTTATGTTTTTCATTTTGATGTGGAGGATTGTTAGGTTCCTTTGTGATTACCTTAATACTTACCCTTAGTTTTCTAAGCTTGGACCACTCTTTTATTTCTTTATATTGCCTTGACTTCCTCACCATATGAAAGATCTATGACTGCATTTTTTAGTCGCTCTTTTGTGTTTTAAAGTTATCGTCTTTTACATATTGACCTCTCTGTTTGCCTATTTTCAGCATTTTAGCTTTGATTTGTTTTCGTGTCTTCCCTATCTGGGTTGATATCTGGTTGCTCTGTCCTGTGTTCTCGTCTTGGGTTGTTATCTGATATTACTGATTTTCTAACTGGAGGACTCCCTTTAGTATTTCTTGTAATTTTGGTTTGGTTTTTGCAAATTCCCTAAACTTCTGTTTATCTGGAAATGCCCTAATATCGCC
>NW_004443975.1:19123499-19144971 GCF_000243295.1 Trichechus manatus latirostris | reverse complement strand
CTTTGGTTTTGGCAAGTTTGATTATAATATGTCTTGGTGACTTTCTTTTGGGATCTACCTTATGTGGGTTTTGATGAGCATCTTGGATAGATATCTTCTCATCTTTCACTATATCAGGGAAGTTTTCTGCCAACAAATCTTCAACAATTCTCTCTGTATTTTCTATTATCCTTCCCCACCTCCGCCACCCGGTTCTGGTACTCCAGTCACTCGTAGGTTATTCCTCTTGACAGAATCTCACGTATCGCTTAGGGTTTCTTAGCTCCACTGTTTGTCTCACCACACACGCCAGCCAGTCTGGCCTGCAGGGTGCCGGTTCTTGCCAGGTCAGGTCTGGCAACTTCTCGTTGCTTCTGAACCATCTCTCGCTCCCACTGCCGCTCAGTCTGATTCCTCAACTTTGCCTTTGATATTCAGGACTCCTAGATTGTCAAATATAATTGCTTCATTTGTTTTTTTGAGTCTTTGTTGTAAAAGGGACCACAGGAAGCATCTGACTACTCCACCATCTTGGCCCCACCTCCTGCCTATATTTTTAAGTGGGTTGTTTGTTTTCTTACTATTCAGTTTTCAGTATTCTTTGTATATTTTGGAAATAAGTCCTTTGTTGGATATGTGATTTTGCAAATATCTTCTCCCAGTCACTAACTTGTCTTTTAGTTCTCTTACTAGTGTCTTTAGCAGAGCAAAAGTTTTTTTTAATTTTGATGAAGTCTGTTTATAACTTTTTTTTCTGTTTTGATTTGTGCTTTTGATATCATGCATAAGAACTCTTTGTATAAGCTCAAGTCACCAAGATTTTCTCTTGAGGTTTATTCTAGAATTTTATAGTTTTACATGTTGGTCCATTTTGAGTTAATTTTTGTATAAGGTATGAGATTTAGATTGCGGTTTATTTTTTGCATATATATGTCCAATTGTTCTAAAGCCCTTTGCTGAATAAAGATTATCTTTTCTCCATTGAATTACCTTTGCATTTTTGTCAGAATCAATTATCCTTATTTGTGTTGGTCTATTTCTGGATTGTCTATTATTTTTCATTGATCTGTGTTTCTATTCCTCCGCTGAAACCACACTGTCTTGATTAATTTAGTTACATAGTAAGGCTAAAAATTGGATGATGTTATTCTTCCAACTTTATTCTTCTTTTTAAAAATTGTTCTGGTTATTCTACTTCCTTTCCTTTCCACATAATTTTAGAAACAGCTTATCTATATCTATGAAGAATACTACTGGTATTTTGATAGGAATTTTATTAAACCTATAGATCAATTTAGAGGAAATTAGCATCTTACTATTTCCAATTGTTTATTGCTAGTATATAGAATTATAAATGATTTTTGCATAATAACCTTATAACCTGCAATTTTACTAGACTCATGTATTAGTTCTAGGAGTTTTTTATAGATTGCTTGGGATTTTCTACATAGACAAATATGTTATCTGAAATAATTTTATTTATTAGTCTTCAATCTGTATGCCTTTTATTTACTTTTCATGCGTTATTGCACTGGTTAGGACTCTAGTAGCCCAATCAAGTTTTAATGCTCATGTTTAGGTCCTGTATAATGTATACTTTCTGATCTTATAGGTTTTAAATCTGTTTCTTATAAGTTGTATCAGATGAGATTTTACGTTTGCTCAGTACATAGTAATTTTCATCTTTTGGTTTCCAACCACTGAGGCACCAAGGGAGACCAGATAAAACTCCGTTCCTTCTTTATTAAATTTAAACAATTTAAATGTCCCACTTCCCATTGTTATTGGAGCCATGCCTAAATCCTTTTAATAAACACAAATAATCTTAATAAATCAACACATTCTAAAGTTTCCATTAGTTTGACAACTATCCAAGAAGAGTTACTTTGTGTTCTAAGAAAGCTAGGACTTCATAGTTTTTGAATTTTGTTTTCAGATTGGATACTGATAAGGTACCTGCTATGTTGCAGAATACAGCTGGCCAAAGTTAATTGAATCACCTTGCAAGCAAAGCAGAGTATGGGGAAAGCCACTATCAGCTGCTCAGAGCTCCAAGCTAGCAGACATCAGGAGGCATGGAAAAAGTCTACATTCAGTCTAATAGTTAGGCCACTAGGATGCACTTCAGAGATCAGAGTCCAGCTCCAAACTGGCGAAAAGCCAAAAGCACTCAGCCGTTGAGAGTGAGGTATGGGTGGATTATTTAGGGAATGGGGCAAGTTGCAAAGTCAGTTTTCAGGACTGGAGTGTCAGAGATCAGAATGACTGGTTTCCCAGGTGTTAGGCTGAAGCTCTTGCTTAAGGTCAAGGATGGCCCTAAAAGAGTGAAGTAGGGGCTTCGTGGTGGATTGAGGGAGTGACCTCCATTGTGAGGGGTGGAGGTTTGCATAGGCTGGGAACTACACAGATTCTGACAGCACAAAACATGTTTGAAAAGTTTCAGTCCTCTTCACTCTTCCTTTCAGCCCTGAGTGCAGACGAGTCTTTTTCTTATTTTCAAAATAAATTTTTAAATTATAGGTGTTTACATTTGAAATATGTTTTATTAGTTTCAAATACATGGATTTACAGAATTAGCTTTATTGATGAAATTGAGCAAAATTTGAGGAAAGAGTAGCTTCTACTTTGTTGCTTCCAGATGAGGGATAGCCTTCATTACTAGCTGTCATGGTTGAATTATGTTCTCCCCAAATTGAGTGTATCAATTTGACTGGGCCATGATTCCCAGAATTGTGTGGTTGGCCTCCATTTTGTGATTGTAATTTTATGTTAAAGAGGCTTAGGGTGGGATTGTAACACCATCCTTACCCAGGTCACATCCCTGATCCAATGTAAAGGGAGTTTCCCTAGGGTGTGGCCTGCACCACCTTTTACCTTACAAGAGATAAAAGGAAAGGGAAGCAAGCAGAGAATTGGGGACCTCATACCACCAAGTAAGCAGTGCCAGGAGCAGAGTGCGTCCTTTAGACCTGGGGTCCCTGCGCGGAGAAGCTCCAAGTCTGGGGGAACACTGATGAGAAGAAGGCTGACAGAGAGAGAAAGTCTTCCCCTGGAGCTGATGCCCTGAATTTGGACTTGTAGCCTACTTTACAGTGAGGTGATAAACTTCTCTTTGTTAAAGTTATCCATTCGTGGTATTTCTGTTGGAGCAGCACTAGATGACTAAGACATTAGCCAAAGCCAAAGCATCATTTTGAATGGATTCTTGGAGAGAATAGCAATCATGAGTCCTTTTAGGTCAGGAAAAACACAGAATTTATTTCTGCCCTAGATCACTTCCTTAGGTCAGGGCTCGGTCTCAGTTAGGTTCTCATTTGAGGGATAGGTATGGACCTTCCAGGAGAGAAGGGAACGCGGTGACATGGACTGAGCCAATAATCCCCTCAGAGTCAATCTGTTGTTGTGGTTCTGTAATTCAGGCTTCCTTTTACCCTATCACTCATCTACTATCATGGTGTTGAAACACTTGATTGTTTACCACAGATTAGCCCTCTGTATATTTCCAAAATACCTATTGGGTGATTAAACATTTTTCTTCCTCAAGCGTTTTTAGCAGAAATGCTAAAAATGTATCAAACTCCCTTTCGGAATTCAAGTCACTCACAACTGGTTTGGCTCTTGCAGCCTCTTACAAAGTCCTAAAGGTCACCCAGGTGGTTATTTGCATTCATTGTGCCATCAACAAGTATAAATTAAGACACCTGCAAGAAAAGGAACTTTAAATTTAGGCAATGGGCATAGACAGGGCCCAAAGGATCCATTTCCACTAAATGAGGCTATAAAAACGAAACATGACCTAAGAATTCATCTGCCCTCCAAACTAAGGCTCAAGATGACAGGAAAGCCAAGAAAGCAACTACCTAGAAGGAAGCCAAGGACGGGACAAACACTACTCATCCCGCCATTCCTTGGGACAACAAAGCACAGATGGAATACAGGATTGACGGTCTGACACAGTTGCTTTTCTTATATTTTCCAGATGGTATTACTGTCAGGGAGGAACCCTGGTGATGCAGTGATTAAAACACTCGGCTGCTAACCAAAAGATCAATGGTTCGAACCCGCTAGCTGATGTATGACAGAAAGGTGTGGCAGTCTGCATCTGTAAAGATTAACAGCCTTGGAAATCCTATGGGGCAGTTCTACTCTGCTATAGGGTTGCTATGAGTCGCAGTTGATGCGACGGCAGGGGTCTGGTTTTTTTGTCGATTACTGTCAGAAGATGCCCACACACGCCATTCCCATAGTAAAATATCCTCTCTAAGATCCACTGGCAGTAAGCACAATCCCAAAGGACACAAAACAGGAGTGTCTAAGGGGTCATTACTTAGATATAGTACAGCATGCATTTCTCTTCGGTATAGAACCTTGATGTGTAAATGTATACAGTGGAGCCTCTCCAGTTACCTTCCCCTGGTAAATCTATAGGAAATAGCCATTGGGTGAACTGGCACAGCACACGCTTTAAATCATCTGGAAATCCAGTTTGATGGCAGTGGGAAAAAATAAGGCAGTCCTAGATATTTGGAATTGTGTCATTTACATTTCTTCTTTTGGAGGGAGAGTATGGGCTCTGTGTCGTAATTGCTCTCTCTTGAAATTTTTGAAGAGCTTTGTGGTTTCCCTTATATTAATTACCTATAAGAAGGAAAATGAGCTGGACTTTTTCCTTATTTTTGAAGAAGTTGCTTTGCCTAGTCCAAGTTCAAACTACAATTCTTTACGCTGGCACTTCCCAATAGCACGTTATGAGAAAAGTTTTTAATGCCTCCGTATGTTTAGGAAATATGGTTTTAAACTAAGTTAAATAGTTGCTCTACTCTGGGGCTTTGCAGTGCCTGTATTAGGCTCGAGTGCATTAAGAATCTGCTCAAATGAAGGTAACAAGCCCTGGTGGTACAGTGGTTAAGCACTCGGCTGCTAACCAAAAGGTTGGTGGTTCAAACCCACCAGCCGCTCCTCGGGAGAAAGGTGTGGCAGTCTGCTTCCATAAAGATTGACAGCCTTGGAAATCCTATGGGGCAGTTCTAGGCTGTCCTGTAGGGTCACTGTGAGTCAGAATCGACTCAAAGGCAGTGGGTTTGGTTGGATTTTAGAAGAAGATATGATAGTGTTTCCCGAACTTGCTTGAGCACAGAATCCTTTTGTTGTGGGCTATCTCATGGGACAAGTGTTTTGCAGAGCCCACTTGCAAACAAACAAACAAACAAAAAAAACAATCACTGCAAACGGGTATTCCAACAGCAGCATCATTAAAGCCAGGAGATCTTGTTGCTCCCTGTCTAGCTGGCCCCAGGTGATTGGTGGCAGGCACCACGATGAATGTAACTTTGTTCCTTTTGTTTTCTACACAGTGAAAGGACCTGGTATACCAGTTGCTTTGTTTGGCTTGGTTTTACAAAGCAGAATACAGTTACCCTGACCAAACTCATAAACCTATCAGGGAACACAATTTGGGGGATCCAAAATTGGTGGTCAGCCATTCCTTGGTTGACTTCATAAAGGAAGTAGCAGTGATAAACGGTCCTAATGCAAGATTTTAGTGTGGGAAAGTCCTGAAAATGTGTACTATACTATTTATCTTTTTGATTTGCTTATTATCAGCATATTTATGTATAAAGTTATTCTATGCATGTGAGTCTGTGTGTGAAAACTCTGGTAATAATACCATGTGAAATATACTGATTACAGAAGATATTCTGTATGGAAGAAATTCTAAACATTTTCTAGACCATTATGTATAGAAAGAATATGAATATTTATGTATTTCTTTGTATGTAAATAGCAAATAAATAAATATATAAAATGCAGTCTACCACATATATATACATATATGTATCTAATGCTAGTATTCTGAGGAAAAAAAAATCTTTCCCAACCCCCTAAATCAGACAAGTATTCCGTTACAGTAATTCAATCAAAATTCAGTAATTTTAGTAAATTCAGTAAAAATATCATTTGTTCCAGCACACAAGAAAAGTAAATTCAGTTGTTTGGCATTCTGTAAATAATTTTATTGAACTAAAATTTCACATTTCCACTAGTTAATTTTCTATGGCATAGACACAGCCCATGTCAGCATTCTTTGAAAACACCTGATGAATACAGTCGGTTGTGACGTGCCGTGTTGTAGGAGGATCCCAACGGAGAGGCAGAAGTGGAAGTCCTCCTGTCAAGTGAGCAAGTGATTCAGTTAAGTAAAGAATTGGCCTAATTTTTCTCCTACTCAGTTGATGAGTTGTTTTGGTAGCTTCCACCTTAGTTCTGGTGTTTTGACGAAACACAAACAAGTATTTAAGAACACACAAAGACGACAAATCTAAATAATGCCAATTAATGGTGCTCATAAGGGGCTGAAGCAGCAGTCAAGAAATCAAACTACGCATTGCATTGGGCAAATCTGCTGCAAAAGACGTCTTTAAAGCATTAAAAAGAAAAGATGTCACCTTGAAGACTAAGGTGCACCTGACCCAAGCCATGGTGTTTTCAATTGCCTCATACGCATGCAAAAGCTGAACTACTAATAAGGAAGACCTAAGAAGAATTGATGCCTTTAAATTGTGGTGTTGGTGAAGAATATTGAATATACCATGGACTGCCAAAAGAAGGAACAAATCTGTCTTGGAAGAAGTACAACCAGAATGCCCCTTAGAGACAAGGATGATGAGATTATGTCTCACATACTTTGGACATGTTGTCCAGAGGGATCAGTCCCTGGAGAAGGATGTCATGCTTGGAAAAGTAGAGGGTCAGTGAAAAAGAGGAAGACCCTCAATGAGATGGACTGACGCAGTGGCTGCAACAAAGTGCTCAAGCATAACAACGATCATGAGGATGGCACAGGACCGGGCAGTGTTTCGTTCTGTTGTATACAGGGTCACTAGGAGTCAGAACCAACTCAATGGTACCTAACAACAACGTAAGAGGCTGAATTGAAGAGAGATATTTCTGGGGGAAGAAGAGGTAGTAAGGAGGTTCCCACCTCCCCCTTATCTCCCTCCCTCTGTCTTTCCCTCAGGTAAAGTACCTGTTGAGTAGACTTAAGGAGAAAAAGGGAGAGCATGGCTTAGTGCTAATTAGAGGGAGATAAGTTATCTCAATTGCAGAAGGCAAAACTTGCCAAGTGAAAAACAAATGAACGTAAATGACAAGTCAGTTAGTTTGTCTACTGCAGAGAGTAAGTCCCAGAAGACAAGAAGTCTGATAGTTTGAGGATGGGAATCCTTAAAAAAAAAGGTGACATTTTTATATTTCATTTGATGGATGATGGGAGAACTAACTTGCAGCTTTAGTGTATAAGTACATATTACATAGCTATCAAAAATGGAGCCCTTGTGGCGCAGTGGTTAAGAGCTACAGTGAGCTACAGCTGCTAACCAAAAGGTGGGCAGTTAGAGTCCACCAGCTGCTCCTTGGAAACCCTGTGGGGCAGTTCTGTTCTGTCCTATAGGGTCACTATGAGTCAGAATCGATTTGACAGCGATGGGTTTTTGGTTTGGTATGTAGCTATTTAAAATGGAGCCCTGGTGGCACAGTGGTTAAGAGCTCAGCTGCTAACCAAAAGGTCAGCAGTTGGAATCCACCAGGCACTCTTGGAAATCCTATGGGGCCGTTCTACTCTGTCCTGTAAGGTCGCTATGAGTCGGAATTGAGTTGATGGTGTCAGTCATGTAGTGCTGCTAGAACAGAAATACCACAGGTTGATGGCTTTAACAAACAGAAGTTTATTCTCTCACAGTCTAGTGGGCTAGAAGTCCATATTCAGGGCGTCAGCTCCAGGGGAAAGCCCCCTCTCTCTGTCAGCTCTGGAAGAAAGTCCCTCTCATTAGTCTCCAAGTCTAGGAGCTTCTCCTCACAGAAACCTCAGGTCCAAAGGATGTGCTCTGCTCCTGGCACTGCTTTCTTGGTGGTATGAGGTCCCCCTGTCTCTCTGCTCACTTATCTCTTTTATATCTCAAAAGAGATTGTCTTAAGACACAATCTAATCTTGTAGATCTCATCAACATAGCTGCCGATAATCCATCTCATTAATATCATAGTGATAGGGTTTACAACACATAGGGAAATCATATCAGATGACAAAATGGTGGATAATCATACAGTACTGGGAATCATGGTCTAACCAAATTGATACACATGTTTTCGGGGTACACAATTCAATCCATGACAGACTGCAATGAGTTTTTTGGTTTCGTATATAGCTATCTATATCTATCTATTGGTCAATAGATTGTATAGAGATATATTTGTATCACATATAAATATATTTTAGAGATAGATATACATGCAATGTTGTTGTCAGTTGCTGCCTGGTTGATTGTGACTCATGGTGACCCCATATGTGCAGAGTAGCCCGGCTCCATAAGGTTTTGAAGTCTGTGACCTTTAGGAAGCAGATCACCAGGCCTGTCTTTGGAAGTGCCTCTTGTGGGTTCAAACTGCCAACCTTCCACCTAGTAGTCTAGCACTTAACCTTATATTGTATATATAGGTGCATTAGATATTGATAGAAACAGATGCAAGATGCACAGAGCTAGATAAACATGCTGCATGTCTGTATCTATATATAAAACTGCTAACAAAAAGTATTATAGGGGTCGGTTGGATATGTTCTTATTGAGAGTAATAAGAACAAATTACATTTATGGCAGATGATTTTTCTTAAAGGAATTATTTTCCAATTTATATGAAAGTGATGTGATTTATATTGATAAATTAAAATTCTAATAGCAACACTGTCATATCATGCTTTCCCCTTCCTTTTCTACGTCATTTATTTTACCTGCCCCCTCTCACTCAAATCTTTAACATACAAAGAGGAAGGATAATAATTAAAGTCTTTACTAAAGGGGAGTGGAGCCCTGGTGGCGCAGTGGTTAAGAGCTTGGCTGTAACCAAATGGTCAGCAGTTCAAATCCACCAGGAGCTCCTTGGAAACTCTATGGGGCAGTTCTGCTCTGTCCTACAGAGTCGCTATGAGTCAGAATCGACTCGACGGCAATGGGTTTTTTTTTTAAAGGGGAGTAGAGTTTCATTCACTCTTTCCACTTACGGAGACTTCATGTTTGGCATGAGTGGTGCCACTGCAAGAGATGAGCAGCCATCGGAAGGATAAGAACATTTAAGTTCTTAGAGGCCAGGGATAAAAGATCTTTTGGGGTACTTGAAGCAGTTCTTCTGCTACAGAAAGTTATTAAACATGTCCACTCAGCTCAAGGACACTGCAGGCTAGATGGGAATTTTTTAAGGCACGCATATAAACTACAATATGATCTCTCAATACTTTTCAGACAAGGTTCTCTGAGGGAAATATAGTACATTTTGGAATATTCTACAGACAACCCTGATATATGTTTACTTTTTAAATGTCCAGCAGAAGCAAAAGGCCAACAGGTATGTTCCAGCCTACAGCTAGCACAGTTCCTTCCCTCCCTGCCTTGGTCTGGCTGCCAAAGGTAGGGCAGGCTCTGGCTACATATCACCCCAAAGCCTGTTTCGTGAGTGACACTTCCCAGATACCAAATTACTGAATATAATCTACCCTCTCTTGGCATGGAATACTTTTCTCCCAATCTTCATAGTTTCAGTAGCTACATCCTGAAGGAAATCTTGGGAATGAATCAACTCTAGTACCCTATTGATGGAATGAAATCAGTACAAAACAAAGGCGGAAAATAATCTTGAATGCATTGGGCTGAGTTTCCAAAGTATAGGTAAGTATGGTGAAAAAATTGTCTACAAACTATTAGTAGCTACAAGCATTGAGTGCAAGCATTGTGTTTAAGCTGCTGGATAAAGACACAGATTAATTTCACTTTGAAAAGCTCAACAGAACTCGACATTAGACAAATGGTAGCCTTCCTCTTAAAAAAATTAAGAAGTTCCAGATACCAACATGTCAGTGTTTACAAAAAGGCAACGCTTGGTTTTCTGTGATGCTGGTTTTATGGGATGAGAAAATTTCAGACCTCACCAGTTCCCTGCTGTACCCTCCCCCCTCACAGGCATGCACAGGATCACACACTCTCACAGAAGTTGCCTCACAAAACTCAGGATGCTTAAACAGCTGTCCTTATTCTGAAACTTTGTAGTAAAATGTGCAAAGTCCTTGACAAGTGTCACCCATACTCATTCATAGATATTTTCCAAGTCTCGAGGAAGTCAGGCTTCAATGATAGCAAAAGGATCTAAGACATCAAACGTGTCCCCTCCCTGACGACCAGAGGGGATGCCATAGGAGGCTGTAGTGTAGCATTTCGCAGGCTGTCATCTAAACCGCTCACACCATGTGGACTTCTTGTTCAAAGAAAAACCGACACCAATTGCTGTGGAGTCCAACTCATGGCGACCCCATGCGTGACTGTGCTCCATAGGGTTTTCAATGGCTGATTTCCTTGGAAGTAGATCATCAGACCTTTCTTCCAAGGTACCTCTGGGTGGATTCAAACCACCAACCATCTGGTTGGCAGCTGAGCGTGTTAACCATTTGCACCACCCAGTGACTCCAAACTCCCTAGATCTGCCTTTAACAAGCTCACCAGTTGATCGTTGTGCACGCTGAAACTCAGAAGCACTATTTAAAATGAGGTCAAGCATATATATCCTTCTGATACACAGCAAGGAGCCCTGGCAGTTCAGTGGTTATGTGCTTGGCTGTTAACCGAAAGGTCAGTGGTTCTAACCTGCCAGACGCTCCGTGGAAGAAAGGTGTGGCAGTCTGCTTCTGTAAAGATTACAGCCTTAGAAACCTTATGAGGCCATTGTACTCTGTGCTATAGGGTCGCTATGAGTTGGAATTGACTCGACGGCAGTGGGTTGATACACAGTAAGCAGAGGAGTGGGTTAATGGAGATGCTCAGTAAATGCTTGTTGACCTGAACTGATGGTCTCTCAGGGTCCCTTTGTCTCTGTGAAACTAGTCATCCTTGTGAAGTAAGTCAACTCTTCCCTAAGTTATGCAAAATAATACCCCCACACCAGAGCACAACTTCAAGAATCTCCTGATGCAGTTGGGCAACTTACACTTTTAATCCTTTCATTATTATAGAAATTGCTAAACTTAAATGTGTAAAGAAAACACTGCTTCATCCCCAGCTGTTGTGGATTGAATTGTATGTGTTACAGATCCTAGCTCCTATACCTGTGGATGTACTTCATTAGGGAGTTTTCTTTTTTATGTTAATGAGGCCATATCAGTGTAGGGTGTGTCTTAAACCTAATCACTTTTGAGATAGGAAAAGAGCAGATTAGTCTCAGAAGTAAGCAAGCACAAAAGGTGTAAAGATAGATGCCACGTGGAGAGCTCCAAGGAACAAGAGGAAGAAGGCTAGAGAAGATGAAACAAGGATTTTCCCCCAGAGTGGACAGAGACAGCCCTCCCCCAGAGCTGGTGCCATGAAATAGGGCTTCTAGCCTCCTAAACTGTGAGACATATGCATTTGAAAGCTGGACGACGAATAAGGAAGACAAAAGAAGAACTGATGCCTTCGAATTATGGTGTTGACAAAGAATATTGAATATACCATGGACTGCCAGAAGAGCAAACAAATCTGTCCTGGAAGAAGTACTCCAGAAGTATTCCAGAATGCTCCTTAGAAGTGAGACTGGTGAGACTTGGTCTCATGTACTTTGGACATGTTATCAGGAGGGACCAGTTCCTGGAGATGAACATCATCTTGGTAAAGTAGAGGGTCATCGAAAAAGAGGAAGACCCTCAACCAAATGGATTAACACAGTAGCTGCAACAACGGGCTCAAACATAGCAACGGTCGTGAGGATGGCACAGGACCAAGCAGTGTTTCGTGGGGTCGCTATGAGTTGGAACTGACTCGATGGCACCTAACAACCACAAACTGTGAGAAAATCAATTTCCGTTCTTTAAAACCACCCACTTGTGGTATTTCTGTTACAGCAGCACTAGATAACTAAGACAGTACCCTTTCCTTCCCCTGTCTCCTCTTTTTCAGTTCTAACCTACACCGGAATAATCACATCATCTTCCTTCTATCTCTAGCTGGAGCCACCATAAGAAAGGAGCAGTCCCAGTACTTTTGTGTTACTCGGAGCTCTCATTTTCTCCCCACCTGGATCATTTAGACCTCTGGGCTGTCACCAAATCTCATGCAACCGTGAGTGAGAAGGGAAAGTACCTTCCTGACCAGCAAGGGGCAGCTCACGCTGCTGATGCCTTGCCCCATATGCCCTTGGGCCACCTGCATTTACCTGCACTGCAGGGGACAGTTAACAGCACACTCTTAGCTTCCCACCTGACCTACATCTCTCTTCTCAGCCTGAAGGCTTTGTCTGACTCTGTGGAGCTTGCTACCCTCAAAGGAGGAGAAACCTGGAATTGCGCAAGTGGGGTTCACGCTCCTCGGGGCAACTCCTAACCAGTGAGAGACGGAAGTCTATGATAAATGCCCCAACCTCCCCAGTTTTCCTGACTCGGAGGGTGCTGGTGGAATTGGGCCCTAGTTGTCCACAAAGGTAACTTTCTCTTGAAGGCACCCTCTATTGACATTTCTCTCTTGTTCACACGTGTTTCCTGAGGTCACCTTCCAAATAAATCACCTGCACCCAAGTCCTTAGCACAGGGTCTGCTTTGGGAGCCCAAAACTAAGACAGGAGGCTTTTCCTCTGCCTCAGGTAATGTGGTGGTGCGGTGGTTAAGAACTGGGCTGCTAATCAAAAGGTTGGCAGTTCGAATCCACCAGCCGCTCCTTGGAAACACTATGGGGCAGTTCTACTCTGTCCTATAGGGTCACTATGAGTCGAAATTGACTCAACAGCAACAGGTTTTCAGGCAACGCGTGAGCACCTTTGCTCATTAATCAAACAGCGTCTCTGCTTATCGAACAGGCCATGAGCTCGTTACTCATGGAATGTCTGCTTTGCACAATGTTTTTAACAAAATGTAAGTGATTTTAGAAATCTCATTTGCACAGAAAGCTCGAATTCTTGTTTCTTTTAAAAGGTTGGCGTATTTACCTCCCCTGGGCCCACATCCCCCCACAGCGGCGTGCTGGTGCTGAGGGGTAACTGCCTTCTTTAGACTGGTCTGCACGTGGCGGCTTGCCCCAGGCCCGCCCATTCACTCCAGGAACGCAGATACAGGCACACCTGGTCTGCTGCTCTTCCTCATGGACACCACCTGCCAGGCCCCTGGAAGCATTAGGTCAATGACCCCTGGCTTATAGGCTTTGTCACTCAGAAATACAGGGGAATATATGTCCTAAGGCAAGCTGGGAGTCATTTCTTCTCTGATGTTGTTGATTGTGGTGGACAGCTGTTCCACACTCACTCAGCACAGAGGTGAGAAAGCCCAAATGCTTCTTTCTGACTTCATCCCTGGAGTCGCGGGCTCTGTGACCAGTGGAAAGTCCTACTTTCTGAGGGTGCCTGGTAAGTAGCGTGTCCTAGCTACCTAGTGCTGCTGTAACACAAACACCACAAGTGGGTGGCTTTAAAGAAAAGAAACATACATTCTCACAGCTCTGAATGCTAAAAGTCTAAATCAGGGTCTCAACCATGTTTATTCCTTCTGTGATCCTCTTTCCTAGTTTCTGGTGTTTGCCAACAGTCACTGGCATTCCTTGGTGTTCCCAGTATCTGTCCTCCACCTTTTGATAACTCAGGAGGGACTAGGTTTAGGACCCATCTACTCTGGTATGACCTCATTAACATAACAAAAGAAAATCCCTATTTCCAAACAGGATCAGGTTTACAAGTACAGGGCTTAGGATTTCCACACATATTTTGAGGAGCACAATTTAATCCATAACACAGCACATGAAAGCAGTGGCTACGCTGGCCTGACATGAGGCCAGTGCTATTACTTCAGGTCCATTTCTGACCATGTTCCTGCCAGCACTGTGCTGAGTTGTTTTCTGAACATGAGGAAAAGGTAGACATCCTCCAGACTTGAAAACCCGACTCTAGTTTTTTCTGGTTTAGGGTCTCTTTATGTTTTTCTTTATAGGAAAAGGCATTTAGAGGAGAGTAAGAAACCATGAAAATCAGGCTGAATCTTAGAATGAGTTCCACTTACAAGCTTCAAAAATATCTTTGTGTGTAGGGAGGGGGACACTCAGTTAACCTCTCTGTTCCTTGGTGTTCTAATTAGGTGAAAGGTGATAAGCATCATATTTAGTTACCTCCTGGTGCCCTGAGCACTAATGAGACAACGTGAGAAAATGATCCAGTGCCATTGTAATTCTAGTCTTACTCTGCTTATTTTAAGCTTATCATTTCTCTTTAAGGAAAAATTTGTTAAATGAAAAGAACTAGTACCACAGAGGGTAGAGAAAAAAAAAAACTATTATTGAAACAACTTTTACAAAAGAAATAGAATTTACACAACCACAGAGGGTCCCATTGTGCACAGCCCTGAAGTACCATCTTCCTTTACCATTTCACCCAACCCTTTTACTGGAGCATCAACATAGCTTAACTTCGGAACTCTCCTAAATTACTATCGTTAATGAAACAGATCTAATGTCTTTGAATACCTGCATACTGTTTTTGTTGTTAGTTGCTGGGGGGTCGGCTCTAGCTCAAGGCAACTTTGTGTATAACAGAACAAAATGTTGTCCAGTCCTACGTCATCTCTGTGATTTTCAACATGCTTGAGCCCATTGTTGAGGCTGTTGTGTTGATCTATCTCATTGAGAGTTTCCTCACTTTTGCTGACCCTCTAGTTTACCAAACATGATGTACTTTTCTAGCAACTGGTCTTCCCTGATGACATGTCTAAAGTAGGCAAGATGACGTCTTGCCATCTGGGTTTCTAAGGAGAATTCTGGTTGTATTTCTTCTAAGGCTGATTTGCTCATTCTTCTGGCAGTCCATGGTATATTCAATATCCCTTGCCAACACTACAATTCAAATGCACCAATTCTTCTGTTTTCTTTTTTCATTGTTCAACTTCCACAGGAATGAAAAAATGCAGGAAAGAAGGAAGGAAAGAATTTTTACTACTTTTGGTTTAAGAGGAATAGGAATGTGTCCTTAAATGCTACAGTACTCGAAATCATTCTTCTCCATTTTATCCATCAACAAATCCTATGAAGCCCCCACTGCCCAGCACTGGGAGACTGACAGAAGTGTTAAGACATTGCCCTTTATTTGAAAAAGTTTAGAATCTAGGTAGAGAATCACAGCAAACAAATATACGTACATGAAACCATTAGAAATGATGAAATGTAAACTCTGGGTTATGACTGTGTCCGCCACAGATATTCAGAGAAGGGAGAGATCAGTAGGGACTGACACCATCACAGAAGCCTAATGAAGGAGGTGGTACCTAAATTGGGCTTTGAAATACTGGCTGGAGAGAGTTATGAAAGGAGATGAATTTACTATAGCTCTATCTATTCCTCACATTAACCCTGTGAGGTTAATCTCCTTTCATAAATGAGGAAACAGCTCAGGCAGATGAAGTCACTTACCAAGGTCACACAGTTTAGGTCGATTTAACTACAAAGATGACTCCTCTACACAGCACTGTCTTTTCTATGTGGTCTAGATTGTTCTAATAACAGGATAAAAGCCTAAGTTGAGTTTTTCTGGTCTGGTCCCTGCCGTGTCTCAGCTTTATCTCCTGTCCCTCCTCCATACGCTCCTGGCTTCAGCTACACCTTGAGTATCAGTGGAAACACACAGCACACCAAAAGGGTTTAATGGACAATCATGGAATGAAGGGACTATTTTCAGAAAAGTGGGCAGGATTACAGGAATCAACAAAGGCTGGTGAGGCACCCAAGGGCTAGAAAGAGCAGGAAGCCATTACTACCCCAGGCCTGACAGGAAGAGAGGAGAGAATGGTGATATTGAAGCCAGGTGAATGCTGGAACTATGAAGACAGTCGAGGAACAGAAGCATTTACTTTACATGTTGTTGTTGTTAGTTGCTGCCGAGTCAGCTCCGACGCATGGCAACCGCGTGTACAACAAGACAAAATGGTGCCCAGTCCCGAGCTATCTTCACTATCATTGGTACCCTGAAGTCCAATGTTGTGGCTGTTGTGTAACTGTGAGTGCCTTCCAACCTAAGGGGCTCATCTTCCAGCACTGTATCAGAAAATATTCTGCTTTGATCCATAGGGTTTTCATCAGCTAATTTTGTGAAGTAGATGGCCAGGCTTTTCTTTCTTTCTTTTTTTATTGTAGTTTAGATGAAGGTGTACAGAACAAACTAGCTTCTCATTAAACAATTAGTACACATATTGGTTACCAACTCTACTACACGTCAACACTCCCCTACTCGACCTTGGGTTCCCTATTACCAGCTTTCCTGTCCCCTCCTGCCTTCTAGTCCTTGCCCCTAGGCTGGTGTGCCCCTTTAGTCTTGTTTTGTTTTATTGGCCTGTCTAATCTTTGGATAAAGGGTGAACCCCAGGAGTGGCTTTGTTATTGAGCTAAGAGGGTATCCGGGGGCCATACTCTTGGGGTTTCTCCAGTTTCTGTAAGGCCAGTAAGTCTAGTCTATTTTGTGAGTCAGAATTTTGTTTTACATTTTTCTCCAGCTCTGTCTGGGCCCCTCTATTGTGACCCCTGTCAGAGCAGTCCGTGGTGGTAGCCGGGCACCATCTAGTTGTGCTGGACTCAGTTTGGTGGAGGCTGTGGTAGTTTGGCCCATTAGTCCTTTGGAATAATCTTTCCCTTACAAGCTTTTAAAACCCCAGATGCTACTCACCAAAGTAGAATGTAGAACATTTTCTTTATAAACTATGTTATGCCAATTGAGCTAGGTGTTCCCCGAGACCATGGTCCCCATAGCCATCAGCCCAGTAATTTGGTCCTTCAGAGAGTTTGGAAGTGTCTATGGAGCTTCCATGACCTTGCCTTGTACAAGTTATGCTGGCTTCCCCAGTATTGTGTACTGTCTTGTCCTTCACCAAAGTTCCACTTATCTATTGTCCATTTAGTATTTCTCCATCCCCACCCCTCGTCTCCCTCGTGACCATCAAAGATTGTTTCTTTCTGTGTGTAAATCTTTTTATGAGTTTTTATATAGTGTTCTCATACAATATTTGTCCTTTTGTGATTGACGTATTTCACTCAGCATAATGCCCTCCAGATTTACCCATGTTGTGAGATGCTTCGAAGATTCATCACTGTTCTTTATCATTACATAGTACTCCATTGTGTGTATATGTACCATAGTTTGTTTATCCATTCATTTGTTGATGGGCATCTAGGTTGTTTCTATCTTTTTGCTATTGTGAACAATGCTGTGATGAACACGGATGTGCATATGTCTATTTGTGTGATGGCTCTTATTTCTCTAGGGTATATTCCTAGGAATGAGATTACTGGATCATATGGTATTTCTAAAGATGGCCAGGACTTTCTTTCTAGTCTGTCTTAGTCTGGAAGCTCCGCTGAGACCTGTCCGTGGATGACCCTGCTGGTGTTTGAAGTGCTGGTGACATAGCTTCCAGCATCACAGCAGCATACAGCACAGTACAACAAACTGGCAGATGAGAGTGGTAGAACTTTACATTAAAAAACTGGTTGCCATCGAGTTGATTCTGACTCATAGCAACCCTATAGGACAGGGTAGAACAGCCCCATAGGGTTTCCAGTGAGTGGCTGGTGGATTTGAACTGCCAACCTTTTGGTTAGCAGCCAGACTCTTAACCACTGCATCACCAGAAATTTACATAGGCACTGTCAAAACCACAGCAAGAATAAATACCCCACCTTCTCTCTCCACCTGCCATCATATCTCCAACTGACGTCTTCCATTGGTAAGACCTCTGGAAGGCAGAGGGCAAGAGATCCTGAGTAATATAGTCCACCATGGTCACCTCCTGGACACAGAGCAGAGCAGTCAAGGGCAGAGAATAGACCAAGGGGCAAAAAGAGATACAAGGACTCCTTGCCTTTGCAAACACTGCTGTTATCCAGAAGGCCCTCCACTGCTTGGCTAACTCCTCTTCATCCTTTAAGACCCAGTTTAAGGATCACCAACTCTGGGAAGCCCTTTATTAGCCACAGCCTGCAATAGCAGCCTCTTCTCTGTGCTTTCATGGTCTCTGGGCTTACTTTTATTTTCACCTCTGTCAGGTTGTTGGAATGGGCCCCAAATGAGCAAGAGGCATTAGGGCTGAGGAAAACACTACCCTAATTCAACTAATGCACATAAAAGGGCCGATCAAATAGACCATCCAACACCAAACATATTTTTTTTTAGAATTTTACTTTTAATTTTAAGTTTAGAGAAAAGTTGCAAGAATAGAAGAAATTCCAATATTCCTTTGTCGCCATATTCACTAATGAACATTTTGCCCCATTTGCATTATTATTCTCTCTCTCTTTGTCTGTATATATATGTGTGTGCGTATAGTTGTTAGTTGCCATTGAATTGATTTCGACTCATTATAATCTCTTTTAGAAAAAAAAAACTTCACCAACCCCAGCAGCACCTCCTTGGTTCAGGGCTCAGTCCTTTTATAATTCTCCTCTCTCCTTCTATCATCAGAAGCAAAGATCCCTTCCTGCCTATTCTAACTTCACTAAGTGTACATCAAAAATGGGGCAAGTCACTTTGGTGAGTAGCATCTGGGGTCTTAAAAGCTAGTGAGCGGCCAGCTAAGATGCATCAATTCATCCCAATCCATCTGAATCAAAGGAGAATGAAGAACACCAAAGACACAAGGATAATATTAGCCAAAAGATAGAAAGAGCCACATAAACCAGAGGCTCCATCAGCCTGAGACCAGAACTAGACAGTGCCCGGCTACCTCCAATGACCACCCTGATAGGGAACACAAGAGAGAGTCCCTGATGGAGCAGGAGAAAAGTGGGGTGCAGAACTCAAATTCTAGTAAAAAGACCAGACTTAATGATCTGACTGAGACTGGAGGAACCCCAGAAGACATGGTACCCAGACTCTCTGTTAACCCAGAACTAAAACCATTCCCAAAACCAACTCTCCGACAAAGAATAGACTGGACTGTAAGACATAAAATGATACGTGTGAGAAGTATGTTTCTTAGTTCAAGTAGATAGACAAGCCTAATGGGCAGCTCCTGTCCAGAAGCGAGATGAGAAGGCAGAAAGGGATAGGAGCTGGTTGAATGGACACAGGAAATCCGGGGTGGAAAGGAAGAATGTGTGGTTACATTATAGGGATAGCATCTAGGGTCACATAACAATGTGTGTATAAATTTTTGTATGAGAAACTAACTTGAGCTGTAAATTTTCACCTAAAGTACAATAAAAAACAAAGCAAACAAAAAAACTAGGGCAAGCTTTTCTACTGGATTATTTACTTCTAAGAGCAGTAGAAGGATGCTTAATTATTATTGACCCAAGTCATTTTTCTTGCTTAGGAAACAATTTAATAGTATTAGGAACTGCAGTCTGATAAAATTAGAACCCAAAATAATCTTGTCCTCAGACCTTGAAGACTAACACAAGGTTAATGTCTCTTTCTTTTTTTAAAATTTAAGTATTTATGCAGTTTTAAACTGATACTTGCTTTCCTTTCCACATCTCCCACAATGAAGTTATCACAATGAGAATGTTAAGAAATCACCTATAAAACATTACATTGTAGCTATTAGTGTAATTGCCTGTCCCATACTAAAGTAGTATGTCTCTGAGGCCAGGACTGTGTCGGAATCAACTTGACTACAGTGGTTTTTTTTTGTCTAGCATAATGCACAGCACATAATGGGTGCTCAGTTTTAGTTGAATAAATAAATTAATTAAATAGCCCCCCAGTACTAGGAATTATTCTTCCCTCTAGTCTGTTTCTTCTACTGAAATTTTTTAATCTAAGAGCAAGAGGAATTAGTTGTAATTTCTTTCTCTTTTTTCCCTTCCTTCCTCCCTCTCTGGCTCCCATTCTCCCCTCTTCCCTCCCTCCCTCCCTCCTCTCTTCTTTCCTCCCTCCCTCCCTTCCTTCCTCTCTCCCTTCTTCTCTTCCTTCCTCCCTCCCTGCCTCCCTCCCTCCCTTCCTGCCTCTCTCCCTCCATCTTTCTTTTTTTGGCTTAGAAAATTATAAAACTTTATTGAAAAACACCAAAGAAAATCTAATAGATGTATATATATCATTTTTATAGAACATCTTTATATTTTAAACACTTTTAATTTGATAGAGCTTAAGACCCACTCTAAGTTTCCGAAACAGTACAGAAAGTTTCTGTGTACCCTTCACCCAGCTCCCCCTGCTGATATCATCTTACATAGTACAGCACATTGTCCAAACCCAAAAATTAACTTTGCTACAATACTAATAACTCAGCTATGGACTTTATCTGGATTCATGGATTTTTATAAGCACCTTTTTTGTTGTCTATAGTTCTAAGAAATTTATCCCGTGTATAAGCCCGTGCAGCCATCACTAAGATCAGAATATAAAACTGTTCCACCACCACAAAGAAACTCCCTCATGTTATCACTTTATAGTAACACATTTCCCCCAGGCATAGACCCTGGCAACCATTGATATGCTTTCTATAATTTTGTCACTGCAAGAATATTGCATAAATGGGATTTATACAGTATGTAACATTTGAGAGTGGCTTTCCCTTCTCAGCAGAAGGCCTTTGAGATTCATCCAAGTTGTTGCATTATATCAATAGTCCATTCCTTTTTCTTGCTGAGTGGTATTCCATGTTATGGATCTACAACCACTTATGTACCCATTTACCCTACGTAGGACATTCGGAGGAATCCCTGGGAAGCACAAAAGGCTAAGCACTCGACTACTAGCTGAAAGGTTGATGGTTCAAACCCACCAAGAGGCACCTCAGGGGAGAGGCCTTGTGATCTGCTTCCGAAAGGTCGCAGCTTTGAAAATCCTAAGGAGAAATTCTTTTCTGCCCACATGGGGTCACCGTGAGTCAGAATCGACTAGAGAGCAACCAACAGCATTAAGGTCATTGGGATATTTTCAGTTTGGGGCTGTTACAGATAAAGCTACTATGAACATTCATGTCCAGGTACTCGTGTGAACATAAGTTTTCGTTTCTCTAGAATAAATACCCTACAGTGCAATTGCTAGGTCTTATGATGAGCATGTTTAATTTCATAAGAAACTGCCAAACTCTTCCAGAGTGGCTGCATCATTTTGCATCCCCACCAGCAATGTGTGGGTGATCCAGTTGTTCTGCGTCTTCACCAGAACTTGTTGTTGTTTTACTCCTTTTTAAATAGAGATGTTTAAACTGAGCAGTAAAGATTCAAACAATGATTTTATTTACTTATTTTCTTTGCTGTAAACCTTCTTTTTAAGTAAGCTAAAATATATCAGAACGGTAATTTAATGCATAATTTAACTTGTTTTACTTACTGTTACCAATTCATGACTCATTTTAATCTGTCCAGAAAAACTTTTTTTTTTTTTTATATTTTATTGTACTTCAGGTGAAGGCTTACAGAACAAATAGTTTCTCATGAAACAGTAGTACAAATGTTGTTTTATGACTTTGGTTAACAACCCCACAACATATCAACCCTCTAACTTCTCAACCTTTTTTTTT
>NW_004443975.1:19101170-19121841 GCF_000243295.1 Trichechus manatus latirostris | reverse complement strand
TTAATGATTAGTTTTTCCATCTCTTTGAAGAATGTTGTTGGTATTTGGATCGGGATTGCGTTGTATTTGTAAATTGCTTTGGGTAGAATTGACATCAGAAAAAATATTTTTAAAAGCCTAAAAATATTTTATTATTCTAACTTTTCACTTGTTTAAGTTGCCCTCCTTTTAATTATTCTGAATCAGCGAGGTATAAAGTTCATTTATGGCATCAGAAAATAATACTGTCTATACTTTAAAAAGCATCGTATGGTTCCAGAAGCTTTGAAGCTTTGAAAATTTGAAACTTAATTTATGTTATGATTCTCACTTGTGAAATGTCCGGCATACCAACTTATTTATCATAAAGCAAGAGTTTAGTAGTATATGTTTTTGAAAAAAAAAAAAAAAAAGGATTCCTATTTAACAAGGATAATGATGAGAAAGCCCTACAAATGGAATTTCTTCTTAGTATTTGAGAACTGAGAATCCACCTTGAGAATGATTCACATCCTGGAATCTTCCTCTTCTTGTTGCTGTCAATTTTGCTATATCTCAGCACCAATATCAGAGATCAGAAAGGGCTAAGTGGTATAGGGTAACCAATTTGACAGGATTGAGGCCTTTCCTGGTATGTGGTACTTTCCATGCTAAAATTGGGAATGTCTCCTGCAAACTGGGAAAACCTTGGGAAAACTGAGATGAACTGGTCTCTCCTGTAGGTAGAAGAAGGCGCCCCGGTGGCACAATGGTTGAGTGCTTGGCTGCTAACTGAAAGCTTGGTGGTTTGAATCCACCAACAGCTCCACGAGAGAAAAGACCTGATGATCTGCTCCAGTAAAAATTACAGCCTAGGAAACCGTTTGTCCTATAGGGTCTCTATGAGTCGGAATCAACTTGATGGCACACAATAACAACAGGTAGACCAAAGAGAATTCAAATCAGTCTATTTATTGACATCTCTGCTGAAATATTTAGTAAGGATGAGTATGGAACTTGTAAGAGTTGTTCATTTTTATTTTTCTGTATTTTTTCCCATTTTTCTCTTTTTATTGTGCTTTAAGTGAAAGTTTACAGTTCAAATAAGTTTCTCGTACAAAAATTTATACACAAATTGTTATGTGACCCTAGTTGCTTTCTCTATAATGTGACAGCACACTCTTCCCTTCAACCCTGGATTTCCTGTGTCCATTCAACCAGCTCCTGTCCCTTTCTGCCTTTTCATCTCGCCTCTGGACAGGAGCTGCCCATTTAGTGTCATGTATCTACTTGAACTAAAAAGCACACTCTTCACTAGTATCATTTTATGTCTTATGGTCCAGTCTAATCTTTGTCTGAAGAGTTGGCATCTGCAATGGTTTTAGTTTTGGGCTAACAGAGAGTCCGGGGCCATGTCTTCCAGGGTTCCCTCTAGTCTCAGTCAGACCATTAAGTCTGGTCTTTTTACTAGAATTTGAGTTCTGCACCTCACTTTTCTCCAGCTCCATCAGGGACTCTCTGTTGTGTCCCCTGTCAGGGTGATCATTGGTGGTAGCTGGGCACCATCTAGTTCTTCTGGTCTCAGGCTGATGGAGTCTCTGGTTTATGAGACCTTTTCTGTGTCTTGGGCTAATATTTTCCTTGTGTCTTTGGTGTTCCTCAATCTCCTTTGCTCCAGGTGAGCTCGGACAAATTGATGCATGTTAGATGGCTGCTTGCTAGCTTTTAAGATCCCAAATGCCACTCACCAAAGTGGGATGCAGAACATTTTCTTAATAAAATTTGTTATGCCAGTTGACCTAGATGTCCCCTGAAAGCATGGTCCCCAGACCCCTGCCCCTGCTACTCTGTCCCTCACAGTGTTTGCTTGTATTCAGGAATTTCCTGTATTTTTATTATATTACATTTATCAGATGTTTTTTGCATGACTACAATGTGCCAGCCACCGTGCTTGCTGATAGAGATGAGAAGACAAATAAACCTTAGACCCTTCCTCTAGGAGCTTACAATCTAATGTCGGGATGTGAGGTGTCAGGGTGCCCAAATAATCAGTGAGATTTGTGTGTGTGGGACGTGTAAGTGTGCATGTTGGGGGTGGGTGGCGACTTTTGAGAGCAGCGAGAGGAAAGGCAAAGTCTATGGACTTAGAGTGATCGGATGGTAGTTTTCAAAGTAGGAGCACAGCTGAGCTCCTGTCTGATGGCTCTTGTTTTCTCAGTGAAACACAGGGAAAAGCGTTAGCTGAGAATATGGCGGGGGGCGGGTGGTTTGTGAGGTTGTTAGGGCAGGGACATGAGGGGGAGGTTTTGAGAAAGAAAGAGAAAATACTCAGTCTTTCCTTGCAGAGTGAAGGAATGAATACAATAGGAGTATGCAGGGCAGCATAGTATATTGTTGGAAGTGTGTCTTCCGAAGCCACTTATTGTCTGTGTGACCATGAGCAAGTGGCTTCAACTATGTGCCTCAGTTTTCTGAGTATTAAAAGTAAAATAACAGTGCCTGTCTCATAAGGTTGCTGCTTCAGCTAAAAGATTTAATATTTATAATACCCTCAAAATAATGCCTGGTACATGCTAAATGCTGTAAGTAAATGTTTGCAAAATAAATAATGTGTGGTAGCTTATAGGGTCAAATGACAATCTGAGATCTGTGTTCACCTGTCAGCAGCATAGTTACCTCCAATAATAGCCAGTTCCCTGGGTACAGGTTTAAAACAGGCTAATAGTGAAATTTAAACAAGTCTGTGGCTTTGTCGGTTAAGTACAACAGGAAGACAGAGCCAAGCAATTAAGGCTCATTTCAAAGAAATGAATATAGTGGTGGATCATGGCATCTGGGTTGGGTGAAAATAAAATGAGAAGAATAAAAGGAGATGATAGATAGCAAGAAAAAGAAAGTGAGATTGAAGGTAAGAAAAATAGGTAATCTGGCAGTATATCAGTGGCATGCTTAAAGTCAAGATTTTGAGGGTGGTGGAGCCATTGGTGATGAACAGTCGAGGGTATGAACAGGAGTTTGGGTGTCTAAGTTGGAGGATAAATAAAATATAGGATATAAGAAGGTCAAGGAAGCACAAGAGAACAGGATAGAAGTTAACTCTAGAAATGATGAGAGCAGTAATGGAATGGAAGATAGGAAGTTATAGGCCAACGTCTTCAATAAACGAGAAGTAGAGACCAAAGTGTTGGTAGATGAAAGCAGACAAGGAAGAGAGTAACAGAGAAGGAAGGAAAATCTAATGACATGAACTTCCAAGGAGCTGGAGTGTTTGAGGAAAATGGCAATGGAGTATAATGAGGACAATTATTCTCCTTCCAGGAACATGAGGGGGGAAAAACTAAACAAAAAACAACGTCAACACCACCCTGGAGAAAGCTGTAAGAGTCTTGGCGCAGGGGACAGTGCGCTTCGGTTAGGGAAGAAGAACGTCATGTATGCAATTGTATCCTCTGTTTTTGCATTGTTGATCTTCTCTCTTCACTGGATCATTTCCATTTGCCTACAAATGTAATCTAATCTTTTCTAATTAAAAAAAAAAAAAAGTCCTCTAATTTACTTCCCCTGACTCTATATTGTCTCTAGTTACTTCCGATTTCTCTGCTTCTCTTTGCAACAAAGCTCATTCTGTAGTTGTTACCCCAACTGCCTCCCCTCATTGTTTTAACCCTGGTGGTGAAGTGGTTAAGTGCTATGGCTGCTAACCAAAAGATCGGCAGTTCGATTCCACCAGGCGCTCCTTGGAAATCCTATGGGGTAGTTCCACTGTGTCCTACAGGGTGGCTATGAGTTGGAATCAACTCGACAGCAACAGGTTTGTTGCTAGGTTTTTTAAATCAGGCTCAAAGGTGCCTTGGTAGTGCAGTGGTTAAGCATTTGGCTGCTAACCAAAAGGGCGGCAGTTTGAATCCTCTAGCCGCTCCGTGGAAACCCTACGGGGCAGTCCTACTCTGTCCTAGAAGGTCGCTATGAGTCGGAATCGACCAACCACTACACGTTGTTTGTTTGTTTTAATCAGGCTTCAAGGAGCCCTGGTGGCACAGCGGCTAAGCGCTAGGCTTCCAGCTAAAAGGTTGGCTGCTTGAACACACCAGCCGCTCCTTGGGAGAAAGATGTGGCATTTTGCCTACTTGAAGATTACAGCCTTGGAAACCCTATGGGGCAGTTCTACTCTTTCCTATAGGGTCACTGTGAGTCGGCATCGACTCAACGGCAGTGGGTTAATCCAGGGTCCATCCCTAGTGCCCAAATGAACTTGTCCTTCTCGAAGTTAACAATGACTGCCATGTTGCAAAATCCAGTGCTCATTTCTGTCTTTAAGTTACTGGATTCCTCAGCAGCATTTGAAAGAAATGACTGGCCCGTGCTTCTTGAAACACTCTCTTTTCTTGGCGTCCGTGGCTCCAATACTCTCCTCATTTTCATTTGGGGGTTCCTCCTCTTCCCCTGCCAGACTTCTCAACATTGCAGCACCCCAGGGCTCTTCCTTGAGCTCCTTCAGCTTTTTCATTTGACAGCTTCTCTAGGTGATTTTATCTGGTTACATGCCTTTAAGGGAGTCCCTGGGTGGTGCAAAGGGTTTATGTGTTTGGCTTCTAACCGAAAGTTTGAAGGTTCAAATCCACCCAGAGTTGCCTCAAAAGAAAGGCTTGACAATCTACTTCTGAAAAATCAATCATTGAAAACCCTATGGAGCACAATTCTACTCTGACATCCATGGGGTCACCATGAGTAGGAATCTACTCAATGGAAAGTAATTTACTGTTTTTTATTGCCTTAAATATCAATTTAATGAGGATGACTTCCAAACCTATGTGTCCAAGTTCCTAAAAATCCAGTCTTGGATACCAGGTGCCTACTTTATGACTTCATGGATATTTAATACATTTCCAAAATTAACCTGGAAAAACTGTATTTTCCCCCAAACCTACTCTTCCTCCAATCTTTTTCATTTCAACATCCACTATTTGCCAAATTGCTCAAGACAAAAATCGAGGCGTTTTACTTTTTTCATTAAATTCATTAGTAATTCTGTTGATTTCACCTACAAACGTTCCCTGAGTTCAAATGCATTTGTTCCCTCTGGGAAAGAGTATGGAGCACAGGTTAAGAGGCTGGACTCTAGAGCCAAACTGCCTGGGTTCAAACCCTACCTCTGCTTCTTGCTAGGTGTGAGAGCCTTGGTTCATTTGCTTAAGCTCTATACCTCAGTTCTCTCATTTGTAAATTGGGTACAAAAATAGCACTTACTTCATAGTGTGGTTGTGAGAGTTAATTGAGTTAAAGTATAAGCACTTTTAACAATCCCTGGGGCATAGCAAACACTCAAAAAGCATTAGCTATTGTTAATCATTTGTTCACAAATGCTATTGAGGACATATTTTGTGATAGACACTATCGTAGGCAGGGGTAGATAACCCAGCAAGCAAAGTAAGCATGGGCTTACTTGTGCTTACTAATCTGTAGTGAACAATTTCACTTATTATCCACCACCCCTCTCAGGGATTGTAAATTTGAAAAGGCTTTGATTCTGTAGGAGCCTGCTGTGAGGTTGGGAGAGAGACAGATGCCAGCCACACCTAGAAGCAGAATCTTTGATGTGGTGAAAAAAAATGTGAAATTGTTCACTACAGATAATCTGGTAAGGAAGGTAATCACCGTGCTTACCTTGCCTATTGGATAATCCGCCCTGGCTGCAGACCCGGATATATAGCATTAAACAGAGCAAAGACTCTGAACTTAGGGAGTCTACATTCTAAAGGAGAGGGAAGGGTAGTGATAGAGATGAGTAAATATACACCAGGTGGTGATTAGTGCTTGTGGTGACTATGACATACAGCCCGCAGATCTTCCTTTAAGAGAATCTGCTGTGAGGGCAGAGTTGGCCAACACCTCTCCCTGCCATACCTTTAGATCTCTGCTGTCTTCACACTGAGGCCACTCTTCCCCCAGGCTGCTCCCAGACATTGACTGAGCAGGAGTATCAGAACCAGGTCATTTCTGCTCAACATGGGACTCCTCCTAAGGGCCGTCTTTGCTCGAGGGCTCCCTCTCAGCCTAATGGAGAATTTCTCAGAGCTGCACTGCAGTGTGAGGCCATTCTACCTGTTCTTCCTAAAAGATCCTCCTGCACTGCAGTCTGAAGGCTTTGCCTACCTACTCCTTCTCCTCTCCCCTTTATCCTTCTAAGGCATTTCCCCCAGTAAATCTCTTGCATATCTAATTCCATTTTGGTGTCTGCTTCTAGGACCCAAACTGACTCAGTGCAGAAAAGAAAACCAACACAGGGTAAAGAGATATAAAGTGACTCAGAGTTATATAGGGTGTTTATTGATTGCCTTTCTAGTAAGATGAGTAGAATCCATTAAAAAGTGAGGGAGCAAGGTGTGCAAACATCTAGGGGAAGCGTGTCACGGGTAGAGGCAATAACAAGGGCAGAGACCCTGAGGTGGGAGCATGGTTGGTGTGTTGAAGGAGCAGTAAGGAAGTCAAAATACCTGGAATGACTTAACCAAGGGGGTGAATGGGAAGAGATAAGGTCAGATAAACAGTGGACAACAGCTCATTGAGGGCCTTGTAGACCATTATAACAACTGACTTTTACCTTCAGTGAGATGAGAAGCAGCTGTTAGAGTGTTTTTAGAAGTGAGTTGATAGGATCTTTTTTTTTTTTTTTTTTAAAGAAAGATTACTCTCCCTGCTATTTGGAAACCAGAGTTAAAGTTTGTGGGGTAAGCGGGATTCTAGAACGGCTCCAAGATTTCTGCCTCCCTGCTGTGTTGTTGTTATTGTTAGGTGTCTTTGAGTCGGTTCCTACTCATAGTGACCCGAGGTACAACAGAATGAAACACTGTCTGTCCTGCGCCATCCTCACAATTGTTGTTATGCTTGAGCCCATTGTTGCAGTCACTGTGTTAATCTATCTCGTTGAGGGCCTGCCTCTTTTTCACTGACCTTCTACTTTACCAAGCATGGTGTCTTTCTCCAGGGTCTGGTCTCTCCTGATAACATGTCTGAAGTATGTGAGATGAAATCTCGCCATCCTTGCTTCTAAGGAGCATTCTGGCTGTACTTCTTCCAAGACAGATACGTTCGTTCTTCTGGCAGCCCATGGTATAGTCAGTATTCTTCGCCAACATTATCATTCAGAGGCATCAATTCTTCTGTCTTCCTTATTCATTGTCCTGCATAATTCCCTCTCCTCCAGTGTGAGTGGAGCCTGTGAATGTGATGGGATGTCACACCCATGATAAGGTTACTAATCAATGACTTTTACCTAATCACAGGGGAGATTATCTTGATGCAGTTACTAGGCCTGACCTAATCAGGTAGGTGCCTAATAGGGAAAAGCAGCAGGTGCGCTCCTGCTGGTCTCCAAGAAAACCAAGAGCCATGTTGTGAACTGCCTGTGGGTACCCTCTAGGATCTGAGAATGGTCCCTGGTTGACAGTCATACATGGAACTGCGTGCTGCCAACGACCAGTGAACTTGGAAGAGCACCCTGAGCCTCAGCTGTGATTGTAGTCCTAGGCAATGCCGTGATTTCAGTCTGGTGAGCCCCTGAGGCACAGAACCCAGCTAACCTGTACCTAGACTCCTGGCCCACAGAAACAATGAGATAATGCATTTTTTGTTTTAATACTAAATAATAAACAAACAAATAAAAATAACACAATTAACACAAATACAAAAAATAGTTTTGCGTTCTTTTAAGTTACTGAATTTGTAGTAATTTGTTATGTAGCAATAGAAAACTAATTCAGTTGAGGTGGGTTGGGAGGCTACTGCAGTACTGGAGCTGGAAGATGGTGTGTTGGATCAGGGCGGTAATGGTACATATTGTGAGGGTCAAGCCAACAGGACTTGAGACAGAGGTATCCAGGATGATTCTAAGATGTTCCACCTGAGCAAGGAGACGTCTGAGATGGTCAGTTACCGAGAATGGGAAGACTATGGGAGGAGCGGGTTTGATGTCTTTTTTAGCAAATGGGATCAGTAGGAATCAGGAATTCTGTTAAATTGACAGTGCCAATTAGGTATCTGTGATCATTATTTTTATGTGACCACTTGGCTAGGCCAGTTATTTGATCAAACACTAATGTAGGTGTTGCTGTGAAGGTATTTTGTAGATGTTTTTACCAGCTACCATCAGCTGGCTTTAAGTAAAGAGGAGTACCCTGTGATAGGCCTCATCCAATGGTTTGGAAGGCCTTGAGAGGAAAATGTGAGGTCACGGAGAAGATGAAACTCCGCCTCAAGACTGCTGAGTGTCCAGCCTGCTTCCTACAATCTCGTGAGAAAAATCCCCTAAAAATATACATATTTTAAATTAAAGTATGTATATATGTATATGTGTGTGTGTATATACATCCCGTTAGCTCTGTGTCTCTGGAGAACCCTGACTGATGTACCATCAAAATGGAGATATTCACATGTTCAGTAAGCAATTGGATATACCAGTCAGTAATCACGGGTGAGGTCCAGGCTTGACACACAAATTTGGGAGTCATCAGCAAATACACGATTATTAAAACCATGAAATTAGATGAGAGCACAGCAATTATTACTAATATTTCCAGGTTTATCCAAGCTCCCTTCATCTCTCACCTGGACTACTTCATTAGCCCTCCAACTGAGCGCCCTGCTCTTACTGCCCCTTTTCTCTCCACCCCCCACACTGCAGCTAGAGTGATTTTTTTTACAAAACACAAATCAGATCAGGGCTCTTCTCTGTTGAAAATCCTCCAGAGGATTCCCACTGCACTGTATGAGGTAGCTTTTCTTGTATCACAAACCACCCTAACATTTTATGGCTTAGAGCAATAAACATTTATTCTTATTTTTGATTCTGTGAGTCTGCTGGATGGTTGTTCTAGTCTGGGGCGGCTCCGCTGGTGCTGGATGGTCTAGGATGACCTCACTCACATGTCTCGTGGTTAGCAGGATAGAGGGCTGGGGAAGGGGGCGCGGATTAGCAGCTGGGATGCCTCTTCTCTTGTCCATGAGTTCTCTCATCCTCCAGCAGACTAGCCAGGCATCTTCAGCGGGTGGACTCAGAGTTCTGAAAAGCCACAAGAGAGCAAACCCCAATGCACAACCACTTTTCTAGCCTTTGTCTGCATTATGTTTACTAATGTCCCATTGAGCAAAGCAAGTCGCACGGCCTGCCCAGATCCTGTCGTTGTTGTTGGGTACCATCGAATTGATTCCAACTCATACCAACCTCATGTGACAGAGTAGAACTGCCCCATAGGGTTTTCTTGGCTGTAATCTTTATGGACGCAGATCGCCACGTCTCTCCCTCACAGTGACTGGTGAGTTTGAATCACCAACCTTTCGGTTAGCAGCCGAGTGCTTACCCATTGTGCCAGCAGGGCTCCTTGCCCAGATGCTAGGGGTGGAGAAATAGACTCCACCTCTTGGTAAGTGTGACTGCCACAGTGTCGCAAAGGGGGCAGTCAAAGAGGGGTGGAAGAATTGTGGTGATTTTTACCATGTACACTAATACCTAGAAGACAATCCTGAGCCCTTACTTTGGTTTTCAAAGTTCTGCATAACCTGACCCCGTCTCGTTCTTCAGTTGGCATCACGGCGTTCTGCTCCCTTTTTTAGCTCTCCTCCTGAGGGGTGAATGCTCTTCTGTCTGTCATTTAATGTGACATGCTTGTTCTTGCTTCAGACTCACTGCTGTTCCCCCTGCCTGGAATATTATTCCCCGCAATCGTGGGATAGCTGGCTCTTCCTTCTCACTGTGGCCTTGGCATCGATGGGTGCTTCTGTGAGAGGCCTTCTCACGCCTCCTGATCACTCTCTAGCTTACCCCATTTGAATGCTCTTCACCATTTCATCTTTTCCTAGTTTGTTTACTTGAAAACGCACATGTCTTCTCCCAAAATAATGTTAGCTTTGTGAGAGCAGGTACTTTATGTTATTCACTCCAAGAGTGCCTTGCACGTATTGGATATTTAAACAACTGTTAAGTAAAATCCTCAGATGTGCAGTGAAGAGTGTTTTCATATCACAGAAACTTAAGAGCTGACTACAATACAATTGGAAACCTGGTGGCGCAGTGGTTAAGAGCTCAGCTGCTAACCAAAAGGTCGGCAGTTCAAGTAGACCAGCCATTCCTTGGAAACACTGTGGGGCAGTTCTACTCTGTCCTATAGGGTCACTGTGAGTTGGAATCAACTCAATGGCAACGGGTTTTGGTTTTTACAGTACAGTTGAACCCAGCTCAGCTAACAAGTAACATTGATATGAAACCTGAATAACTAAGTTGATAAAAGAATATGAAACTATTTATTGAAATTCAGAGACAAATATGTCTTTAATACACTCAGGTAAAATTTACTCTTTTAAAGGAATTTACAATGTCAATTTTCTTTTTAAAAACGTCCTTCTCAGTGCTGTAACTCAGATGTAACAAATGGTGCCAGATGCCTGGGTTAGAATCTTGCCAACTGCTCATCCTTAACTTTTGTGTTCTAGTTAATAACAAGTATTCAAATATCCTATAATAAACAGAAAGGCCCTTTATGTTTGCTTCCTGTCGTTTCTGACATATTTGTCAGAAAGCCACTTATTAATAAATTTTATTTCTCAGCTGATTCCATTTTCCTCCTTTTCCCCATTTTCTTTCTCCTTCTATTCACTCACCTTTTCTGGATCAGCCAATTTTAGGTTCTACTTTCCAGGGGAAATTTGTAGCTCGTTTCATTTGTACGTTCTGATTAGTCCTCCATCAGATGCATTTGTCTGCTGCAGTCCCATTCACTTTTTTAAAATGAAATAGCTCTTGTCTCCTCTCTTCTACTCCAGCATTCATCAACTTCTTCTATTCCCCAGGGAAATTCCATTCTCTTGGCAATATGCAGAGAACTTCCCAGGCATTGCACTGAATATCTGAAATCTGGTCCCTGAACATCAATGTACAAATAGAGATGGCAGCAAATTGAATGAGACAGGGGCACGGTGGCAGGAGAGTAATATTCCTAGCATTCTAGCTGATGATATTGGTCATTGATCAGGGCCGCACAAACAATGCTACATGTTTACTTGCTGTTTTTCTTTTCCTTCTGGACCCAGGAAGCGCTCATTTACCAGCCTTCTTGGCATCTAAGTGGAGGAATACGATAATTTCTAGCCAATGAACTGTTGGTGGAGGTGATCCATGCCACCTTTGGGCCTGACACTGAGGTGAAGAATGGCGAGGACCTTGACACAAGTGAGGAACAGAATTCTCTGAGGATTATCCATCAAGATGAAGGCACTAGGAATATGTGACTAGCTTAAGAGCAAATAAGCAGACTTACCTTCCCAAGGGGTGAGAGTAGAGCTTAGAAAACACTCATACGATGCACAGTAGCTCCCGGTGACATCCAGCACAAGTTCATTGGAGATCCACAATGCCTAGAGGAATATTCTTATTAAAGACTAACAGAACAACACAAGCCAAATAAGAAGTGGAGAAGAATAGAGAAAAACGCTACAGCTACTCATAGACTGAAAGAGAAAACTGACAGCCAGCCACAGAGCAAGAGCAATTACCATCACTCATGGTTTTTCCTCGGTAGTGGTCCCCACTGGGCTCCTGAGGAACAAAAGCTTCCATTTTCCTGGCAGGAGGAAGAGAAGCTGCCTGTTTGCATGGGCTGTGGAAGGTCTGCTCAGGTTAGCAAAAGCTCCTTATCCAGACTTTCAAGCATTTCTTTTGTCATCAGTCCCACCTGGTATCCCTGCCTTCAGAGGTAATGGGGTTTTGTGAGGGAAGCCAGCTTCATTCTTATTGGCTTTCTCCCCTGCAGTTCTGTTTCTTTTTCCTCTGTGTGTTCCCCACCTGTAGCAGGCACTCGTATGCCACAAGCCCTCAGTCCAGCTGATTTCAGTGCAATGGAGGAGAATTCCATGTACATTGTCAGCATCCCACATCAAGCATGGGCCATAGCCCCTGCTTTGCTGCCCCAGGGATTTCTCAGAAGTCTTTGCCTTGCAGCAACCCAGAAGTCCATGTTTTAACATTCCTAGAAGCAACCCTTCATTTTTAAGGGATGGGAGTCATGGATAAATGCCCTAAGCTGTTCCGGGAAGGTCTACACGGTCTCCCAGAAAGTTCCCAAAGGACTCGAGACCCAGTAGTCCACAGGAGTAACCAGCTCATGCACCCCCTTTCCTGTCACACATTCTCCACCCTCTCATTTCTGTTCTCTGGGTTTAATGCCCATATAAGGCCTTGTCTTACCCTCTGCTTTCAGGGGAACCTAAAGAAAGATAAGACTTTCCAGTTTCCAACATTTTGTGGTTTCTTCTCTCATTCTTTTTGTCTGTGTAGGTTTATGGCTTTTGAATTTCTGTTGCCATTTCTGTGGAGTTAGAAAGAAAGGAGATAACACGCGTCTTCAAACTGCTATTCATCTCCTGGCTAACTCCTAGTTAACCCTCAGCTTCAATGTCACTTCCTCAGAGAAGCCATCCTGGACCTTCCCATCAATATGAGTTCCCCTGTTTTACTTTCTCCTCACATCCTGCGTTAGTCTTCATAACACTTACCACAATTTGTCGTTAGAAGCTTATTTGTTGGTTGACCTCTCTCCTACTAGAATCGACGCTCTGTCAATCAGTACATCCTCTCTGTAGACCTCCATATGTTTTTGTTCACTGAATGAAGAACTTTTCCCCGTTCAACATGTTCTAAAGAGATCCAACCTCCCTCTAGGCCTTCATACAGTGGTTATGGGACCACTTGGGTCATATGCCTAGAGGTTCTTTTTTGTACCACTTCCTGGAAAAGCTCACTCATTAATTAAGCTGACTCAGAATTACCTCATCAAGAACTAGTTGTCAGCTAGAGGAGAGCAAGGAGTCCTTGGGTGGTGGATACGGTTAATGCGCTCAGCTGTTAAACAAAAGGATAGAGGCTCGAGTTCACCCAGGGGCACCTGGGAAGAAAGGCCTGGAAACCTACCTCCGAAAAACTGTCTACTGAAAACACTTTGGAGCGCAGTTCTACTGACACGCATGGGGTCATCAGGAGTCAGAATGGATTGAACAGCAGCTGTTGTTTTGTTTATTTTGCTTTGGTTTGGTTTGCTTTGGTTTGGTTTCGAGGAGAGACCAAGTCCTGCAAGCATGGGATATGAGTGAGTAGCTGACCTGAGGAGAGGAGACAAGAAAGGAGAAGGCGACAGAGTGAGACTCTACTGACTTACTTCACTGCCAGACTCCCGACTGCCATTTTAGGGTTTTAATTACTTTTTCACGCAGAAGTTCCCACAGTGTTCCTGCTTCTTGGGATCTTGACATCTCTCCTCCCTTACCTACTGACAGAGATTCTCCCTCTGTGCTGAGAAAGCCTTTCCCTGCCGAGCGGCAGGTTTTAGATTTCGTCTCCAAAGACAGAACACAGACTCCCCAAGAGCCACCTTCACATCGACACCACAGCAAAAGGGAGCCTGAGGATTGTGCCTCTAAAGTCTTATTTAGTGGATGCTTCTTATTTGAGAGACAAAAATAAATAATTGCTTCAAAAAAACCAAAATCTGTGGCATTTCACAGAGATACGCCACAAAGTGTTTGATTTAAAGAACTATTAAAACATGACAAAGGGGTAAAGTAAGTATTCCCCCCCCCCTTTTTTTTGCTGAAAGTCCTCAATGTGACATCTATCTCCACACTGCACCTGATTTTAAAACGAGCACATGTATGACATATAATACAACATTTATAAATTAAGGAAGCCCACCTCTTTTAAGTAATATTCTTTAAATCTCCATTTCTGACAGTCCTACTATTAGCACTGTAGCGGTAATAGGCATATTTTTCGGAAAATAGTGAATAAAAGCTGACAAGCTATCTGGGGAATCTGAATGTATAATTGATACGGGCATAAATTAATATGATTAGGACTTTATTGGGTGCTGTGGCTGCCAAACCTACAAAAGGGGCCTGGGATAAAACACGGCTGTGGTCTCGGCGCTGATAGACATCAATATTTCTCATGTGGATTATCCCAAGCTTTCTCATGTGGTCTGCTTATGACAGCACTGAGCCTAATTGAAATTTTTATCTTTTTGTTGCATACAGACAGTTTTGGCTGGTCACCTCCTTTGGAAAGGGGGGCAAACCCGGTGATTAAAAAAAAAAATCAAGGTTTCCAGAGAACATCTTAATAAAATCTGTTTATAAAAACTTTAGAAATGAGTGCTTCGTAAACTCTCTTTGGAGGAGCTGCATGGCACCTGACTTGAGAAGATTCCTCTGCACTATGATTTTCCAAATTCCGAGCAGGACAAACTGAAGTAACAACGACAAGATTCACTCATGTCTGTGGAAAGTAATGTGTTCTTCATAAAACCACGGGGAATAGTTTAGTCTTTTTTTTTTTTTTTTGACACCGTATGAAATCATTTCTTAATGCCTAGGATAATATGCAGCCTTGCAGAATAGCATCTATATTTCCATAAGTGACAAAATTGAAATAAATTTTCCCTCCATCCTAAACCACGAACTCGTGTGTTTTAATTAAAGTTATCCTTGCTTGGGAGCATTCTGACTTCTAGACAGTTTCCCACTGTCTCTTTAAAGTTATAATTCTATAAGCAAACATAGGAGGTCGGAGTTGTGATATTTACAGAATGACGGGTTAAGTTCCAGAGCTTGAAGCATGTACATTTGTAATTTTCCAGATCTTCATTATTTTATAGCATATAAAATATTAGCCACATTTTACATTTGCCCTTGGCAGTAATAAGTTTAAGATGTAAGACAAGCTCAATATGATTTTGGGGAACATTTGTGTACTACAGCCAGAAAGGTCAGTATATTTTATGTACTCTGTGATAAAAGTGAGTGTTGATATCTAGGGACTGGACAATGAAAACTAATGGGGCATTGGAACTTTCTCGGTGACCTCATGAAGCAATTTACGAGCCTTTTATCACCCCTAATACGATATTGTCATAAAAATGATCTTTTAATTAAATGTAACGGGAAGACTCTGCACCCTCGTTGGTGTGTTTCTGGTCCTAGTCAGCTAACACGTTTAATGGCATGCCTCCAGCAGCCAGCAATGTTGGATTTATAAAATACCGTTCCTCTTGAGCATTTTCAATGCTGCGATCTTTGTAGCAGTATCTACCTAAAGAACCAGAGAGCAAAAAGAAAACAAGTCGACGTTTCTCCCACAGATAGGCAGTGGAATACTGTGGAAAGAAACTGGGCTAAGAAGAGAAATGACCTCTCACTTACTAAGTGCCTACTCTGTGCCAGACATTGTACCAAGAACTTTATCGTAACTTTTATTTCATTTAGTTCAACCCTTGTTCTCTGGAGCACTGGATTCTATTCTGGCTCTGCCCTATTTAGTTGAATGATCTTGGGCGCATAACTCTGACCTCAGTTTTCTCTTCTGTAAATTGGGTGGGAGAGAAAAGTATTGGATCAGATGGTCTCTAATTCCAGTTTTAAATTTCTTAGGAGAAGTGAAAGAATGAGTATAGGAAATTGAGGGAGAATCAGAAAAAGGGACATTATTGAAGGTCACCATGAGCCAGCTACTCTCCTGGGTTTTGGAGGCACAGGTGATAAAGATATGGTCTCTTCCCTTCAAGAACTCGGGAGCTCCACTCTTCTGTCAGTTTGTCATACTGTTGTTGCTTGCGTGTCACTATGACGCTGGAAGCTCTGCCACCAGTATTTCAACTACCAGCAGGCTTACTCATAGCGGATAGGTTTCAGCAGAGCTTGCAGACTAATACAGACTAGGAAGAAAGACCTAGTGATCTACTTCTGAGAATTAACCAATGAAAACCCTATGGCTCACAGAATATGTCTGAGACTTTGACCTGCTTGTTTTGGGTGCTTCATCAGGAGGGACCAATCACTGGAGAAGGACATCCTGTTTGGTAAAGTGGGGGGCCAGCGAAGGCGAGGGAAACCCTTAGTGAGATCGATTGACACAATGGCTGCAACAACAGCCTCCAACATATCAGTGATCCTGAAGACGGCACAGGATCAGGCAGCCTTTTGTTCTGTTACACATGTGGTTGCCATGAGTAGGAGCCAACTCAGTAGCAGCTAACAACACAGTCTTATGAGGGAACATCATGTTAATATAAGTGATAAATGCAACAATAGAGGCAAGAACAGAAGACTATGGAAGCAGAAGAGGTGGCTTAATTCAAATGAGATGTTCAAATAAGGCTTCTACAGGGAGATGATGACTAGCTAAGCCTTAGGTGATGAGGAATATAACCTGGGTGAAGAAAGGTGGGATTTCTGCCCAGGCAGAGGGGAAACTATATTATAGGGATGAAATAGCCTAGCATATGCAAGGAACTGTGAGTGGTTTGCCATTACTAGGACATGAAGTACAATAGAGGTTGTAGAAAGAGCAAAAGATGAAGAGATAAAAGGAACCAGTTCATGACATTGTTGCAAGTTAGACTAAGTAGTGTGGATTTTATCCTGCAGGAAATAGGAAGCCCACAGACAGACCAAACTGTGGTTTAGAAAAATGTCCCTGGCTACAACGAGAGGGAGAGATTTAAATAGGACAGAAATGGAGGCAGGGAGATGAATTAAGTAGCTACTGCAGCATTTGTTGGAAGATGATGAGCCCCTGAACCAGAGGTGTTGAGAGGAGCAGGCAGATTCGGGAACTGTTAGGAGGTAAAGTCAGAAGGGCTTGGGCTTGATTGGATGTGGCATCAGGCTAGGAAGAGGAGACGGTCCAGGCCAAAGCCCCAGCCAATGACATCAATTAAGTGAAACGAAAAAGTCAGTTAATTTAAGTGGGGGAAAAATCAAATAAACTCTGTCTTTGTTATTGTGGTCTCAAGAAATAAATAAATGGCGGATTAACTAAAATCTTCATTTTTCACCAAGTGGTTTTTAGCATAGGTCTAACTATCATTTATCTTCTCCAGAAGCCAGTGGGGGATAAAGAAAGTCATTTTTGCCTGTACTTTGTAGCTGGCAAAACTGAAGCCATGGGGTATGGGGTGATATCCCACCATGATGGTGGGTGTAGATGAAGCCAGCTTTCCAGCTCCCAGTCCAAATGATCACTCCTGAACAGCTTGTCATTTCTGTAAAGCAATTGTTTTTAATTACTATTCTTTTTTATTAGCATTCAGGATAAAAAACAAAAATCTAAAAATTTTTTATCTGATAATATAGTTTAAAGATTTGTAATAGATAGTTTTTCTTAGTGTAAAGAATAGTCCTCAATGTTTAAAATTTAAGTTTCCCAATATTTGCCTGAATAGTGTCAAATAGCCTGTACCTATTACCCCCTTGCCGTCGAGTTGATTCTGACTCATAGAAACCCGATAGGACGAGTAAAACTGCCCCAAAGGGTTTCCAAGTCCATAAATACTTACGGAAGTAGATTATCACATCTATAATACTACTTAAAAGTGGACACATTTAAAGTATTAACACTTTTCAGCTGGAAAAGATAGCCCAAAATAACCCACTCTAGCGCTTCTTTACATTAGATGTGTTCCAGTCACAGAAGGATTCTTGACATTGTGATTGACTCTTGATTTCCATGGTCATTGGGTACAGGGTGAGCCTGGATAATTGAAAAAAACATACAATAGAAAACAAAAATATCAAGTTCCGCTTTAATATTTTCAGTCTCGTCACGTACCAACCCTTTTAACAGAATGGCACCCAAATAGCAAAATTAACTTGCTTAAGTTTCATCCTTTTCCCACTTCCAGACCCATTACGAATGTCACCCTGGGACACTAGGAAATATCAAACAGAAAGACCTCGCATATTTTTGCAAACAAATTGATATTTAGCGAAGACCATGCATTGCATTTAGAAAATGACCCAAAAATCCGTTAACTCTGCACTCTATCTTTCAGTCTTCTAGCTATGAAATCCTAACAACTCAAAGCAACATTCTCTCAGTCCTGTTAATAAACGAATTCTCAGGGGTTGGGGTCAATGGCCCAGGAATTAAATGAGGTAGGAAACAGCAACACATGGCTGTGGCCCCAATATTGGATTGTGAATGTTAATAAAATGGGGTATTTGGTGCCTTGATAAGTTTTATTCAGCTCAGTTCTATCACTTTTCTCTCAGAAAGATGGTAACCAGTAAATTCCAGAAGCCAAACAGTTCTCACCCTGACAGTCTCTCCAGTCTTACTGGTTCATGCCCCTTTTATGTCTTGACTAGACTCTCTAAACATCTTCCTAACCCATCTCTTTGCTTCCAGCATATCTGTAGAATACCTTGCATTCTGCTGCCAAAATTATGTTTCTCAACTTGTCCTCACATTTCAATCTCTCTCTATAGTTTATATGATAAAACCCAAGTTCCTTTACTGGTATAAAATCCATTTATGTTTCTGCCTGTGCCTGTGAATCAAGTTAAAACACCTGTAGGTCTTCGAAAATACTACTTCCTCTTACACTTTCTCCAACTGACATGGTGTCCATCAGTCCATCAAGAGTCAGCTCAAGGCTCACCCCGGAGGCCAGGGAGGGCATAGGGGTCTGATTCACCTGCGCTGGACTCTAGGCTCCACCACTGATTGTCTGTAT
Source organism: Trichechus manatus latirostris (assembly GCF_000243295.1). NCBI lineage: Eukaryota > Metazoa > Chordata > Mammalia > Sirenia > Trichechidae > Trichechus > Trichechus manatus. The sequence continues at coordinate 19,103,329 of NW_004443975.1, read as the reverse complement.
GAACTTGAAGAAATTATTTAGGTCTCTAACAATCAGTATCTTCATCTGAAGAATGGGGATAACAACAGTATATATACATCATACAGATGCTCCAACTCATGGTGACCTTATGTACAACAGAACAAAATGTTCCCCAATGGTGCACCATCTCCAAGATCTTTGGTATCTTGAAGTCCATTGTTGTGGCTGTTTTGTCAATCCATCTCACTGGGGGTTTCCCTTGTTTTTGTTGGCCGTCTGTCTTACCAAACACAATGTCCCTTTTTAGGATTGATCTTTTCTGATGATGTGTCTAAAGTAAACAAGTCCAAGTCTCTCCATTCTTGCTTCTGAGGAACATTCTGGTTATATTTCTTCTTAGATTTTTTGTTCTTTCTTTTGGCAGTCCACGTTACGTTGACTATTCTTTGCCAACACCACAGCTCGAAATGAGTGAAAGTCTGTGAAACTCAAAGCATGGTGAGTGGCACTTAGCAGGGGTTCAAAAGTATTAGCTAGTATAATATTATTATTCCATGCCTCTCCAAAGCCAAGGTGAGTAGTTTGTCGGCCATACTCCCACACACTTGCTTATTGTAATTGTTGGAATGCCTGTTTCTTCTACCTGACTTTGCAGGGTCCATATACTCCACATGGGAGGTTCAGGACTTGTCTTTGAATGAATTAATGAGGAAATGGAAATATTTGCTATATATATGCTTCTGTAAGTGTAGAACAAGGTACCTTTTTTCACGCTCATTTCAACTCAGGAAGGATTCCATATGACAGTTTATAGCACATTATCAATCTTGCTTTTATTGGAAAATGGGCTTTAAAAATTTTTCAAGAATATGTGAAGGACAGCTAATGAGCCCATGTTTCACTGATTTGAATCACATGCACTGCTTTCTGTAAAATACTTGTTTTTAGAGCATATTTTAGCAAATTACCTGCTACCTGGATAGTGGGAACGATGGTTTACTTTGTTTTTATTTAGCCATCTCCTCCAATCTTTCTTTCTCCTTATCACTACATTCTACTTATCACATTGTTTCTTTAGCTGTTCTGGTGTCCTTCTATCCTTTGGATGTGTTTCAGTTGGGTTGGGTGAGGGCTGATAGAAGTTGAATGTGAACCTTAGAAGATAAACACAGTAACCACTGTTTGAGAGTCCCTAATCCAACATTTTGAGACAAAATTTAACATTAATATTTTTATTTCATAAATATATACTTATATAAATAATGCACAAGTATACTCCCCTTGTAAAAAAGCAACCGTACAGAGATTGAAGCCCTATGCCGTTCAGATCCTTTTCTGTGCTATTTATGTATGTATGTATGTGTATATATATATATAGTTTTAAATAATGCTTTCGTTCTGAATTTATAATTCTTTTTTTGAGTGTTGAACATGTAACATTCAACAATATATCTTGGAGATCTTTTTACATCAGTGCATATAAATCTTAATTTTTTAAACTTTTGCATAGGATTCCAGAATATGGCTATACTGTGTTTTATTAACCGTACTGTGATTGATAAACACTTAGGTTACTTTCATTTTTATGCTATTGCAAACAATGTTACAATAACATGTTTACACAGGCCTTCATTTATACATAGGTACTGAGAAGTGGAATTGCAGTATCATAGGATATGGACTTAGAAAAATAATCTTATTCATTTAGTTTTTGAATAAGAAAACAATCATACTAGAAAATTCAAAAGTTACCAAATGATACTTACTCTCCAATGCCTGCCATCTAGTTACATTGTTCCCTCCCTAGAAGCAACCAATGTTACCAAAATTTTGTATGTCCTCCAAGAGATATTCTTTTCATATTCAAGCAAATAACTAAGTAAATGTATCTACATTTATGTATGTATTACATGTATAAGAGTGTGTGTGTATAGGTTGGCCCACTATCTGCCATTCTCAAAAGTTCTATTTTAGTCTTAAATTATCTCAACATGAACTTTCAGATGTTTTCTTGTCAAAATATTAATATGTTGCTTCAGGGGTGCACTGGGGGTATAAGCACCAAAATACATTTCTAAAATCCAAAACATTCTGAATTCTAAAACTGCCTGGCCTCAAGGTTTACAGATAAGAGATTATAGATCTGGACCTATTCTTTTTTTACCCTTTGATTTAAAAAATGGTAATAAATTTAACAT
>NW_004443975.1:19098919-19100654 GCF_000243295.1 Trichechus manatus latirostris | reverse complement strand
TCAGTGTTTTCAATAGTTTCGTAATTTGTTTAGTAAGTTCTCTATTGATGGTTATTGAGCTTGCTTCCAGTACTTTGCTATTACAAAAAATGCTACAATGAGTAAATTGCTAAGTCAAAGTATATATGCATTTCTATCTGATAGATATTGCCAAATTTTCTTCTATACAAGTTTTGTTGGGTTAAAGATGGCTGCAAATTCTTTGGCACTTCTCCCATTAAGAGGTGGAGCCTCTATCACCTCCCCTTGAATTTGGGCTGGTCTTATGACTTGTTTTGACCACTAGAATGCTATGTGAATTCTGAAACTGGTCCTTAAGAGATCTGCAGCTTTTGCTTCATCAAACCTAGAATGCTCTCTCTTATAGAACCCAAAGAATAAGAAGTCTAAGCCGTGTGGAAAGAACATGTGGAGAGGAATGAAGGTGTTCTGGTCAGCTTCCCCAGATGAACTGCCAAATGACGGCAAGACCAACTGCCAGCCATGTGAATGAGCCATCTTGGATATTCCAGCCCAGTCACACCTCCAGATGACTGCAGCCCCGGATGGCACATGGTGCAGATGAACCACCCTGCTAAGCCAAGTCAGCTGACATAATCATGAGAGGTAATAAATGGTTGTTATTTTAAGGCAGTAAGTTTTAAGGTGATTTTTAATGCAACAATGAATAGGTTAAAATATTATCTCAGCATTATGTTAATTCTCATTCTTATTATGAATGAGGTTGATCCTATTTTGGTTATTTTTAATGACCATTTATTAAAAATTTGAACCACCACTGGCCTGATGGCTACAAATATCTCCCCTCTTACCATCAAGTATAACTCAACTATTTCTCAGAGTTCGCAAAAAATGGACACGTCTATGCCCTATAGGCACCGGTATCCTCCCTAGCCACTCTTTCCTGTTCATGCCTTTACTCTCACACTGCCTGTGAAGCCCCAAGAAGAAGCCTCAGTGTTGCCACTGCCACACCTTCCTCACCCCACCCAGACTTCTCTACCAATTACAAAATAAAATACCCCATGTTTATTAGTAGCTGATAACATATACTAGGAAGTATTGGAGAGGATAGTTTTTCTCACTAACCATTTTAGGACTCTAATTCAGCCAGCCATGAAGTCCCTGTGGCATCTAGAGTTCAAAGTGGATTAATTCAACACTCTCGTTTTAGATACGCTAAAACAGCCCCTAGAGAGGTTAGATATTGATTCAGTGTTACAAAATAAGTCAGTGGCAATGTTAGGATTAGGGCAAGGTTCTTGACTCCAATTCAATACTCAATATATCAACTGCTTATAATTTTAAATAAACTTTTTAACATTTCAGTTTTTGTTTTATCATATAAAGTCTACTCTGTCTTGTATTAGTTAGCACCCTTGGTTGCACAGGACAGAAACTCAATTCAAAGTAACTTAAACGTAAGAGAAATTTATTGGCTCCTGTTGTGGGTTGAATTGTGTCCTCCAAAGAGATGTATTGAACTCCTAAACCACACACCCCTACCTGTGAATGGGACCTTATTTGGAAATAGGGTCTTTGCAGATGGAATCAAGTTAAGATGAGGTCATACTGGTTTAGAGTAAGTCTTAAATTCAACGGAGAGTGTCGTTTGAAAGAGATTTGGAGACAGGGAGACACTGGATGGGGTGGCAAAGGAGGAAGGAGGCAGGGATGGGGGTGGCGCAGCTACAAGTCAAGGAATGCCAAGGATTTCCAGCAACCACCAGAAGCT
>NW_004443975.1:19096564-19097299 GCF_000243295.1 Trichechus manatus latirostris | reverse complement strand
GAAGTGGAATTGCTGAATTGTAGGGTAACCAAAAGATGAGGAGACAAGACCTGGCAATCTGCTCCCATAAAGATTACAACCTAGGAAACCCTATGGGGCAGTTCTGCTCTGTCAAGTAGGGTTGCTATGAGTCAAAATCGACTTGACAGCACACAAAAACAATAAAGGTTAAAATACGTTTAATTTTAAAAGGAACTGCAAACTCTTTTCCAAAGTGGCTGTACTATTTCATATTCCCACCAGTAATGTATGAGCCTCCCACTTGCTTCATATCTTTACCAACAATTGGCAATATCAGCCTTTTTTACTTTAGCCATTCTAGTGGGTTTGTAATGGTATTTCACTGCGATTTTAATTTTCATTTCCTTACTGACTAATGATGTGCCACATGACCAGCCAATATTTCATTCCGTTATACATAAGTTCACCATGAGTCAGAGCTACCTGGAAGGCAGCTAACAGTAGCAACACCACCACATTGGCCATTTGTACGTTTTCTCTGGTGAAGTGTCCAAATGTTTTGTCTCTTTTTTAATCAGGTTGTTTACTTCCTATTATTAAGTTGTAGGGTTTCTTCATATATTCCACATCATTATTTCAGCTGATTGAGTAGGGGCATATTTAAGCTAGCTGGACCGAAGGTAAAGAAGCAGAAAGCTGATACTATATCCCCAGTTCTTTGATGGAGAAAAAGCTTATTTTCCTCTGCCTTCAGAGTTCAGTGCTGAGGCAACT
>NW_004443975.1:19007472-19094302 GCF_000243295.1 Trichechus manatus latirostris | reverse complement strand
AATCAACATGATAATATTTTAAATATATATGTTCATTTTTCAAGAGCTCTTTTTCTCCCCCAAAAACCTCTAGACAACTACACAGTCATTGCTTTCTTAAGTGCTACCAATTCCATAGCCTCCACATAGTATTTCGACATGAGGTTAATTGCATCTAAAGAAAAGTTTATGATTAATCCAGACAGGTATTTTTCTTCATTGTCTAATACCATAAATCCACTAAATTCCTATCCATCTTGTCACCCTCTCCTTGAAGACTTGGTTATATGACCTGCAATACTAGTTCAGTTTTGTGATTATAATTGTGATTGGCAGAGAGCATTCAGAGTGGCAATAAATGTTGCCATAGGCAGAGTGGGGTTCTGTGTTCCACCCCAGTTGCACTGTGGTATCTGAATTATTAACTATACTGTTACTGGCGAGCAATAGCATTTGGAAGAAAGCACCATAGCCGTGTTTTGGCTTTAATGATCGCAATAATTTGCTTTGGGGGATAAGGTTTGAAGTAGGTTACACATATGTGGCTTTTCTTAATTGTCACTGAAACGTGCCACTCTCTTTAACCCCATATTCTGGAATTATCCTGTATCTTTAGATTGTTTTCATGGCCTACAGAAAATCCTAGAATATCAGGAGGTAACGCTCTTCTCAGTGGAATTGGACAGCACATTTTCCTCCACTCTCTATTTTTTTATTTCTGAGAAAACGCAAATTTCAGGGACTCTCTGGTGTATGTATATACAGTGTGTGTACGTGTGTGTGTGTGTGTATAAACAAGAAGCCCATAAGCCCCTTATACATGTATTCCTCCTTGAAATTTCAGTTGTTGAAATGCTGGAAAAATTGGGTACGTAAATTATTTCTGCCCCCAGGCACTTTAACTTGGACGGCCAGCACTTATTCAGCTGGCCACCATAGGTCTCCCTGTCCTTGGCAGCATTACAGGGGTAATATTTTTTAACATGGATGAACAGCTCTTGAGAATTTCTCCAATGTATTAAGCATGAACAAGGCTTTCCTCAACATCAAGCTTGCATGTTTTCCCTCCACATTTATTTCTCTACAACGAACATATTTATTGGGGCCATTATGGGAAAAATCTCCCTCTCCATAATGTTTGTCTTCCCCTTTGTCCCTTTTATAGGATCATGAAGAAATGATGGAGGGTCTTGTTGGGTGGTTGTGTGCATGTGTGTGCGTTTTTTTTCCAGAGGAACTCCCTCTCACTGCCCGATCACCATGGAATCATCTTTAAAAAGCCAGACGCTGGATTTTGGTAGTTTGTTTTGGAGTGACAAATGGACCGAGTGACAAAATAGGTTACAAGCAGGACTTTGGATGGAAACAAAAAAATAGAATATTCTCTGTACTGTCTTTTGTGAAATGATTTTTCCGTTTACCACACCCATTGGTATCACTAAAGTGACGGTAGAGTCTAGAGTTTTAACTCATTATCCTCTGGCCAGAGAGCTAACGAAGAACTGTTTAAATTGTGGAATTTGGAAAAATGAATGCTTATATATGAACTTCATGTAAATATAATCATACGGTATATATTCTTGTGTCTGGCTTTTTTTGCTCAATGTAATGTTTTGGAGCCTCATCCGTGTTGTTGAGTATATCAGTAGTTCATACTTTCAACTAAGTAGTATTCCATTATATAAATATAATAGAATTTATTTATCCTCCCATTAATGGACATTTGTTTGTTTACAGTGTTTGTCCATTAAGAATAAAGCTATTGAATATATTCTTGTTCAGGTTTTTTTGTGGATATATATTTTCTATTATCTTTGATATATATCTAGGAGTGAGATTTCTGGGTTTTGAGGGTAGGTAAACCTTTAAGTTTATAAGAAGCTATCAAATAGCTTTCCGAAGTCATTGCGCTGCTGGTTCTGGCTGTTACACATCCTTGCCACCATTTGGTGTTATCTGTCTTATTAATTTCAGCTCTTCTTCTAAGTATGAAGTGGAAGGCCATTGTGATATTTTAATTTGCATTTCCCTAATGAATTACAATGTTGATCACTTTCTATGTGTTTACTGGTCTTTCATATAACTTTTGTGTAAAGTGTTCTGGTCAAGATTTTGGCATATGTTTTTATTGGGTACTTGCTTTTTGTAATTGATTTGTAGGATTTCTATCTTTTAGATATGACTTTTGTCAATGTGCGTAATGAAAATATTTTTATCCCATTTTGTGACTTTATTTTACTAATGTGTCTTTTTCTGAACAGAAATTTTAATTTTGATGAAGTCTGATATGACAATTTTTTGTAGTTAGTACTTTTTGCGTTCTTATTAAGAAATGTTTGCCTAGATCAAGGTCACAACCTTATTCTGTTTTCATCTGGAAGCTTTATAGCTTTAGCTTTTAATTTTAGGTATACAACCCATCTCAAATTGATTTCTGTATGTAGTGTGAGGGAGGGGTCATGATAAATTTATATTTATTTTCTTACATTTTTCCAATTGTTTCAGCACCATATTTTGATAAAAATTTCCTTTCTGTGTTGAATAGCCTTTACACATTTGCTGAAAAACAGTTGAAAATATAAGCATGGGCATATTTCTGGACTCTACATCAATACCATTCTACCTTTATTACTGTTGCTTTATAGTAAGTTTGAGATCAGGTAGAGTGAGCTCTCCAAAAAATTTTTTTTCAAGATCATTTTACATTTTCATATAACTTTTAGAATCAGCTTGTCAGTTTCTACCACAAATAATGCCTGTTGTGATTTTGATTGGTACTGTGTTGAATCCACAGGTAAATTTGGAGAGAACTGATGTCTTAACAATATTGACTTCTCTAAGTTATGGACATGGGATATCTCTCCATTTATTAAGACCTTCCCTAATTTCACTCAGCAATGCTTTAGCTTTAACTGAAGAGGCGCTACACATCTTTTAAAATTTTATTTCTAAATCTTTTCTGTTTTATGATGGTATTATAAATAGAAACTGTTAAATTTTCATTTTCTAATTTTTGGCTGTTAGTATATGGAAATACCATTGACTTTTGTGTATTGATTTGGTATACTACAATCTTTCTGTATTCATTTATTAGTTTAATAGGGTTTATTTGGGTAGATTCTTAGAATTTTCCGTATATGCGGTTATGTTGTCTGCAAATGAAGACTGTTTTACTTCCTCCTTTTTAGTCTGTATGCCTCCCCTTTTCCTTATTACATGGTCTAGAACCTCTAATACAATGGTAAAAGGAAGTGATGAGATTAAACAATATTTACTTATTTCTGTTCTTAGTGAAGAAGCATTTACTATTTTACCATTATATTAGTTAGCTTTTATTTTTATCTTCAGTTATCACCACGTTGACTATGATGTACATATCAGGTGTGGTTCTCATTGTATTTATCCTGGTTGGGATTTTCTGAGTTGATGTTTTTACCAAATTTGGGGAAAATTCTGCCATTACTTCTTCAAATACTTTTTTTTTTCCTGCCTCATCTCTCTCTACTCCTCTACTGGACCTCCAATTACCTGGTCACTGGGATTTGTTGATTTATTTTCAATCTCATTTCTCTGTTTTCTTCAGAATAAATAGTTTTCTTGACCTACCACCAAGTTCATTAACCCTTTATTCTGTAATTTTCAATCTATTGTTAACTTTATGCAATGAATATTTAAGTTATTGTAATTTTAGTTCTAGGATTTCCATTTAGTCCTTTTTTTATAGTTTCCATTCTTTCTAGACTCCCCCTATATCACTCATTGTGACCATCTTTTCCTTTATGTCTTTATCGTATTTATAACATTTGCTGTATATATGTTGTCTGCTAATTCTGACATCTGGTTCATATCAGTGCTAGCTTGATTTTTTTCCTAGAAATATTTTTCCTACACTATTTTTTCCTGCTTTTCACACATCTAGTTTTTGTTTTTATTCTGGACAGTGTGAGCAATGCATTACAGGGAGTCTGTGTTCTATTATCTTTCTTTAAAGTGTTTTTATCCTGTTCTGCAAGATTCTTTTGGTCCTGTCAGACTTGCTTTTATTCTTTTTAGGGCATGTCCCTTTCAGTTTTGAACATAGTGCTATAATGTGACCTTTGTTCTCAGATGTAATTCTTACTCCTAAATTTGTGGTCTTTTCGGATTTAAGCTGAACATGTGTTCAGTGAGGTCCCCTTACTCAGGCTTGACCAAAATGTTAAAATGTTTCCGAGTATAACATGACGCCTGGTATTACTCCTAAGCTCGCAGACCTATAGTAAGAGATCTCTGCTAAGGCTCACAGAGTCTTGCCCTGTGCATGTATATCCCAGCACTCAGCCAGAAACATTCAGGGAATGTCTACCTGGGTTATAGGTTCTGGATTCCCCTCTCTGTGCAGCTCCTGTCTTTCTGGTACTCTCTCCCACAAATTCCGTCTGCTTTAGAAGCCTGGAACTCTAACCACTGCCTCCTCAACTCATTTGGACCTTTGTTGCACTTGAGCACTAAATCTCATCACTTAGGCAGAAAAGTGATACAGACAGAGAACTAGGACAATTGTGGGGCTGGGGCTTACCACGTGTGCTTTCATTGTCTCAAGGATCCCAGTCCCGCACTGCTTGGTGCTCAATGCCTGAAACGGTTGCTTCGTGTGCTTTGTTCTGTTCTGTCATTGTTTTTCAGCAGAAGGGCAAGTCCAGTACTAGTTACTCCGTCATAGCTGGAAGTAGAAGTCCATTTCTATTACATCTGACATAGCTGTGATGTCAGGAGCTGGTTTCTTTGGGTAATATGCGAGACCTATAGATATATTCTTAGGGAAAAACATTTTTTTCCCTAGCACCCAGCCCTCAACAGATTTTGAAAATCTTAGTCTGGTATAAGATCAGTGGACAAGGGATACAGCATTAAGTTCTAAGACTTCACCCAAAAGAAAGAAAGTACTTTTTTAATTAGACATAAATTAATGCCTCATTCCTGAGTTTTAGATATGGGTATATAATGTTAATACAAGGGTTTTCATGGCAATTTTGTTTAGAGATCGCCCAAAAATTGATTATAATCTCAATGCACAGCCACTGAGGATTGGTTATATAAAAATGTTATATTCATATAATGAAATAGTATGCAGCTCGTAACTGTAAAATATGCCTATATACATAGAAAACATTCATGATGTAGCAGGTGAAAAAGCTTGAGATCAATTTTATAAAAGTATGTATATACTTTTGATCCAAACTTGTGGCCAAAATAAGGCCATATTTCTTTTAATATTTAATATTAAAGTTGAATGCCATAATGGGAGAAGGCCACCACCATCGTCAAATGCTAGTTGCACTGTGTTGTTGTTGGTAGGTGCCATCAAGTTGGTTCCAACTCATAGTGACCCTACATACAACAGAACGAAGCACTGCCCGGCCCTGTGCCATCCTCACAATCATTGCCATGCTTGAGCCGATTGTTGTAGCCACTGTTTCAATCCATCTTATCGAAGGTCTTTGCACTGTAGTGGATAGTTAAATTGCAGTAAAGCCAGAGATTTCAGCTTACAGAAGAGAAATCCAGAGACGCTTGTCACCACTACTTTCTAAAATTCTTCTAGAATTACTCCTCACCACACTGAGGAAACACATTAACACAACATCCAAACTCCCTATCATGATTATTAAATCTTAGAGGACGTGATGCCATCCTTCCCTTCTGACTTTCTGTCCTGCCATCTGCCACCATTCCTCTTGGTCAGCTGGCTTCAGCCACATGACCCTCATTTCTGCAGCTTAAACTTTTCAATTATGTTCCAATCTTGGGGACTTTGCACTTAATTGATCTCTTTCTTTGGATAATTTTTTTCATCATGACTTCCTTCTTCTCAACATCATCCCAACTCAAATATCCACTTTTACTTTCAGAGATGACTCCCCTAACTAATGCAACCTCCTCCACTCCGATACATTTTCTTTATGTTACCCTGTTTTATGTCCTTCATAGTACATGTGAACACATGAAACTACTTTTAAAGTTGTTTGCAAGTTTTTTGGGGGACTCCCTTTCCCCTAGAATTTAAGCTTCATGAGGACAGAGGCTCTGCTTTGTCCAATGCCATATCCCCCGTTACTAGTGTTTGGAATCTAGTAGGGTTCAGTAAATATTGTGAATAATTTTGTGGACTGAATTGTTGTGAGTAATTACCATTACTACCACTGAGTGAATTACAACTAAAACATCACCCAAAGAACAGATACTGACTTCCAAATACCTGTTGGAAGGTGTAGGGAAGAGCCAGAGAACCTGTCGTCACTGCCACATGGCGTGACTATTGAAAGCAGGAGGTTTCACACTGTACCACGTCATCCCCTTCCAATGTTGTTACAACACCTTAGGTGTCTACCACTGCGTCTCAGTGTGTGTGTGTGTGTATGGGGGGAGGAGGGAATATGGACAAGAGATGTCTTTCACTGCAATATTACCGTCAGCTATTACCTCTCTACCTATCCATGTATCTGAGCTCCCCAAAGTTACAGCTTTTTTTTTTGTTTTTGGTAAATTTGAGTGTCATTTAAGTCAGCTTTATAAAAGAATATGCTAATGTATTTTTGTTTTTAAATTATGAAAGATTTCTAACATACAGCAAAGTTGACAGACTTTTACAGTGAACACACCCCTACCGAAAACTAAATTCTGCCATTAATGTTTAACTATACTTGCTTTAACATGTATCTACCAATCGATCCATCCTTCTATCTATCCATAAATTCATCTTACTTTTTTTACTCCCCTTCTTCCCTCACCCCATGGGCAGGTAACCACTAATCTTCTTTTGTCTTGAGGGATTTACCTATTGTAAATATTTCCTATAAATAGGACAGCTCTTCATTCTATACATATGCTCATAGCTATTAATTCAAAAGCTGATCCATAGTGTGAGGGCTGCTGGGTCAAGAAACTTACTAGTCATAGTGACCTGCTGTATCCAGAAGTTATCTGTCCCCAGACAACCTAGGTTTTGGCATTAAATCATTTTGTCTCTTCTTGGAGAAAGTTTGGTACTCTTTTTTGCCCAGTGGTCTCAACAGGAACTGTATCAACAGTCCATTGTGGAGTTTTTTGCAGTGTAGGGCAGAGAAATGCTCTCTTTATATAAGGATGTGTCACCATTACGGGATGATATCACAATATAAATGCTTAATAAATTTCCTTTGATGAAGGGTTAGGTAGAAAACAAAGAATTGGGGCCAGTGGAGGCAGGAAAAATTTTGGCTTATCGATATGAGAAAAGGTTTTCCCTTATTTTCCTGATGTGAGGACAAACGGTCCAGTTAATGAAGCTCCGAATAAAATGACAGCCTTTTCAGATATGTCTTCACATTCCACTAGTGAAGTGAGAAAATCCTAACGTGATTCCTGCTCTTTCCAACGTGTAGCTGACATTCCTTTAACGTGAAGCTTAAAGAAAACCCATTTTCAGGTAGGCTAGCCAGAATGGCTGGTAACTTATTTGGAATGTTAGCTGAATTGTTTGCAATGCCACCATTTCAGCAGCTTTGCTTTTAGTTCCCAGTCTTTGTAGTACATTTTCACGGCTCAATTACCAAACCAATTATAGTTTTCTCTTTTTATTTGTTCTTTTTTTATTGCCACCAGGGACAAGGGGAAAAAAAAGGGACATTGGTGAGAGTCATCTGGTTTATGGAAGGCTTTCAACACTGCTGATTAGAATGCTGTTCAGCAAGTCAGCTTCCCAACGACCGTACTATAAACCAGACTTTCAGACTGGAATCTTCGTGGCAATGGAAGTGTTTCTTGCTAATGGAAATATACGAATGTGAGCTGACTCACTGAGTGAGGGACAAGAGGCCTCCTTCAGGAGTGGGTCTTAGACTCATTGTTTCTTTTTTAAGATTTTTGTCACTGACTTGGAGAATGGAGCATGCTCCTGAATGTTACAGAAAAAGCTATCAAAATTCAAAATTACATAGATTCTGAATTCATGTTTAGAAACAACAGTGCAAGAATCAGGGTTTGCTATTGTTTTAATGTCCAACTTAGACTGCAGTATGGTTCATCATATTGAATTTATTCTGAAAAATATCTAAAATGTTAAAAAAATTGAAGTCAGTTCAGTAATCATAGGAAGAAGGTATAGCAAGAGTGAATGAAAAATTCAGACACCACAAAAATAAGAACAAGTGCAGGGATAGCCCACAGAAAGGAAACTATCTACACAGGCCTAAAAAGAGGAATCACAGTCACTAGCAAGCTAATATTAAGGTTATAGCTTTTTATAACGTGATAAAAGCAGAATAACTCCGTGTTTGGACATCTTTACAAAACGTTATCTTTTCATTGTTAGAGGCACCAGATGTTTGTATTTAAAGTCATGCCTTGTAGCTGTCAGGTTGTTCCTATTCTTTTCCTAAAGTTTGGACTACTTGACTCCTTCACCTGTAAATGTAATCCTCTCTCAGGCTCTTAGAATACTCCCAGTGTTTTAATGTCCCATCACTAGAAGTGGAAAAGGTCAGACAGGATTCTAAATCTTGGGCTGAACTAGGGGATTGGCTCATAATGGGCTGGCCATGGCAAGAATACCCGAGGTGGCCAAGAAGTAAGAGAGGCAATGGGGGAGCCTTAGCCAGAGACTTGGATTGGGATTGAAATGCAGAGAGGGAAGACCAAGAAAATAAATTAGGTGTAAGTACAAGAGAAAGGCCCTTGAGAGCTTAAATATAAGGAAGAATTGGGGAAATCTCTAACAATTGCCCCATCACTTTTATGGGTACATGGTGGATGGGTATGTTTGGCTGGCTTAAAGTGTCTAGGAGGCACCGCTGTCATTCTTGCTGCCAACTCTGGCTATGAACCCCGATCCTCCTTGTCAGATAACTGGGCATCTGCTTTCTTCCTAACTTCAGCCCTGCTCCTCGGTTTCAGTTTGGTATCCAGGAACTTGCTATCAGAGACTTCCCTGCATTATTTGGCTTTCTAACCTTCCTTAGTCCTACAATGTCTTGAGTTTCCCATTGCTGCCTTTTACCTGTCTGATCTTCCTAGGTTAGATGCTTTCCTAGAGAGGGTGTGTCATCTGTATCCACACCCTTTAGACTCAGTGTCCTTTCTGCTTGAAGACAACACAGTAAAATGGTTTCCCAGAGGTGTATATATTAGGATAGAATAGATATCCAACTACTAAGGTGGATTCAAGGAAACAGGAAGGTGCCAATGCCTCTCTGAAATCTTTCTTACTGAATTGATACATTGATGCCTAGAAATTCAAGAACAGAACTTTATCTATCCGTTTATTTATCTATTAAAATGTAAATGCCCTTGGGGATATTAGTTACTATCGGGTCTTTACACCTTGATTGGAATGAAGGTCCAAGAGAGAAATTTTCATTGGGGCTGTGGGGAGGGGGGAACTATACTGGTTATCTAGTCAGTTTTATAGAGTAAATAAAAAAGCCTGTAAGACTGTTTCACTATTTTGCCTACAGCTGGCTCTGAAATAGCAATTGGCCACAGACAACCAGGTAACCAAGCAAAAAATAGAACCTTACATTCTATATGCATAGTCTCATACTAGTCTCTGGACAAGAAAATCAATTTGTTGGTCTCCATTAGTCAGCTGTTCTGAAATTGTTATTCAAGATCTTTCCAGCCCAGCATTCCCATTGTTATCCCTTCCCCCTCCCCCTGTTTCTGTTTATCATATGCCCATCAGGACTGTCTGCTGACAGCACCTTAAGCTATGTTTCAGTATTTAATTTTGGATTTTCATTTTTGCTTTCATCATAGCCTTTGAGGACATAGAAGACATAGCCCTGAGACAGAATGGAATTTAAGATGGTAGACTGGATAACCAAGACAAATTATGATAGGGGAAATTTAAGAATTTAGATTCACTTGGGATTGATTAGATATTGTAAGCAGTCTTACATGGAGAATTTAGAGATGAATTTTGTAGATGGTGAATATTTGTAGTTGATTTTAGAGCCTGCTTCTAAGTTTTATATAACTACCTATTTCTAACCACTATCATTCTATAATAATGAGCTACTTTTGGTTCTCTAAATGCATCATGTTCTCTCTGATCTCTGTTTTTTTGCATATGTTATGTTCTCTAGCTCCCTTTCACTTAGTCCTTTAACTTCCTTGTTGTTGTTGTTGTTAGTGACCCTTTGTACAACAGAACAAAATGTTACTCAGTCCTACGCAATCCTCACAATCGTTGCTATGTTTGAGACCATTGTTGCAGCCACTGTGTCAATCCATCTCGTTGAGGGTCTTCCTCTTTTTCTCTGAACTTCTACTTTACAAAGCATGATGTCCTTCTCCAGGGCCTAGTCTTTCTTGATAACGTGTCCAATATACATGAGATGAAGTCTCACCATCCTTGCTTCTAAGGAGCATTATGGCTGTACTTCTTCCAAGACAGATTTGTTCGTTCTTCTGGAAGTCCATGGTATATTCAAAATTCTTCACCAACACCATAATTCAAAGGCATTGGTTCTTCTTCGATCTTACTTGTTCATTGTCTACCTTTCACCTGCATACGAGGCAATTGAAAATAACATGGCTTGGGTCAGGCACACCTTAGTCCTCCACGTGACATCTTTGCTTTTTAACACTTTAAAGAGGTCTTTTGCAGCAGATTTGCCCAATGCAATGCATTGTTTGATTCCTTTACTGCTGCTTCCATGGGTTTTGATTGTGGATCCAAGTAAAATGAAATCCTTGACAACTTCAATCTTTTCTCTGTTTATCATGATGTTGCTTATTGGTCCAGTTTTGAGGGTTTTTGTTTTCTTTATGTTGAGGAGTAATCCATAATGGAGGCTGTAGTCTTTGATCTTCATCAGCAAGTGCTTCAAGTCCTCTTCACTTTCAGCAAACAAAGTTGTGTCATCTACATAATGCAGGTTGTTAATGAGTCTTCCTTCAATCCTGATGCCCCATTCTTCTTCATACTGTCCAGCTTCTCTGATTATTTGTTCATCATACAGATTTAATAAGTATGGTGAAAGGATATAACCCTGACACAAACATTTTCTGATTTTAAACCATGTAGTATCCCCTTGTTCTGTTCAAACAACTGCCTCCTGGTTTATGCACAGGATCTACAAAGCATAGTTAAGTATTCTGGAATTCCCATTCTTCGCTATGGTCCACAGAGCCAAACGTCTCTCTGTAGTCAATAAAAGACAGATAAACATCTTTCTGGTATTCTTTGCTTTCAGCCGAGATTCATATGACGTCAGCAGTAACATCCCTTGTTCCATGTTCTCTTTTGAATCTGGCTTGAATTCCTGGCAGTTCCCTGTCGATGTACTACTGCAACCGTTTTTTGAATTATCTTCAGCAAAGTTTTACTTGCATGTGATAGTAATGATACTGTTTGATAATTTCCGCATTCTGTTGGATCACCTTTCTTTGAAATGGTTAAGTATATGGCTCTCTTCCAGTTGGTTGGTCAGGTAGCTGTCTTCTAAATTTCTTAGCATAAACAAGTGAACACTTTCAGTGTTGCATCCTTTTGTTGAAAAATCTCAGTCGGTATTCCATCAATTCCTGGAGCTTTGTTTTTCGCCAATGCCTTCAGTGCATCTTGGACTTCTTCCTTCAGTACCATTAGTTCTTGATCACATGCTACCTCCTGAAATGTGTGAACATCAAACAATTATTTTAGATACAATCTTTTGATGCTTCCTGGGTAATTCAGTTTTTTGCCCATAGAATCCTTCAATTTTGCAACTCAAGGCTTGAATTTTTTCTTCAGTTCTTTCAATTTAAGAAATGCCAAGTATGTTCTTCCCTTTTGGTTTTCTGATTCCAAGTCTTTGCACATTGCATTATAATACTTTACTTTTGGTTCAGTTTCAGTGTAAATGCTTGTCATAACTTAGTTTTAAACATATCTAGGAACTGAACGCTAGTCAATAGGTTACATTCTTATAGAAGTAGTGAACTTGGAGTTGAGGTATCTAATTTGAGGAGGTGGCTAGCACCCCTAATGTCACACCTGAAGGATTGTAGCAAACACAGGTCCATCAGAAAGTCAGTATCCAAAGGATCTAATCTAGTGGAAGGAGCTTCTGAAGAGTGAGGCTCCACAAGTCATGGTTCCAGGGGGTTTCACTCAACTAGAGTAGTTCTCAATGGAAGTAGCAAGGCCTATTTATTAACAGAAGACCAAAGCAGGAACTGGGCATAGGACCAGGTCTTAAAGCAAATCTACTGAGGTTCAGGGCAAGAGTATTAAGAAACTGGATCACAACCCAAAACTGATGTAGAAACTCCATCAAGTGGTCTAGGCTTGATGGTTGGGGATAGAAACTGCAGCTTGGTTGTTATGTGGACAAGCAGGGGCTCACCCCAGGTACATCAGAAAGGATTCAAGAGGCAGTAGGTGTGTTCTGGTCTCCATAGGTACAGCTAAACGAGGACCTGTAGGAGTTCATCTTGTAAGAACTGTTCTAACGGGGCCGTGAGCAAGAGCTTTTTTCTCATAATCTCTAAGACTACAACCCAATGGAATTCAAATTTCAATTACTTTGCAGCAAGTAATCTGCTACCAGCATGCATACCGAGGAAGGCTGTGGACAGGTTTTGAACAGCCTGGGATAGTGAATAGGAATGAAATAATTTTTTAGCCATCTAAAAGGGCTGTTTTAAACCATCGACTCTTGGGTTTTCTATGATCCAACATGCTCCATAAATATAAAACCACACACTAAAATTACCATAAAAACTTCAGCCAAGATGATTGGCCCAGTTTCTTAAAACAGTTGAACTTCTTTGCTTTACTTTTTAAAATTGTAATTAAAAATAGATAAATGCTTTCTGCACTGACAACTGCAGAAGAAGGCCCAGAGCTGTATGGATTATCAAACCACATCTCTACCATTACACCTGTATATTGTTTTATAATTACCTGCTTATGTGTCTGTCTCCCCAATAGACTATGAGTTCCTTCAGAAAATAACTTTGTACTTTCAGATCATGGCACAGTGGCCTACATTTAATAGGTGCGGTAGAAAACAATAGCTCTTCTTCAAAATCTGCTTTTCTTTTCTTTGGCCACATAACTAGATCATTGATCAGGGACTAATTCAACAGCATCTAAGCCATGCATGAATATGTCTTAACTTAGTACTTTGGTTTCCAGACTGGCAAACTAAGTCTCATCCAGTATATTATAAACAAATGACAGAAAAAAATCTGGCAAATTCTCAATGACTTCGATCAATGTGGTGTTAACGCAAAAGCAGGCTAGTTGCAATCACTTCATGCATATATTCAAAGGTGTTTTTCTCCAGCGCTTTACATGAATAAATGTTGAAATATAGATTCTCAATTACCTGGTTTTCTGAGTTGTTTTTCCTGATAAAAGATGATTTCTTTGAAAGGGTTATCACATAAAATATGTGGATTTTAACAATGGACTCTGTGAGTAAAAACTTGCTTTTCTTTTATGAAAGACCATACTAGAATGTGTTATACCCAGGTACATATCTTTCCTCTTCCTTCCCTTCCTTGTTGCTTCTGCCCCTATTTTTTTATGCACATTATTCCTTCTTCCAAAATACATTGCCAGTTCATATTCTTTTTCCTCTTAAAAATTCTACTCAGTATTCATTTCTGGTAATAAGGATATTCTAGTCTAGGAACTACACATTTGTCAGTATTACAGCTGATCTTTCCATTCATTTTGAGGGTCTTCTAGACCTTGAGTCTACATAGTGTCTTTGTGACAAAATCACCTTATTTGAAAATCGGACATATTAAAAACCAGCAGAAACGTTTCCAAGTATGGAGAAAAATCTGATTCAGGGATAGAAATAAATGATGACATTAATGTAAAAGTCTATTTTTCTTCAGTCAAAACAATTAACTTAATTAACAAACACTTATTGAGTTGATGTAGTGGGTTTGAAAATAATGACAATCATAAAAACATTTTATTTAGTTTCAAATCAGTGATATTAATTTGTTTCTAAACCTATTATTTTTTAATTCAATACCTTTAAAAAATTAACTTCATAATTTTTAAGTCATAAATATCTTCTGTATTTTTAAGCAATAAATATAACTCTGTGCTTGGACAGGTCATGCCTCTTGTTTTGCAAATGAACCATTTTCTGCCTTTTGATTATAGCTTATATCCAGGTTAAATTACGTTTCGACAAATCACATTGCCATGAGAATCTGCCTTTAAAGCCAGAGACTTATAACTCCTATTTCTCTTATTTCAAATAATATTTGATGCAACAAAATCCTAACACATGGAACATTAGTCTGATCCCTTGGCGTTTGTAAAACAGGCTTACCTGAACTTATTTATGGTGATCATTATTTTTTCTGAAAGGTATGATAAGAATGGGAGCAGTGCCGGGTCTATGATAGAATTCTCACCCCCCATGAGGGAGACCCGGGTTCAATTGCTGGCCAATGTACTTCATGCACAGCCATCACTTGTCTGTCAGTGTAGGCTTGTGTGTTGCTATGATGCTGAATAGGTTTCAGTAGCGCTTCCAGACTAAGACAGACTAGAAAGAAAGGCCTGGCAAGCTACTTCTGAAAATCAGCCCATGAAAGCCCTATGGATCACAAAGGTCTGATCCATAACCAATCATGTCGATGGCGCAGGAGCGGGCAGCATTTTGTTCCATTGTGCAAACTGAATTAAGGCTCGACCCAATGGCAGCTAACAACAAAAACAAGAATGTAAAAGTAGATCTTAAGCTGAAAGCAGTGCACATATGAAAAGGAAAGGATTAAAGTCAAATACCTGGAAACTTTAAAATGGTTGGACTTGTGGTTTAGGTAGATTAAATATAGATAAAAGATCAAACACATATTTTATCTTTTCATTTTTATTTGGATGTTTGTGCTCTGAATAAATGGGCATGCCCAGAATATTTAGATAAGGCTTCTCTTCATGAGATCTCTGATTGTCTTGAAGTACCATTCAATATTTCTAGGATCACAACCCTTGTGGAAATTATTTCCTATCTTTAATAAGAACGGTGTTGAATGCTTAAAAATCTCTATGTTGCTTCTCTTACAAGTTAAGAGTGACTCACTTCATAGCTAATATTAACCTCTACATCTTGGATCATCCAAGTTTTTCCGTAGTGAGTCCCTTGATCAGGGATCATGGGCTTGAAAGGCAAAATATTTTTTTTTTTTGCAGGAGAATTTTTGCACAGGGAACGGGTCCCCAAAGCACTCCAAGGTCCTTAGAATTCTGCTAGGTACCTCCTCGTCCCCAAAGGTATGGCCCCAAAGTTCTAACTGACACTGGGTTAAGGACTTCGCACTCTTCAGTTTTATCTGGATGCTTGGTTCGCCTGCAGGGACCCTAGAGGGATAAATGAGTTACGTAAGCTCGCACAGCAAAGTAGGGCTTGATTGAGGATCAGGATGAAAAGATTTTGCCTGTGCTTTTTTACACTAGGCTTCACTGCATTTTTTAAAAATTAGATTTCTTGTTCAGACAATGTTTTTCAATAACAAATTATTCCTTTTAATACAAAAGTACCGATGAAAATTATTGTCTCTGAATTACAATTATGCAACTTAATGAAGCCTTGCGGATAAATTGAAGCGCTCTCTCACCCTTTACGTTTTCCCTAGGCGTCTCACACTAACGTCTTAGTGCTGAGCTAGCTCATGGCCCTGGGGGCCGGGTTTTCCTGGAATTATATTTTTGGATGCAGCCTGATTTCTTTTAGGCCTTAAACTTGATAACCTAACCTAACCCATTGCCGTCGAGTCGATTCCAACTGATAGCGACCCTGGAGGACAAAGTAGGACTTCTCCATAGGGTTTCCAAGGAGCCTTTTGGTTAGCAGCCATAGCACACCATAGCTCTTAACTAGTGTGCCACCAGGGCCCCTAAACTTGATAAAGATCATTTTAATACACAGACAGAGATGGAAATTTTGCTTGGTGTAGATCTGACCTCCATGTCCAAGATAAATGATTCAGTGTTAAACATCAGAATCAAAAGCAATCAAAACCTTCAATCTGCTGGAAGTTTCTAGATATTGACTGTCTTTATATAGATAAAGCACACGGTTGATTGATACTTCATTTAATTTGAATATTTTGATAGCCTGTAATTACATATTCTCTTTCCTTACTCTTTCCAAATTGAATCTATTCCCATGGTATAGAAAGTTTCTGAGAACCATCTTAACTTTGATATTTCAGGTAACTTTCCCAGAACTCTTCTGCTTGCTGGTGTGATTGGAAGGGACTCAATTATTTACTGATTGGTTTTCCTTGTTATACTGTTGTTTTGATGGAAGGCACCCACTGGTTAACATCTAACACTACCACTGTTAGATATGCTTCTGTCAGCCCTGGACAGCTGCTCTTCTATCAGTGTGGTCTTGCCTTATGTGGCCTCCATATAACACCAGCATCATTCCTACCATTAAATTTTATGGTTTTTATATGCTTGCTAACATTATCATATCTCGTCCTCACAATATCCCTGTAAGGCAGATCAAATGTTATTATCCCTGATTTATAGATGAGGAAACTGTTACAAGCAGAGAATTAATTTTTCCCTGGTCTACAGACAGCATTGGCAGAACTGAGGCTAAAAACTGAGTCTTGAAGGGGTAAACTAGGCAAGAAACTTCCTCTTCTATTTTGTGTACAGAAATAAAGATACAGTTCACATAATTTTCTAACACGTAGTTTGGTTGATTTTAAAACTGATACTGGTCCATTATTTCTTGAGTCTTTCTAGTCCAATAAAAATCTAAAATGTGATGTTTTTCAAAAAATCTTTAGCTAAAATCTTGAGTCTTGCAGAGAAGAAATATCTTCCTAAGCTTGTCTTTGTACTTAGTAAAAAGAAACGTGTCTAATTTTCTTTCTAAAAGGAAACAAAGGCAATAAAAATGACTTCACAGGTTCCATGTATCAGGGTGTGGAGGAGACTTTTCCTTTACACGTGGTGAACATCTGTCAAAGGGCCATGAAATGTCAGCAATCCTCTCATTCATTTTTAAAAGCTAATTTTTAAATTTTGCTTCAAGACACGTAAAATATTCACACTTACACTTATTTGTCATAACCTTGTATCTCCCTCTTTCAGAGATGCCTGAGAAGATCTTCATGTAGATACATATGACCATTAACAAACAGAACACCCACCTTCATGTCTTTATGAACCACTTCATATGCTATCCTGGTGATTGTACTATGGAGTTACCACATATAGATGAATTTTCAAATTTGAGAAAGTAGTGATTTTTAAAAATCTCTCTCTCTGAATCAACCAGCCAACCAGTTTCCATTGAGTTGTTTCCAACTCATCATGACCCTGTGTGTGTGTCAGAGCAGAACGCTTCTACTCTGAAAGGTTAGCGGTTCAAATCCACCCAGAGGCACCTCGGGAGAAGATCCTGGTGATCTATTTCCAAAAGGTCACAGCCATGAAAACCCTATGGAACACAGTTCTCTACCCCTAGCCATAGGCAAAAGGAGGCTACCCAAATGTGCTTTGTATTTCCCTTATTTTTATTTTCATCCTTTTCAAACTCTCCCTAAATTATCATTTATTGCCAGCTGTGGCAAATTTGTTATTCCTCATTAAGAATCAACTTTATTGAACTGGAAATCTCCGCCTCTTACTATTATCAATACAGTTTTAAAAGAATCCTCATGCCGTGGTTGGTAGCTGCTCAGCTGGGTTTAAATGTGATGCACTTGTTGGCTCTTCAGCCCCATGGGGACTACACTGAGATGGACTTACTCAGGCTTCCTTTGAACACAGAAATGAAAATCAATAAACAATTTGAACTTCTTCGAGGAGAATTTTTCTCCTCTAATGAATATACAAGCTTGGTTACAGCTTAATTCAAAGATTGAATTTAGTGAGTGTTGTTGCCTGTGCCTTAAGCATGACAAACACAAGCCTCCAATGACATGCCCCACAGGGAAATTTATGTTAAAAAAAAAAAAAAATCATCAAACTCTTCCATCCCAAGTTCACATAAAAGTAAGACAACTCAACTGTAATAATATTTACTCAAATCAGAGTCTTGAGAAATGGCCCAGTGAGAGTCCAGTGATATAATTTATGCTGTCTATACACAAACAAAAATGCAAAGATGTCGCTTTGCGCCTGACCCAAACCATGGTCTTTTCAATTGCTTCATATGCATATAAAGGCTGGACAATGAAAAAAGAAGACAGAAGAAGAACTGATGTGTTCAAACTATGGTTGAATATACCCTGTACTGCCAAAGGAACAAACAAATCAGTCTTAGAAGAAATGCAACCACAATGTGCCTTAGAAGTGAGGATGGCAAGATTTTGACTCAATTATTTTGGACACATCATTAGGAAAGACAAATCACTAGAAAAGGATATGTTTGGCAAAGTAGAAGGCTGAGGAAAACCCTCAATGAGATGAATTGATACAATAGCCGCGACAATGGACTGGAGCATACCAATAATCATGAAGGTGGCACAGGACCAGGCAATGCTTCACTCTGTTATACATAAGGTCGCCATGACTTGGAGCTGATTTGACGGCAACTATCAACAACAACAAATACACCAATAGTTTTGAAAATAAGCAAATACACAAACAAAAAATAACTCACATCAAGTAAGTGAATATTTTTTCAGTTAGGACTCTTTGTATTTCAAGTGACAGAAAACTCAACTCCAACTTTGATTAAATCTTAATCCAGAGGCTCAAATCATATTACTAAGGCTTTCTCCTTTAATTCCCTGTCTTCTTCCTTCTGTGATGTCAGCTTCATCCTTACTCTCCACCCAGAGTCCAGGTGCTCCCATGTTACAGCAGAATAGCTTCCTAGTAAAGGAGCTAAGCTTCTTTCACAAAATAGTTGAAAAATAGCCCAGGTCCTGACTCACTGGCATGAATAGAGTCACTTGCTCTATGACTGTGACTAGAGTGATGTTGTTGTTAGGTGCCATCAAGTTGGTTCTAACTCATAGTGACCCTGTGTACAACAGAATGAAACACTTCGTGGTCCTGCACCACCCTCACAATTGTTGCTGTGTTTGAGCCCATTGTTGAAGCCACTGTGTAAATCCATCTCTTTGAAAGTCTTCCCTCAAGGAGATGGAAGACTAGAGTGATAAGATATACTAATTGACTTAAGGTCATCAGAGATCACTCTTGAAGTTAAGAATGGTATTGATTGGATGCAAGTCTTGAAGTGTGAGCTAGGTATCTTAGTTTCCCAGGGCCGTAATAAAATACTACAAACTGGGTGGTTTGCGGAACAGAAATGTATTCTTTTACAGTTCTGGAGACTAGAAGTCCAAATCAGGGTATTGGCAGTGTTGATTTCTTCTGAGAGTTTTGAGACAGGAACTGTTCCATTCTTCCCTTCTAGCTTCTGGTGGCTTCCAGCAATCCTTGGCATTCCTTTGCTGCTTGTACATTTATCTTCACATGCTGTCTTCCCTCTGTGTCACTCTGTCTCCATGTCTATTCTTCTTTTCTGTAAGACGCCCGTAATACACTATTAGGACATACCTTTTCCGATATGACCTCCTTAACTGATAATATCTTCAAAGAAGGACCCTATTTCCCCAAACAAGGTCATGTTCACAAGTACAGGGATTAGGACTTCAACATATATTTTTGGAGGACATGATTCAAACCATAACATTCGAATTTCTCAGAAGAAATTTGAGGTAATATTTTACGAAAAGAGTACTGTATGGCCAAAACCACAGATGTACCCATGTAAAACAGGTTTGAGAAATGGTTGAACACATTAATCAGTTAATGGTACTATTAGAATCATTTTTAAAAGTATAGTAATAAGCTGGGCTGTACACATAATTCATCACCAGAGTCTTATAATACTAAGCACACATGTTAATGAATGGCAACATTTCTTAAAGACTTAAGAATAAAACAACAGCTGCTTAAACACCAAGTCAATATTTTAAATGAAACTAATTACTTACAAATCGGGTGTATATAAAATACCTGTGAAAAATAAGATTTCATACTTCTTATTATAAATGACTCCAGAACCTTAGTGTTCTTTTTCTTTAAAGTACTATATCATTGAGCTTCTGATTTTTATTCATAGTTTGGCAATACATACAGAAGAGCAATAAAAGCAAAAAAAAATTCCATTTTCTATTCCTCCTCTTCCCACATCAATATTTTTCTCTGGTAAAGGAGAAGGGGCATGTAGAGAGAAGAGCCTATAGGACTAACCTCTTGCTATCCTATGTAAATCAAGAGAAAACGTCCTTCTGGTGGTTTATGACAGGCCAGTTTTAGATGCACAAGTGAGATAATTTGGTTGATTATTGATAGATGATGGTTATGGAGTTTACAGCTGGAAGCAAACAACATGTCTTCCTGAGCCAGGAGAGAACATCAGTCTTCTACTGTAGTCCCAGATTCTTGCTTTGATTCTCACCTACACTAAGGGTCAGTGTTTTAAAATAGGTCCACAGATTCTTCAACATTCTTCCCTCCAAAAGTTTGAGCCTAATACCCCTCCCCTTACATGTTGGCTGGACTTAGTGACTCCTTTCTAACAAATAGAATATGGCAGAAGTGAAGCTATGTGACTAGGTTGTAAAAGACAACACAGCTTCCTCCTTGCTCCCTCTCTCCTTTGAATCACTCAGTCCATGGGAAGCCTATTACCATGTTGTAAGGACACTTCAGCAGTCCTATGAAGAGGTCCATGTGTTGAGGAACTAAGGCTTCCTACCAATAGCCAGCAAGATACTGAGGTTTCCGGCCTATAGCCATGTAAGTAAGCCATCTTGGAAGTGGATCTTCGAGCCTCAGTGAAGCTTTTATTTGACTGCAGCCCAGCCTACACCTTGACTTCAACCTCATGAGAGATCCTTAGCTAGAACCATGCAACTAAGCCATTCCCAGATTCCTGACCCTCAGAAACTGTGTGAGATAATAAATGTTCGCTGTTTTAAGTTACTAATTTTGGGAGTGGGGGGTAATTTATTATGTAGCAATATATAACCAATTCAATATCCAACCTTATTCCCCATTGCTAATCAAGATGTAAACTCTCCTGACATGCATCAACCAATAAATTAGACAATCGATCAACCAAGTATGTATTTAATACTCACTCCTTCAATGCCTAGCACAATCTCAAATTTAACTTCAGCACCGTCTTTATTACATCTTGCCCAGACTAATCCTATCTAAACTCATCTCTCCCTTCTTCAGATTTCTGTTGCTTTTCGATTCAGAAACACATATTTCAGTGCATAATTTTGCTTTAATTGTCATATATATGTTTTACTTGGACATCTTTCCAAAGGCCAGGGGTCTTCATATTTTAAGTTTCCTCTAAATGCATTTCTGGACTCAATAAGTCTTGATTAATTGAAGTAACAAATTAGTTCCTTGAAATTGCTTGATTCCCAGAGAAATGAAATAAATGACTCTGCTTGTTTTGGTCACCACATGTCTGTCAGTTTGTTGTACTGTGGTGGCTTGCATGTTGCTGTGATACTGGAAGCTTTGCCACCAGTATTTCAAATACCAGCAGGGTCAGTGTTGGTGGACATGTTTCAGCGGAGCTTCCAGACTAAGACACACTAGGAAGAAGGACCTGACAAGATACTTCTGAAAGAATTAACCAGTGAAAACCTTACGAAGATCAGTGGAACATTGTCTGATATGATGCCAGAAGATGAGCCTTTCAGGTTGGAAGGCACTCAAAATACGACTGGGGAAGAACTACCTCCTCAAAGTAGAGTCAACTTTAATGACATAGATGGAGTCAAGCTTTTGGGATCTTCATTTGCCGATGTGGCACAACTCAAAATGAGAAGAAACAGCTACAAACATCCATTAATAATTGGAACATGGAATGTACAAAGTGTGAATCTTGGAAAATTGGAAGTCGTCAAAAATGAAATAGAACACATAAAGATCAGTATCCTAGCTAAAATGGACTAGTATTGGCCCTCTTGAATCAGACAGTCATATAGTCTACTATGCCAGGAATGACAAATCGAAGAGGAGCGGTGTCCCATTCATTGTCAAAAAGAATATTTCAAGATCCATCCTGAAGTATATGCTGTCAGTGATAGGATGATATCCATATGCCTAGTTGGAGGACCAGTTAATATGACTATTACTCAAATTTATGTATCAATCACTAAAGCCAGAAAAGAAGAAACTGAAGATTTTTACCAACTCCTGCAATCTGAAATTGATCTAACATGCAATCAAGACACATTGATAATTACTGGTGATTGGAATGCAAAAATTGGAGGTGAAGAAGGATTGATAGTTGGAAAATATGGCCTTGGTGATAGAAATGACACCAGAGATCTCATGATAGAATTTTGCAAGACCAAGGACTTCTTCGTTGCAAATACCTTTCTTCAACAACATAAATGGCTACTATACACGTGGATCTCACCAGATGGAATACACAGGAATCGAACTGATTACATCTGTTGAAAGAGAGGATGGAAAAGCTCAATATCATCAGTCAGAACAAGACCAGGGGTCAACTGTGGAACAGACCATCAGTTGTTCATATGCAAGTTCAAGTTGAAGTTGAAGAAAATTAGAACAAGTCCATGACAGCCAAAGTACAGCCTTGAGTATATCACGCCTGAATTTGAGACCATCTTAAGAATAGGTTTGGCACGTTGAACACTAATGACCGAAGACCAGAGGAGTTGTGGAATGACATCAAGGACATAATACATGAAGAAGGCAAGAGGTCATTAAAAAGACAGAAAAGAAAGAAAAGACCAAAATGGGCGTCAGAAGAGACTCTGAAAGTTGCTCTTGAACATCAAGTAGCTAAAGTAAAAGGAAGAAATAGTGAAGTAAAAAGCTGAATGGAAGATTTCAAAGGGTGACTTGAGACGACAAAAGTAAAGTATTATAATGAAATGTGCAAACACCTGGAAATAGAAAACCGAGAGGGATGAACACGCTCGGCATTTCTCGAGCTGAAAGAACTGAAGAAAAAATTCAAGCCTAAAGTTGCAATAGTGAAGGATTCTACAGGGAAAATATGCAGGAAGGATCAAAAGAAAATGGAAGGAATACACAGAGTCACTGTACCAAAAAGAATTGGTCAATGTTCAACCATTTCAGGAGACAGCATATGATTAGTAAACAATGGTACTGAAGGAAGACGTCCAAGCTGCACTGAAGGCATTGGCAAAAAACAAGGCTTCAGGAATTGACCCAATACCAACTGAGAAGTTTCAACAAACAGATGCAGCGCTGGATGTGCTCACTCGTCTATGCTAAAAAATTTGGAAGACAGGTACCTGGCCAACCAACTGGAAGAGATCCATATTTGTACCCATTCCAAAGAAAGACGATCCAACTGAATGTGGAAATTATTGAACAATATCATTAGTACCACCCACAAGTAAAATTTTGCTGAAGATCCTGCAAAAATGGTTGCAGCAGTACATTAATAGGGAACTGCCAGAAATTCAAGCCAGATTCACATGAAGAACCTGCACAGAGACCAGGAGGCAATCATTTGAACAGAACGATGGGATACTGCATGTTTTAAAGTCAAGAAAGGAGCACATCAGGGTTGTACCATTTCACTGTACTTATTCAATCTGTATGCTGAGCAAATAATCTGAGAAGCTGGACTATATGAAGAAGAACATGGCTTCAGGATTGGAAGAAGACTCATTAACAACCTGTATTATGCAGATGACACAAACTTGCTTGCTGAAGGTGAAGAGGACTTGAGCAGTTGCTAATGTAGAGCAAAGACTACAGCCTTCAGTATACCTCGACATAAAAAACTCGTTGCCATCAAGTCGATTCTGACTCATAGTAACCCTATAGGGCACAGTAGAACTGCCACATAGGGTTTCCAAGGAGTGGCTGGTGGATTTGAACTGCTGACCTTTTGGTTAGCAGCTTAGCTCTTAACCACAATCAACACCCGTGGAAACAGCAGTCAAGAAATCAAAGGATGTGTTGCTTTGGGCAAATCTGCCGCAAAAGAACTCTTTAAAGTGTTAAAAAGTGAAATCCTTTGAGGACTAAGGTGCACCTGACTCAAGCTATGGTATTTTCAATTGCCTCATATGCAAGCAAAAGCTGGACAATGAATAAGGAAGACTGCAGAAGAATTAATGCCTTTGCATTCTGGTGTTGGCGAAGAATATTGAATATACCATGGACTGCCAGAAGAACAAACAAATCTGTCTTGGAAGAAGTACAGCCAGAATGCTCCTTAGAAGTGAGGATGAGGAGACTTTGTCTCACATACTTTGGACATGTTATCAGGATGGACCAGTCCATGGAGAAGGACATCATGCTTGGTAAAGTAGAGGGTCAGTGAAAAAGAGCAAGACCCTCAATGAGATGGATGCACAGTGGCTGCAACAATGGGCTCAAGTGTAACAGCGATCATGAGGATGGTGCAAGACTGGGCGGTGTTTTGTTCTGTTGTACATAGGGTTGCTATGAGTCAGAGCTGACTCGATGGTACCTGTGATGGTTAAGATTGTGTGTCAACTTGGCTGGGCCATGATTCTCAGTGTTTTGGCAGTTCGGCGATGTCTCTTCCCTGTTGAGATTTGATATGTGATCACCCCCAAGATGGGATCTGCTGTGAGTAGCCAATCTGTTGAGGGGGAGTTTCCTTGGGCATGTTGCAGACATTCTGGCAGGGCTCAGAGGCTTTTGCTCATTCTGGATCCTGCGGCTGGCTTTTGTTCATCTGACCTCCAGTTCTTGGGACTTGAGCTAGCAGCCTACCTGCAGTCTTGCCTGCTGATCTTGGGATTTTTCGATCTTCATAGCCTGCGAGCAAGACAAGAGCCCTGCTCCCCGACCTGCCACTCTTGGGTTCACCAGCCCTTGTGGCTACATGAATCAGGAATAACCTCTATCCTGACCCACGGACTTGGAACGTTACAGCCTCTACAACTGCATGAGCCATTTCCTTGGTATAGATCTCTCTATATATATATTTATATGCTTTACTGGTTTGCTTCTCTAGAGAACCCAGCCTAAGACAGTACGTAACAACCAACAACAACAAGAACTTCCGTGATTCGAAAGGCCACATGCCTCGTCATATGCTTTCTCAGAATACAAAGCTACATTTCTTATGGTAGGGAAGACAAGAAATAGTTAAATGATCACTTCCCCATTTCCTTACAGAAGAATGAATATTCCAAGGAAAACTTCTGGACTTTTCACTTGGATCAGATGCTTTAAAGGATGCACTCGCTCTAATTACTCTTCTATACAACCTTCAATTTTCTTAAAAAGATAGCATTTCTTTTTGTGAGGTTAAGATTTTGAAGATTTAGTATGAGGTAGAAATGGTTAAATCCAACCAAAATCCTACCAAAGAGGTGGCTAATATCAGCAGTCTTGTGCTAGTATTTCACATGTGTGACTTATCTATTAAAACAATAATTATAATTATAAATCTTAAATGGGTTTCCTATATGCATTGTGGTTCCCTGTCTTAGTCCAATTTAGTAAACTAAAGTACCCTGAGTATGATTGCCTTTCCCTTTCTCTTTGCAGGAGTAATTTTAAATATGAACAAAGAGGAAATCTATCCTTATTAATTACCTCCAACTTTCCCACACAAATCTTCGGGTGTAACATATCATACATATGTTATGGGTTGTCTGGCTTTCCAGACTCAACACCACTGATGCTTTGAACTGGAATTTTTTTTGTTGTGGTTGCTGTTATAGATTGAATTGTATCTCCTCAAAATATTTGTTGTAATTCCTAACTCCTATACTTGTGGATGTAATCCTATTTGGGAATAGGCTTTTCTTTACCATGGTAATGAGTCTATATCAGTGTAGGGTGTGCTTAAGCCAATCACCTTTGGGATATAAACCCAGCCGATGAAGCACAGAGAAGGAAGCTGGGCTGGAGGAAGATAGATGCCAGGCCCTATGAAGATTACCAAGGGACCACAGAACAGAAGCTGAAAATAGACAAGGACCTTCCTCCAGAGCTGACAGAGACAGAAAGCCTTCCCCTACAGCCAGCACCTTGAATTTGGACTTCCAGCCTCCTGAACAGTGAGAAATAAATTTCTGTTAGTTAAACCACCCACTTGTGGTATTTCTGTCATAGCAGCACGAAGAAGCTAAGACAGGGGCTGTCTGGGGCATTGCAGGGTATTTGGCAGCATTTCTGGCCTCTGCTTGCTAGATTCCAGTAGATCTGCCAAGCCATGACAATCAGAAATGTCTCCAGACACTGCCAGATGTCTGCTGGCGGGCAAAATCACAACTGCTTGAGAACCACTGTTATGAAGAATATCTGGGTACTGTAAGCAAAATAGAAAATGGAGACAACTTTTCAGCCATCTTATATCAAGCTCTCCCTCAAAAGTTTTCTTGAAATAGATAAGCAAAACAAGGGGCTCATTCAGGCTATAATTATTCAGATAATTGACTCAATTCTCTTTACTTTGCATGTGAACACTAACAGCGATGCTTAGCTCTCCTGGGAAAGCTGCCCAGGGAATCAATTCTTCAGGAACACCTGGGGACCATCTTTTGTGAAATTCTTCAGTAATGATTTTCTCACACCCAGATGTTAGAAAACCATTTGCCCACACTGACCCAGGCTCACTGCATTTTAACAAGCCTGCATCAGAGAATGCCAGGGAGTATAAGCGAGAACCAGACAGCATGCACCATCTGGAGTTTTAAAAAATATATACCATCACCCCAGTTAAGAACTTACCCATAGGCTATCTGTTAAACAGGAGAAGCATATCCCCCCAAATAAATGAACTGGCTTGAAATTTTCTCTTAAATTGAATTTTCTAATTAATTGTTTCATAATAATGTATTTTAGAATATAATCTAAGGCACCTTGCATATATGTTGGGCATGTAGTAGGGTCACAATAAACAGTAATAGTTATTGGTGCTATTATTTCATCAATATTATTTTCAGTTAAATTCAACACACGTTTACTGAGCATACACTCTGTTTCAGACTTTTTTTCTATATGCTGGGGATTCAAAGGTATGTAAAATAGTGCCTGCACCACAATATGGGGGATTTAAAAAAAAAAAAAAAGTCAAACCCATTGCCGTCAAGTCAATTCTGACTCATAGCAACCTTATAGGACAGAGTAGAACTGCCCCACAGGGTTTCCAAGGAGTGGCTGATGGATTTGAAGTGCCGACCTTTTGGTTAGCAGCCAAGCTCTTAACCACTGTGCCACCAGGGCTCCAGGGGAGATAAGACAAGCCAATTTAGAATATTTTTCTGTTGTCATTGAGTCAGCTCCTACTCATGATGATCTTATGTATAACAGAACAAAGCATTGCTCATTTCTGCACCATCTTCACAATTGTTGGTATGCTTGAGTCCATTGTTGGGGCTACTCTGTATCTTCCATTCCTTCCAACCTAGGAGACTCATCTTCAAGCACTATAAGGAACAATATTCTGTTGTGATCCATAGGGTGTTCATTGACTAAGTTTTGGAAGTAAATCACCAGGTCTTTCTTCCTAGTCTATCTTAGTCTGGAAGCTCTGCTGAAACCTGTCCACTGTGGGTAACCCTGCTGGTATTTGAAATACCAGTGGCATAGCTTCCAGCATCACAGACGCATGTAAGCCACTATAGTACAACAAACTGATAGAATACAGAACACAAAATAGCTAAGTTAAAGTACAAATTGAGATAAGCGCTGTTAGACAAGTACAGGTTCACAACCCCTGTCTTGGTTATCTAGTGCTGCTATAACAGAAATGCCACAAGTGGATGGCTTTAAGAAACAGAAGTTTATTCTCTCACAGGTTAGGGGGTTAGACATCTGAATTCAGGGTGACAGCTCTAGGGGAAGGCTCTCTGTCGGTGCTGGAGGAAGGTCCTTGTCTCCTTTCAACATCTATCTGTAGGCCCAGAGTTCCTTGGAGATCTTCATGTGTCTTGGCATCCATCTTCTCCTGGGTCTAGGAGCTTCTCAGTGCAGGGACCCCAGGTCCAAAGGACGTGCTCCACTCCTGGCACTTCTTTCTTGGTGATAATGAGGTCCCTTCCCTTTCTGCTTGCTTCTGTCTTTTGTATCTCAAGAGACTGACTCAAGATCTAACCCTGTAGATTGTATGTCCTGCCTCATTAACATAACTGCCTCTAATCCTGCCTCATTAACATCATAGAGGTTAGGATGTACAACACATAGGATTATTACATCGGACAACCACACAATACTGGGAATCATGGCCTAGCCAACTTGACACACATTTTTGGCGGATGCAATTGAATCCATAATAACTCCATACCTACAATGTCCAAGTCTAAAACTGGAAGTTTTTTCATAATTTCTTTGGTAGCAAACTTGACCTAAACTGGACTCATCTGATGGCAGAACTTGACCTGAAGCTATTTATGGTCTTACTTGTGCCCACTTAGCATGAATATTTTTATGTTTCCCTTTGTTTGGCTGTGTTTGTGAATCCTTGTGAAGTGGTCGTTATGCAGTAATCCATCACCTGTCATACTTTCTCTTTACCACTTTTCATCTCCAAAATAAAACATCAAAACTTAATTTCCGCTGCATCCTCTGTTTTCTAAGGGACCAGATGGAAGACGATTGTTATTAGGCTTTAAAAAACATACCACATTTGCAGCACTACTCACAATAGCCAAAAGGTGAAAATGACCTAAATGTCCATCATAGAATAATGGATAAACAAAATATGGAGCATACATAGAATGGAATATTACTCAGCCATAAAGAGAAATGAAGTCCTGATTCATGCTACAGCATGGATGAATCTTGAAAACATTATGCTGAGTGAAATAAGTCACAAAAGGACAAATATTGTATGTTTTCACTTATATGAAATATCGAGACTAGACAAATACATAGAGATCAAAGTTCATTAGTGGTTACTAGGAGTAGAAGGGAGGGAGAAGGGGGATTCATTGCTTACAGGGCACTGAGTTTCTGTTGATGGTGACGGAATAGTTTGTAAGCAGATAGTGATGATGGTTGCACAACATGGTGGAAAGTTGTAAAAAACTGTTTAATTGACAAATGTTTTGTTACATATATTGTATATATCTTACCACAATAAACAAATAAACAAATAGGAGTAAACAAGTGACTAAAATATATAAACAAAATAATAGATAATACATGGGCTACTAAAAAAAGGATGGGATTTTGGAGTCAAATTTCCAATTTATTGGAAGCAACTGGCACCTCAGTGCTAGCATGGAGTGGGATTGTAATAACCCCTGGCCTATATCAGCATCACAGTTACTACAACTGTGGTTAACTGAGATGAGATAAAGTGGAGGGAAAAGCATAGGGAGATCAAATACCTGAGGCACAGAATTGTTATGGGAGCAATTATGATTATAAAGATTGGGGAGAGTAACATTTTGATGGAGTTGGAAACTTGCAAAAAGTCAACTAAGAGGCTGAGGGTGGTTAGCTGCTAACACATGGCCCACTTCTAAGCCAGAGGGCCTCTATGGAAATGTTAAAAGAGACTTATCTCATGAGGCTTTAGGGCAGACTATGCTGAAAGTCAGATCCATGATCTGAATTACAAGGTGTCAGCACTGCAGAAGACTAAACACCAACAGCCATGACAAGTAACCTGTGACAAAGCTTTGGCTCTGATAGGGGAAATATGGGACCCTGACACCTAGTATGAGAACATTTGGGACAAGCCTGAGAATCCTGAACCCCCAGATTCCCTGAACGCTCCTGACCAGCAGAAGCAGAGCTTTTCTTATAGCTGGAAGAGAAGAGTCTCCCCTTTCCTGGAGACCATGCAACGACCTCCCGTGAAGTAGAAGTTTCCCTGCAAGATGACGCCTACTATCTTCAAAACCCAGCCACTCCCCCTCTCATTGCCTCTAGGCTGATCACCATAGTCACGTCTCAGCGCCCACAAGCAAGGAAGTACAAGCCCTGCTCTGCAAAAAAATAACCTATATGCTAAAAGAATTATAGAAATTAGAGGGAAATGTGGGATGTGGGGAAGCATATGTCAAGGGTGTTAGGCAAAAGAGGGGAAGGAAGAACATAAGGCTCAACAGGAAAGAATTAATTTCCATGGGAGGATTCAACCATGACTCAGGGTTCAATGTCTTAAAGAGAACATCTGACGTTGGTCCCAGTGGTTTACCAGGCTATCTCATTGAAGCCTTAACCAAAGATGGCCTAAATTAAATGGAGATGCCAGAATTTCCTTTGTTTAATTTGGAAGAAAGAGACAGGAGTATCAGGGAAGTGGCAATACTGGAATAGGTTGATTTTGTATGCCTGAGAGCTTACCACCTGTATTCTCTGAAAGGTGATAAGGAACTTACCAGTTAAGGACGGGGAGAACCACTGTCTTTTAAAAGCTCCGTAGTGACTATCCTCTGTCTTCCAAATTTGACAGCAAGGGATGCTACCATAAAACTGAGCCCACAAATGATCAACAAGGGTAAAATGAGTTCCTAGAATGCAAAGGCCAAGTGGCAACTGTTAACCATCAGAGACAAGATAGACGTAATTACCATAAAGAGTAGCAAAGCCAGAGTGGCTTTGATTTGCATTTGTGCCTGATTAGCAGGAATTATGTATTCCAGTGGAAGATGAGGGCTGAGGTGGTTCAGTGGTAGAATTCTTGCCTTCCACACAGGAGACCTGGGTTTGATTCCCAGCCATTGCACCTCAAGTGCAGCCACCACCCATCTGTCAGCGGAGGCTTGTGTGTTGCTGTGATGCTAAACAGGTTTCAGTGGAGCTTCCAGACTAAGACAGACTAGGAAGAAAGGCCTGGTGATCTACTTCCAAAAAATCAGTCAGTGAAAATCCTATAGATCCCAATGGTCCAATCACCTTGTGCTTGGGATCAGCATGAGTCGGAGGCCGACTCCCCAGCACCTGACAACAACAACCACACCAGGGAGAAGACGATAGATGGCATCCTAGAAAGCATGCTGCTCAGTGTGTTTAATTAAAAAACTGAAAGCTGAACAGAAGGGTGAGGTTAGTCACTACGAAGGCAAATCATGGTCTCTCACCAGCTTCCAAGTCTCTCGGCTCATGATGGAGCTCACTGATGGAAGAGGAGCCCAGGGCTCTCTGAGGAGGGACTTTTAGATGCCGGTACAAGTATATGCAGTAAACGTTCTTTCAGTCTTTTTCCCAACGTAATCTGCAGCCATTAACCAGGTAACTTTACTCTGGGCAAAGGGGAATATCCAAACTTTTTGAAGAATATTACAAAGGTGACTAAACTGTCCTTGAGTTCAGAGTGACTGTGGTGCCATTGTGGTTCTATTATTAGGGGGTGTTGGAAGCCAGATGGTAAATGAAGACATGATCTGAGTTCCTGCCCTGCCCCCTCCCCTCCACTCACACCTCAGTGGGGCCTTGGTGTGGACTGGGAGAAGCGTCATTGTGGTAGGGCAGAGGTAGATGACATGGAAATCTTAACTAGCTCTTCATGTAATTTGCTTGTGCTTTCTGGATCTGCTTGAGATTGACTCTGAATGCATCACTTCCATCCTATAACAAGTAGCTGCCATGTCCACTCAAATTTATAACTGGAGGAATCCAGTAACCCTGAGTTCATGATGGCCAGCTCAAGTTGAAGAGTCACTTGAGGCCCCACGGTCTGATGTACAGTCTCTATTAGGGCCAAGTAGTAAATCAAGAGCTGTTTTATAAACGTAAACTGGTACTCTGCCACATACAGCACAGGCTGTTCTAGACTCCTAGGGTTCTGAATGTTGTCGGTCCTACAGGGGTTCGTCAGAGATGCCATTCAGTAATCTTATCCATCATAGACCATTTTAGCACCATAGGATTTTCTGATATGGCCCAAGTATCCGAGAAGCTTGCACCGTAGTCTGGACCCACTGCAGAGCTCTGTCTTGCTCTGAGCTTCATTCACAACTGGAAGATTTCTGAGTTACTTAATAAATGGGTGATAGCAGTGTAATACTGCTTCCACAGGGGCCCAATTCATATTGAGCTGCTTTGTTAATGGTAGAAGAAATGAGGCACAACAATTTGTTATTTATTCCAGAAAGAAATAATGCCCAAGACCACTGAACTCCTAAGAACTTTACTAATGCGATAGGTCTATGAATCTTGATGGAGGTTTTCCCCTACTTTCTGGCATGGGGGTGTCTTACCAGGGCTATAGCATACTTGCTGTTTCCTGCTCCTCAAGGCCAATTAGTGTGATATCATCAATACAGTCATCATTACTCAAATTGACTTATAATTTGGATATGAGTTTGCCTTCTCTGCCTTCAGTACCTCTGCCAGCCAAGTACTTACAGTATATCATCTGAGAGCTTCCAGAGGGCCTTAGGGGTCAACACGATAGGCCATTCAATATAGCCTCTCATTAAAGGACTACTTTAATTACAAAAAAGCTGTGACAATGGGCTTATGATCATGAGATTCACTGGTTTTACCATGTACCCCCCTCATCCAAAAGCAGTCATCTGTTGAATAATTCACTACGGTACAGCCCTGGGACATCTTGAGGGGTTGGGGTGCTGCCTTCCATGCTGTAGTATATTCATTGAACCAAAGGGTGATATATGGAATTGTGTCTCTAAAAATTCGAATGCAGGGGTTTGGGAACCAAAGTGTGAAATTTGGAATGGCCCCTCTCACTGTCCCACCCAGTAACTCACTTGTGGAATTTGTACTTCACACGCCGGCAGCTTTAGGCTCTACCAGGGTGCAGCTGTGGTTCTCAGAGGTGGAACACTTCCTCCAGAGGAGACAGTGAGAATTCCTCTCAACTGGAAGCTTTCTCTAACGCTTGGCCACCTTGGGCTTCTCATACCAGTACCCCAGCAGGAGCTACTGTGGTTGCTGGGATAATTGCAGCTGATTATCACGAAGAGCAATTGACCCTGATTACCAAGAGAAGTTAGACTTGCTACTCCGCAATTAGACAAAGAGAAGTATGTCTCAATCCCAGGAGAATCATTTTTTAAATTTCCAGGCTCAGTAATACTGTTAATGGACGATTACAGCAATTGCAACCCAATAAAGGAAGGCAACTAATGGCTCGGTCTCCTGGGAGATGAAGGCTCAGGTCACCCCATCAGGCATTAGGTCTTTTGGGAGTTTAAGATGAGTTATTGCCTTTAAGGGAACTAAGAAACTGACTGGGCTTGTGACTCTTCTCTCAGGAAGAAATAAGAGCATCTTAGTCACATACTTCCAAAAATTAGCCAATGAAAATCTTATGAGTAGCAATAGAACATTGTCCAAAATTGTGCTGGAAGATGAGCCCCTCAGGTGGGAATACACTCAAAATATGACATAATAGCCATAACAATGGGCTCAAACATACCAAAAATCATGAAGATGGTTGATGACCAGGCAGTGTTGTTCTGTTACACATAAGGTCACTGTGAGTTGAAGCCAACTCAACAGCAACTAAAAACAACAGTCACACACACACACACACACACACTGAGGGCCCCATATCGTAGTATGAGAACTGCATATAAACTGGTAGAGTGTGAGTGGGCCTGAGTGGCACAAAGCGTAATCTATATTGAGTATATCTTATTTGCTTCCTCATATTCTCTCAACCTCACCTGCCTCCTAGAACCTCTGTTCTACCTGAGCAACCTCTTTGGCTTGAGTCTGTGGTTCTGATAGCTGATCCCTATGAACCACACACCCAGAGCTTCTCACTTCTCCCTCTGCTCCCCAATTGGATGAAATACCACACCACAGAGTGAGGAATCTGGCCCAATGATACGTCCAGAAGTGCAAGGTTAGTTAACGCCTTATGGGATGAACTCTGACCAATGGGAGATGAGAAGAAGCCAAGCAGATGAGTTCCCCCTCTCTCTAAGGGGCTCACTGTAGGCATGGCTTCTCAGTCATCTGTGGGAAGATGCCCTGTGAAGTCTAATTAGTGGTACAGTAGGCCTGGATCTTGCCGTTTTTGTGAGAGTCAATTGCAACATCTCTTCCTAACTTCACTTCAGTGATGTCACATTTGTAGCTTGAAGTCAGCCATCACAGGATTATTTATACCATGGAAATTGGCAAACACTACAAATTAACCCCCTTCCCCCCCACTCCCCCGAAGAAGCAGTTGCTAAACATTTGCTCTGCACACCACTCAACCTAATGGACACACCCACTGAATGATTGGCTGTGTCTCTTCATGGCTCATGATGAAGCTGTGCCCATAACTGTCATGTATCACCTTGCATCGCTACCCATCCTTCTCTGCCTCATTTTCCTTTCACTTTACTCTGATTGCTGTAGCATATAATTCCCCCAGTAAATTACCAGCATTTAATCTCTACCTCAGGCTCTGTTTTCTAGGAAATGCAGACTAAGACAGGAGTAAAATAGAGTTGAATAAAAATATCTCAGATTTTTGTTAAGACTAGGGAACACAGTGTGTGAAACCCAGGTGCACACTACGGAAAGTGTTTAACAACCATACACCAATTTGAGAGCAAGAGTAAAGAAGATTTTGGTGGGACTTAGTCAGGTTTGGAGAAGTGAAAGGTAGTCCAGTAGGAAAGAGATTCTAGGCTACTGGTATTATCCCAGTTGAGAAGGTTGGCCTGGATTTAAGGAGGTCTAATAAGAGTCCCTGGATGGTGCAAACTTCTGGCACTGGACTACTAACATAAAGGTTGGCAGTTCAAACCCACCCAGTGGCACCAAAAAAGAAAAGTTTAGTGATGGGCTTCCATAAAGATTACACCCAAGAAAACCCTATGGAGCAGTTGTACTCTAATATACTGGGTCTCTGTGAGTCGGAATTGACTTAACCGCAACGGGTTTTAACAAAGCCAGCGTCATTCAGCCTCAAGTTCCTGGAAAACTTTATGCCCAGATACTCATGTGGCTTTTTTCCTCAATTATATCAGGTCACAGCTCAAATATCACCTTCTCAGAAAGGACATCCCAAATTGCCCTACCTAGAATAGCCCAAACCTCTCTATTCTCTTAACTACCTTAATTTGTCTTCATAACCCTTATGGCAACATGTCATTATTTTACTTACTAGTCT
This sequence comes from Trichechus manatus latirostris, assembly GCF_000243295.1. Taxonomy (NCBI): domain Eukaryota; kingdom Metazoa; phylum Chordata; class Mammalia; order Sirenia; family Trichechidae; genus Trichechus; species Trichechus manatus. Next base: position 19,059,302 of record NW_004443975.1, on the reverse strand, counting down.
GGGTACTTATTTGTTGCATGTCTGCCTGACTAGAATGTACACTCACTGAGGGCAGAGACGTCATCAGTGTTGAATACCCAGCACTTACAACAGTGCCCAACACACAGACGAGCTTTTGTGAACATTTGTACAGTAAACGAATAAACTAATCAATTGAAGTCCAGGTATGTGTCTAGCTCTCTGCTAGGTAGGGAGACCATGAAGTTTAAGACTTACTTCCAACTTTTGAGCAGGTTGCAGGTTTTTTGAAGAGGTACAACATTGCACAAACACAAAACACTTCAGTTTAATACGTAACATATGTCAAATAAATTATGAGTAGTGTATTTGAAAAGTTTTAAAAGCTTTCAGATGAGAGAGAACACTGAGTTGGAGCAGCCAGAGGGTTATCTGGAAGAGGCAGGGTTTAATCACAACCATGAGCATTGGTTTGACATAGAAGGTAAAAGATAGAAATGGAATATTGTTTTGGTACTTCTCCCATGAACTCACCAGTGTTCAATATGGTGGTATCTAAGCAAGAAATCCACAACCCCCAAATACCCATTTGTCTATACAGTACACATACATACTAAAAAATCATGTAGGAGATTAGATATGAGTTTAACTTAATGCTTAAGCAGCTCTGTGTTATATTTTGAGCTCTGTTGTAATGAGATGAATAAATATTGATTGGTTTAAGTGAACTAAGGAACACTCAATTCAAGTGTTAGACTATGTTGGTATATCACTGTAGGAAGGGAAACTAAGATGGATTCTGTTTGTCAGAGACTGACTGATGTCCAGTCCAATATCCTCATTTGGTGTCAGTCTCTGATAAAAAAAATGAAGCCAGTTGATTTACTTGAGTATTTTTTCACTCTATTTGACAAAAACCCATTAAAGTACCCTCATTAATATTACTCTTTTATCCTTGTTTTGTTATTTGTGCTATTTTGTCTTCTCACTAGTAGTTTAAATTTTTCTAGCTTTAATCTGACATTTTTTTAATTCAAGATATTCATGATATTCATGCACTCTGAGATTATTTATTTATCTTGTTTTTTAAAACTAACAACTCAAAGGAAAGCCATACTCCCTTCTCCCCATCAAATAAAGCTTTGGCTGCAAGCTCCTGAGGGTTCAAGCAGGAGTCAGTTCATAGATGACACCACTCATACACTACTCTTTTTCCCTTGAGCTGATTCACTGGTGTGTGTAAGGCCAGGAGCCTTTCTTCTTGCAGGATCAGTGGTAGGATCATGTCCTCATCAGAAGCTCCTGAGGGAACGTGTTGTTCTCAAGGACATTACAACGGATGAAGCTAGAAAGGTCATTTATTTCTAAAACTATTTTTTCTTAGCCCATAAACATCTGACAAATGAGTAACTCTCCACAGGACATTAGGTCAACGTCAACCCAGATATTAAGGAATTTGTGTTTGTTTTCTCCTCTAATAGAAGGAAGGGGGACTCAGTTCCTTTTAATACTTACCAAGGCCACTCTGGAAATTCTTCAGAAGTGAGGCATTCTGAGAGGAAAATGCAAATTTCTCCTCTTGATTTAGGAAAATCTATTAAAGTTATTTAGAAAGCTGTCTTCAGAAGCTCAAAGATGACAAGAGTAGTTCCAAGAAGAATAAGAAGCTAAGTAAGAGCAAGTTGGAAAATCATGGAAAACTAAAGTTACTCATGGAAAAGAAGCCAGTCGGATTATTACTACTAAAAATGCCAAAGAACTTGCATTCAACACCAGAGGAAGAAGCATAAATAGACACTCAGTAGATGTGGTTGGTGCATAAATCTGAATGATAGTGGTATTGACCGGTCTTCCTTGTAGGCATGTGGACAGTATCCTGTCACTGACAGCGCTGTACTTCAGGATAGATCTTGAAATGTTCTTTTTGACAATGAATGTGATGCCATTCCCCTTCAATTTGTCATTCCCTGCATAGCAGACCATGTGATTATCTGATTCAAAATGGCCAATACTAGTCCATTTTAGCTCACTAATGCCTAGGATATCGATCTTTATACATTCCATTTCATTTTTGACAACTTCCAATTTTCCTTGATTCATACTTCATACATTCCACATTCCAATTTTTAATGGATGTTTGTAGCTGTTTCTCCTCATTTTGAGTTGTGCCACATCAGCAAACAAAGGCGCCAAAAGCTTTACTCCATCCATGTCATTAAGGTCAACTCTACTTTGAGGAGGTAGCTCTTCTCCAGTCGTATTTTGAGTGCCTTCCAGCCTGAGGGGCTCATCTCCCAGCACTATATTAGACAATGTTCCGCTGCTATTAATAAAGTTTTCAGTGGCTAATTCTTTTCAGAAGTAGATCGCCGAGTCCTTCTTCCTAGCCTGTCTTAGTCTGGAAGCTCAGCTGAAACCTGTCTGCCATGGGTGACCCTGCTAGTATTTGAATAGTGGTGGCATAGCTTCCAGCATCGCAGCAACATGTAAGCCCCCAAATCCCAAATTTATGCACCAACCACTAAGGCAAAAGATGAAGAAACTGAAGATTTTTACCAACTTCTGAAGTCTGAACTTGATAGAACATGCAGTCAGGATGCATGGATAATGACTAGCAGTTGGAATGCAAAAGTTGAAAATGAAGAAGGATCGGTAGTTGAAAAATATGACCTTGGTGATAGAAACGATGCCAGAAATCACATGATACAGTTTTGCAAGACCAACGACTTCTTCATTGTAAATACTTTTTTTCACCAACATAAACGGCAGCTATACACATGGACCTCGCCATATGGAACATATAGGAACCAGATTGACTACATCTGTGGAAAGAATCAATGGGAAACCTCAAAATCATCCGTCAGAACAAGGCCAGGGGCCGACTGCAGATCAGACCGTCAATTACTCATATCCAAGTTCAAGTTGAAACTGAAGAAAATTAGAACAAGTCCAAGAGAGCCAAAGTACGACCGGGAATATATTCCACCGAAATTTGGAGACCATCTCAAGAATAGATTTGATGTGTTGAACATTAATGACTGAAGACCAGAGAAGTTGTGGAATGACATCAAGGACATAATACATGAAGAAAGCAAGAGGTCATTCAAAAGAAAGAAAAGACCAAAATGGATGTCAGAAGAGACTCTGAAACTTGCTCATGAATGTCGAGTAGCTAAAGTAATAGAAGAAATGATGAAGTAAAAGAGCTAAACAGAAGATTTCAAAGAGCAGTTCGCGAAGACAAAGTAAAGTATTATAATGACATGTGCAAAGAGCTGGAAATAGAAAATCGAAAGGGAAAAACACACTCGGCATTTCTCAAGCTGAAAGAACTGAAGAAAAAATTCAAGCCCCGAGTTCCAACATCAAAGGATTCTATGGGAAAAATATTAAAAGATGCAGGAAGCATCAAAAGAACATGGAAGGAATACACAGAGTCACTATACCAAAAAGAATTGGTCGACGTTAAACCGTTTCAGGAGGTAGCATATGATCAGGAACTGATGGTACTGAAGGAAGAAGTCCAAGCTGCAGTGAAGGCATTGTCAAAAAATGAGGCTCCAGGAATTGACACAATACCAATTGAGATGTTTCAACAGATGGATGCAGCACTGGAAGTGCCCACTCATCTATGCTAAAAACGTTTGGCAGACAGCTACCTGGCCAAATGACTGGAAGAGATCCATATTTATGTCTATTCCCAAGAAAGATGATCCAACCAAATGTGGAAATTATCAAACAATATCATTAATATCATACACAAGTAAAATTTTGCTGAAGATCATTCAAAAGCAGCTGCAGCAGTATATCAACAGGGAACTGCCAGAAATTCAAGCCATATTCAGAAGAGGACAGGGAACCAGGGATATCATTGCTGATGTCAAATGGATCCTGGCTGAAAGCAGAGAATACCAGAAAGATGTTTATTTGTGTTTTATTGACTATGTAAAGGCAATCAACTATGTGGATCACAACAAATTTTGAATAACATTGCAAAGAATGGGAATTCCAGAACACTTAATCGTGCTCATGAGGAACCTGTACACAGAACAAGAGGCAGTTGTTCTGACAGAACAAAGGGATATGGTGTGGTTTAAAGTCAGGAAAGTGTGCTTCAGGGTTGTATCCTTTCACCTACCTATACAATCTGTATGCTGAGAAAATAATCTGATAAGCTGGATTCTATGAAGAAGAATGGGGCATCAAGATTGGAGGAAGACTCATTAACAACCTGTGTTATACAGATGACACAGCCTTGCTTGCTGAAAGTGAAGAGGACTTGACGTACTTACTGATGAAGATCAAAGACCACAGCCTTCAGTATGGATTACACCTCAACATAAAGAAAACAAAAATCCTCACAACTGAACCAATAAGCAACATCATGATAAACAGAGAAAAGATTTAAGTTGTCAAGGATTTCATTTTACTTGGATCCACAATCAACACCCATGGAAGCAGCAGCCAAGAAACCAAAAGACACATTGCATTGGGCAAGTCTGCTGCAAAAGACCTCTTTAAAGTGTTCAAAATCAAAGACGTCACCTTGAAGACTAAGGTGTACCTGACCCAAGCCATGGTATTTTCAGTCGCCTCATATGCATGTGGCAGCTGGACGATGAATAAGGAAGACTGAAGACTTGACGGCTTTGAATTGTGGTGTTGGCGAAGAATATTCAATATACGATGGACTGCCAAAAGAAGGAACAAATCTGTCTTGGAAGAAGTACAACCTTAGAAGCAAGGATGGCAAGACTACCTCTCACATACTTTAGACATGTTATCAGGAGGGATCAGTCCCTGGAGAAGGACATCATGCTTGGTAAAGTAGAGGGTCAGCGAAAAAGAGGAAGACCCTCAACGAGATGGATTGACACAGTGGCTGCAACAATGGGCTCAATCAAAACAATTGTGAGGATGGTGCAGGATGGGGCAGTGTTTTGTTCTGTTGTACATGGGGTAGCTATGAGTTGGAACTAACTCAATGGCACCTAGCAACAACAACAAGCTGTGTATTAACAGAATAAATCTCTGAATGAAGGAATGGATGAATGGGCAAATCTTAGAGAATTTTTTTAACATTGGTTAAAGCATAAGAATTTGTAAAAATCTGGATTTATGGCCCCAAGAAGATTTGCAGACTGAGATCCCTGAATAATGTAATCCCACTGCTATATTCATTGAAAGAGTATTCCTGCTTGAGGCCAAAAGATTAATGTTGCTTTTTTGGTAATACACCAAGAAACACTCTGATGTCTTTTAAAGCAAAGCAAAGCAACACTCTAAATGTACAACCAGCATTGCTCCAGGAAACACATTTGTCTGTCAGAGCCAAATGATAATCCTAATTTAATGAACATCCCTAGTTTGCTGAGCCTGTCGAGAAATAAAAGAATCTTTTGGGAAAGCCTGAAAATGAACTGTGCCAATTTATTAGGAGATTTTCATTTAGGGGGAAATTTAAGTGCCTGGAACACTTGAACAAAAGATTAAAGAGTTCCCTCAAAATTGAGATGTTATCCAAGATTTCCCTAAGATGTAGGGGGAAGAAGCAATGATCATCTATATGTTAAAGATTCTCGCCCTGCTCCCAGACAAGCTACTCACCTCCTCACATTGTAAGGTCACCTTAAGATCTACTTTTTTCAAGAAACAAGACTCCTGTGCACAATCAAAATGGGAGCAACATTAGAATAATTCATTCATTCCCTCATTCACTCTTCGTTTATTACTTATCATGCCATCTAGGCGATCTAGAGATAAGTTCACATACAACTTGCCCAGTAAGATTAGACCCAAACAAACAAACTGGTTGCCTTTGAGTCAACTCTGTCTCACGGCAACCCCGTGTGTGTAGAGTAGATTTGTGCGTCATAGGGTTTTCATGGTTGTGACCTTTTGGAAGCAGAGCACTAGGACTTGCTTCTGAGGTGCCTCTGGGTGGGTTCAGACTTCTAACTTTTTGGCTGGTAGCCAAGCACGTAACTCTTTGTGTCACCCAGGGACTACTCCCAGTGAGATTAGGGTTGTATTAATGGTATGAACAAAGGACTGTGGGAGCATAGAGAAGAGAGTGCTTAAATCGGCCTTAAGTATTTAGAAATAATTGACAAATTGTCCTTTCAAAGGACCCTTTAATAGAGAATTCCATTACACAAGAAGAAACACAGAAAATGTAAAGCAGTCAGTATTTTCTGAAGTATCCTTTTTTCGTAGTGACGGCAGCCGTGAGGCTTAATGAGAAGTCCCTCATCAGGAGCCTGAGTCAAGGTGTATGTCATTATTCAGACAACTCTTTCTGACTCCTCAGATACCAGCAGCCATGTTGTCTCCTTCTGAAGTCCTTTCACTAATAGTCATTGTTGATTTTAGCTAGGGAAGAAATACACTCTCAAACTTCCATTAAACCCTGTCTACCTAGCTTCATTCTACTTGGATCAACAATCAACATCCATGGAAGCAGCAGTCAAGGAATCAAATAATGTATTATATTGGGAAAATCATCTGCAAAAGACCTCTTTAAAGTTTTAAAAAGCAAAGACATCACTTTGATGACTAAGGTGCACCTGATCCAAGTCATGGTCTTTTCAATTGACTCACATGCATGTGAAAGCTGGACAATGAAAACGGAAGACTGAAAAAAAAATGGATGCATTTGCACTGTGGTATTAGTGAAGCATATTGAATATACCATGGATTGGCAGAAGAACAAACAAATCAGTCAGAAGATATACAACCAGATGTTCCTTAGAAGCAAGGATGGTGAGACTTCAGTTCACATACTTTGACCAGGTCATCAGAAAAGACCAATCACTAGAAGAGGGCATCATGTTTGGTAAAATATAGGGTCAGCAAAAGAGAGGGAAATTCTCAATGAGATGGACCGACATAATAACCCAAACAATGACTCAGTCATACCAACGATTATGAAGATGGTGCAAGACCAGGCAACCTTTTGTTCTGTCATATATAAGGCAGCTATCAGTTGGAACTGACTTGAGGGCACCCAATAGCAACAACAGCCCAGCTTCAGGAGACAAGTTTTGCAGTCAGTATTCTCTGGACTATTCTGCACCCTTGGTCTCCTTAGATAATACTTTTATGGTTCTTTAAGATTTGACATCTCATTTCCTACAGGGCCATCTGGTGATAGCTGGCACTCCCTTTTGTCTTAGAACTTTGATAATGGGAATAGTGTCCTTTATTTTTCCCCTGACCTGGAATATATGATTTCCCTATTTGTACAGGTGTCTTATCTATTGATGATGCTGGGCATTGGGAAGAACAGATATGCATCTCTGTGCCAAGGTGTTGAGAGTGCTCAGATCTACCTGGGGACATTCTTTTCAGTGTTTTTTGAACTGATACATTTTTCACGTGATGCCCGGTGCTCATAAAGTGCAGCTAAGGTTCCTTGATGGGATCTCAAACCATAATCCTCTCAGAATTGGAAGCTGTGATCCCAATTGCCAGTTTATTTCTTTTGTACGCCTGCTAAGTCATATGTAGCGTGTTACGGAATGTGGATTATTATGAAAATCGGCAGGTAGGATGAATGGAGAGAAATTATATAACATGAACAGCGACAGAAACTATGTAAATCTTCATGAAACAGTCCTCCTGGAAACAGGACTTGAGATATTTTATTGTCTGTTCCCAAGATGCCAGTAGGCATGATGAGATCAATAAAATTTCCTAAAATTCAATGAACCAAACTGGTCCTCTCTTCACTGCATTACTCTGGATCCCAGGGAGGCCATGGTGCTAAGCAGGGGTCCTGGAAACTCTAACTGCCATTTGCTTAAAATAACGAGTGACCTGTGGCCACCCTGATGCAGAGGGCAGGGGAATTGAGGACTAGGACTACCTTCTTTAACGTCTATTACCATTAGTTTCCTGTGATGGCCGTAAGCAATTACCATCAGCTCCGTAGCTTGAAATTTATTCTCTTATGCTTCTGGAGGCCAGAAGACCAAATTCAAGGTGTGAGCAGAGGCCCCTGCCCTCTGGAGGCTCTAGGGGAGAAGACATTCTTGGCCTTTTCCAGATTCTGGTGTTTGTTGGCATCGCTTATGGCTGCATCATTCCAGTCTCGGCCCCGTGGTCACATTGCCTCCTCCTCTTCTGTCTTGTATAAGGACACTTGTCCTTGGATTTAGGGCTCACCTGGGTAATCTAGCATGATCTCATCTCAAGATCCTTAACTACATCTTCAAGGACTCTTTTTCCAAATAAGGTAGCATTCACAGGTTTCAGGGATTTGGTCATCTATACATCTTTTGGGGGCCACTGTTGAACCCACTACATCGACCATGCATCAAGTTCTCTTCTAAGTACTTTAGAGATATCATATCAACTTTGAACTTCAGAAGTCTGTGTTTTTGACATAGCTCTGCCACTAACCACCTGCCTTATCTCAGGTAAGTCATTTCTGTCTGGGTCCCAGTTTCCTCATTTGTAAAGTGAAGGGGTTGGCCAAGATGATTTCTATTGCTTCCTGCAGGCTTTACCTTTCAGTGATTCTAGCCAGAGGGCAGCCCCGTATTGCAGTGCAGGGGCGTTATTCAAGAGGTCACAACGTTAATGGTGCCTCCTGGAAGCGTGTCATGGACTTCCCTGCTCTGTGTCCTGGATTGGCGAGAAAGTCCCATTGCCGCTTCTCTCCCCTAGTCCCACCTGTGTCTACATGAAATATGAGTCCCCACTCCAAACATCCCCCACCACCGGCCGAAATGTGACCTGACCATTCTTATTTTGATTTAATGCCTTTATTCTCTTGTGCTTTTGGCAACATAGATCCAGGGCAATATTACAAATCTTGAATTGTATTTCTATAGTAGGGAAACATTTATAAATTTTTATTTTTATAATGACCAGCACAACATCCAAGAAAACTGTATCATGATAATGATGATAGTTAATATCCAATTTTCTATTAAAGGAATGGAACTAATACAGTAGGGATATGTTGTGTATCATCGAGTCAATTCCTACTCATAGCAACCAAGGGTTTCCTAGGCTGTAATCTTTACGGGAGCAGATTGCCAGGTCTTTTCTCCAGTGGAGTGGCTTGAGGATTGGAATAGCTGACCTTTTCCTTAGTAGCCAAGCTCTTAACCAGTGCGCCACCAGGGTTCCTTCGTAGGGATACACACAGCCTTCACTTTAGAAGACTTAACAGCATTTGGTTCACTTCTCCATATTCCCTGATCACCTACAATTTCCCAGGTGCTGTATCTATGGTGGTGGCGCAGTGGTTTAAGAGCTTTGCTGCTAACCAAAAGGGTCCGCAGTTCAAATCCACCAGCCACTCCTTGGAAGCCTTGTGGGGCAGTTCTACTCTGTCCTGTGAGTGACAATCAACTAGACAGTAAATGGTTTGTTTTTTTGTTTGTTTTTCGTCCTAGGCACGCCAGAGAAAGCTGTGGCGGTCAGCCTCCGTAAAGATTTACACACTTGCAAACCCGTGGGGCAGCTCTACTCTGTCCTATAGGGTTGCTGTGAGTCAGAATCAACTCAAAGGCAACAGAATTGTTTCTATGGCACCAGGTGTTAGGAATATAGATGAATATAAAGTCCAGTCTTTTCTTTGTATGCGCTCACCTTCTAAAGGAGGTAAAAACATTACTCTGTGCCCAAGCACTGCGCTCACATAGGCGAAGCTGAAGAAAGTTCTTAATGTAAATAAAATAACAAATTGAATCAGGGTTGTAACCGTGGAGAAGGAGCAAGACGCAGAGCCAAAGATTGTCGTCTCCCTTGCTAAGTCATGAGAAAGCGGATGCCTGCCACTGAAACCCCAGAGGCCACAACTACTCGTGACCAGCAACGGATTAATGGTGCATTGAAATTATTCTCACCAGAGGTTACGTCTGCACCCAGCCACAGTGGGGCCAGAGCCGTGCCGGCCCTAATGGCAAACTCCACAATCCTCTTATATTTTCAGAAGGGAGGCTTGATAACGTCCAATGATGTGGTGGTGAACAGTCATCCCAGGCATCAGAACAAGAAGGCCTCAGGTCCCACGAGGCCGACCACTTGGGTTCTACTCAGTGTTTCGAGGCAAAATCTGTCCCCTGGCTGGATGTAGGCTGTGAGCATGCATTTTGGTTCAGTGAACTCCACCCTGCTAGAGAGGAATTAATCATCATACTAACTAACACCGGGAGGATGAGGGTACTGTGCTAAGTACACTGAACGTCTCCACGAAATGTCAGGGTTAGCTGTGAATCTGGAAAGCCCAGACTCAGCCCCAGGTAACGTTTTCTCACGTTCCTCAGCAGACGATTTGGCCTGCTTGGCAGCTTGCTCATAAGAGACCCGGAAATACGTCATCAGTTTAGCTAAGCAAGCCCCAGAAAAGATATTCACAGTGGACATAATGTCCAGGTTCAGCCTTACGGAGACTGACAGCTATTTCTCGTCTGGAAATGGAAGGAGCATTGTTATCTAGAAACAGCTTGCGTGGAGGAAAGCCTGTAAGGCTCAAGTCTGTTTGCAGTGACCCCAATTCATCTAGTCAGCATGAAAAATAGACTGTCTAAGGCAGCGCTCAGCCTGGAGACAAGTGCTCACGGCAGCTCAGGCACACGGCAAATCCGAGGCCTGTAGGTCTATAATAAGAGAAAACCCCAGTCCTGCTGGGCGCCAACCTCAAAAAGCACCAAAGAATGTCAAGGCATGAAAACTTAATTATTTGGAATAGTAGATTTCACGGGACACACAGTTGTTCAAGGACTGAGCCCATCCCAAATTTTCACAGTTCATTGCCCGTGAGGCCAATTTTTCCTCCCACTAAGTGGTAAAAAAAAAAAAAAAGAAGGACAAGTAGGTGCCAACTTGTGGTCCTAGACACAGAGTACAAATAACAGCAAAGGAAAGGAGACAGAGAGACAGAGGGTCTACGGAGCCCAGCAAGTGTGCATGCGTGCACGTGTGTGTGTACAGAATGATGGACTTGGAGTTTTTTCCAGTCACTGTATCTAAAGATACTGACAGATGAATGAGCTGAAAAGCTAACATTTACTGGTACCTGCTCTGTGCCAGACTTTGGGCATCATACTAACAGCCAATATTGATTGAACACTTACAAATAAACATATTCCTAGGGGGTTCCCTTCTTTTGTCTCATCCAAGATAGCTTAACACTGTGTCCACTTCCATCTACAAGAAGGTGAGAAAAGGAGAAAGAACATCCTTTCCCTTTAAGGCACCATCAAGAAACTGCATGCCGTATTAGCTTACAGTCTATTGCGAAGAACTGCCAAGGGAGCTGATAAATGGAGGCCTTATTTTGTTTCCCAAGTTAGAGGTTTTGTTACTATCAAAGAAGGAAAGAATCCGTATTGAAAGATGACAATCAAACTCTCCCATACCCGAAGTCAATGGACTTAATCATCCTTGAATTGAATATTTAATGTTTATAACCCTGTTGCTGAGCTTTGTCCTAGATCCTCTGACTGAACCATTGGATAATGTTACCAGCTTTGTTGGGCTAATATTTTCTCTACTCTCTTGGATTTGCTTATTTGGCCATTGACTCCTCCTGTGATGAAGCCAGTCTGTCCTTTTGTTCACTAATCTCACTTACATTTCAGATAGTTTTTGTTTATTTCTCTCACTATGGCAGGAACACAAATTTTTCTCATAACCAGGGAAGTAAACAGACTCATTTAAGGCTTCATAGCTGCTAAATGGAATAATGGGATATGAATAGAGATTTTGACACTCCAAGTGCCGTTTTGGCCCCACTTAGTTACCAGATGATTTAGAAGTACCTTCTGAATCACTGTGAGATTTCTGAATGAACTAGATTTCCCGTAATAGAAGACATTAAGGAGGCAAGCTGAAGGGTGAGTCCAGGGATTCAGGGTCCTACAGCATAGCCACTCTGCCTATCCTGAGTCTCAAGGTCCCCCTCCTTCCTTATTAAAACCAAACCTGCTGCCATCTATTGAGTCTTATTCATGGTGGTGCTGTGTGTGTCAGGGTAGAACTGAACTTCTTAGAGATTTCAATGGCTGATTTTTTTGGAAGTAGATTGCCAGGCCTTTCTTTCTAGGCACCTCTGTGTGGACTCGAACCTTCAACTTTTTGGTGAGCAGCCAAGGTGTTAACAGTTTGCACCACCCAGGGACATCTCCTTCCTTATGAACCAAACTCAAACTGGTTGCCGAGTTGATTCTGACTCATAGGACAAAGTAGAACTGCCCCATAGGGTTTCCAAGGCTGTAAATCTTTATGGAAGCAAACTGCCATACCTTTCTCCTGTAGGGGGATTGGTGGGTTCGATTCTCTAGCCTTTCAGTTAGCAGCTGAGCGCTTAACCACTACACCACCAGGGCTCTTGTCAAAGGATATAAATCTGACAAATTAAATAGTACCCATTTAAATATATTTAAAGAAATAAACAAAAAGTTTAGAAAAACTGATACATATAATATGCTTATCCAAAATCAAGTGATGTGGGTAAAGGAGGAAAGTAGGTGGGAGGAAATATAAGTATACTAATTTTGCCATTGTTCAAAGCAGGGAGATAGTGGAGACTGCCTAAAGAAACAGAGAATTTAGTATATTTTCTACAAGCTAGTTATAAATTACATTACTAGAAGATTAATAAAAAAGAATATAAACTTACTAAATTACCAGAAGGAACACCTGTATTTTAAAAAAAGAAAAAGAAAACATGAATCATGGCGCAAGAGATTAAAAAAAAAAAAGAACTACGGCATAAAAAGATGGCAGTGCAAAAATGAAAGGTATATTTCATATCAATAAACAGGATATGCTTTCCCATTAAAAGATAAAGACTTTCAAATTGAACAAAAATGTAAACTCCAGTCATATACACCTACTTCTCACTTACTGACTATCTCATTATCCCACATTTTGCATTTATGACAATAGTAAAAAAATCCAGCATCCGACTATTTTGCACATTAATGACATATATCTGGCAGTAACAAACACCAAGGTGCGAGGTGAGAGCAATCCTGGCTGTGATGGTTAAGGTTATGTGTCAACTTGGCTGAACCATGATTCTCAGTGGTTTGGCAGTTATGCAGTGATGTAACCAGGCAGTTATGTAATGATGTAACCAGGCAGTTATGTAATGATGTAGTCATCCTCCATTTTGTGATCTGATGTGATCATCCTCCATTTTCACATAACCCCGATTTTCCTATAACAACCTGGTCTTTGGAACCTAAAAATATTGATAAGTGAGGAATGGCTGTATATAAAATAGACACATTTTAAATGTGTTGACAAAGAAAGGTTAAAAATGAAAGAATGTGCAAAGGCTTACCATGCAAATAAAAAGATAGTTTACTGAAAAGGAAATACAACTGGTTTTTAAACATAGAGAAAGATCCTAACCTCACTGACAGTAAAAGTAATATAAAATAAAACAATTATTAGGGTGCCATTCACCTATCAAATCTGCAAAAATTAATAATTCTGATAACACATTGGTTGTTAACAGTGAAAGTCAGCAGGCACTTTCATATATTGCTGATGGGGCTGTAAGTCAATATTTATAGAGTGCAACTTGACAATACCTACCAAATTTACAAATGTACGTGCCTTGTGGTGCAGGAAATTCCAGTTTGAGGAATTTATCTTACAGTTACTCACACATATGTACAAGGATATTCATTGCATTATAAAAATAATCGCTCTCTATGTATTATTTTAAAATGAGCTCCAACATTAAATGGGAAAAAAAGCACAATGTAGAACATTATGTATAGTATGTTAAAATTGCAAATAAGGACACCTAAGAAAACAATGCTAGTGTTACCTTGAGGCAAATCCCCTTTATACCCATGTACCCTAATACGAGTGCAGGGACAAATAAATAAGGAAGTAAAGGGCACTTGCTTTTCGTGCACACTTTTTTTCTTTTGTATCTTTTGAATTTTATATCATGTGAATGTAATACCAATGCACTTAACTAATTAATCAACTAAGCATGAATTGGTTTACATGGGTTATCCAAATTGGTTACATATGAAGCTTATTGATTGGAAATAAACAGCATCATTATCAAGGGCCGTTGCTAGCCCACATGATGCTTTTGTACAAATTAGAAAAAGATACTTCTTCCCCTTTATGGACATTGTCCCTGCCTGGTCCCATGGTTTGTGGGTGGAGCAGGAGAGGATTTTTGCCCCACTTAACCCCTCATCCAGGCATCCTTACTCAGGGCAGAGTCATATGGGGCTTCCCTGGCTCTAGAAAGAACATCTATATTACATTTTAAGGCGGCCACTTAAGAAAGAAGAACTTTGCACCTTTATTTCTATTCTTTGGTACTTAGGCATGCTATCAAACAATTACCTATCTCTGAGAAGAAATAATGGATTGGCAAAATCTTAATGTAACCCACAAGGAAAATAATAATTGGTGGATCATTAAAGCTTAATTTTTTTAGTGGAAAGAGTTGTATTCTACTCACCAAGCAATCTTAATTTGCTTTCTGAATTGAATTAATTGATTAGTTCACTCATTGCTCAACACCACTTGTTACTTTGAATAACATCACTAAACTTTAAGTTAGTAAAGTTTATAAACAATGAATTTGGAGATGAATCAATCTGAAATTGTCTGACTTACATTAAATAAACGTCCAACCTGCATTTGTAGGATGGCAACACATTTATATGTAAAAAATGACAAGGTACACCAATTATCTGAAAGTTTGGGCCCATATCTTACTCAAATGTGATTTGTATTATAACTGTTAAAACAAACCCCAACATTTCAGTAACATAACACGTAACAATCCAATGCAGCTGTTCCAGTTTGGCTGGTGGCTTTCCTCTTGCAATGACCCAGATCTACACATTAGCTCAGCCATGACCTTGAGTCTTGGAGTCTCTGCACATAGCTGACAGAAAAGTAAAGAAAGAATGGAGAAATCCACTTCTTAAAAGCCTCAGACAAGAAGTGACAATACCACTTCTACTCTCCTTCCCTTGATGAGAACTAGTATACATCCGCACTTAAATACAAAGGCTGCTGGAAACCCGAAACAGCCACACATCATGGAAGGGGGAGCATGAATTTTTGGTGAACAGCTAAATATAACTGCCATCGACCGAGTGACTCAGAATTTTCTGGATGGGGCCAAGACATCAAATTTGAGTTTCTACAAAAAGCCCTAGGTAATTTTGATTTCCAGCCAAGTTTGGAAATCACTGCCCTAAAGAAAGCCCTCTGAGCAAGCCCCAAATAGCAGATTACATAGCAAACAATCTCTGTGTGTTTTCTCAGGTCCTTATAGATCATCTCTTGGTTTTGCTAAGTCCCGAAAACCACAACTGAGTGACACCAATGCTCTGACATGACAAGTCTAGCTACTTCAACAACTTCAAGTTCAATTGAATTCCCATCACTACAGAGTGATTGTGAATTGGAGAAACCCCCGGGTCACAGTGTGTATCTTATATATCCCTGTATTCAGTTCCCATCAATCTTTCATCAGGTTCTATCAGGCAAATTTTAGAAGATACATCAATGTATTGGCAAACTAGGATCTACTGTATAGCCCTAATAACTGAGCTCTGAATGTCGTCACTTAGTAGAGAGACAGCAGAGTAGGAAATATGTATGCGTATGTGTCAATGTTTCTTAGATTCTGCCTAGTTTATCCTAAAGTGAATTTGTTGGAAGGATGTTGAGGGGGTCACTAAGTAGGCTGGAGGTAAAAGAAAGGGTTGGTCAATGAGCAGAAACTAAGGCAGCTTGGGGATTTAGGAAGCAAGAAGCAGAACAACCATCTCCTTAGCAGTAAGAGGCTGGTCAGGACAGTGCTGCCAGGCTGCAAGATGAAAGACCTCCAAGAGCTCATACCGGCCTTGCCTACCTTGTTAACATTCAAAGTCCTTGGAGAGAACAGCTAATTGGTCATGCCAAGGTCAGTGCCAACCCCCTGACTGTACCAGGGCCAGAGTGAGGGTGGATACATACCCCAGGCTTCTTAGTGGGAGGTAGGACTAGCCACTCTAAGGAGAGCTCATTTCTTCTAGTCAGAAGACAGAATAAATGCTAAGCAGCCATTAAAAAGCAAGTGCCCACAGCAGTGAACCTAAGGAGAAATGAAGAGGAAGAAAGACAAAAAAAAAAAAGATTGCAGAAAAAATGAAAATATTAGGTTCAAACTTCACGCAAACACCCACATAGGAATTTTATTTTGTTTTGTTTTGCTTTTATTACTTTTTAAATTGATCGAAAGAAAATCTCTTATGGACTTGATAACAATACATCTGGTCCCAATAATCCGAGAGATCTCTATTCACAGACCTCTAATGTGTTGTTGAAATTAAACACAACGCAGGGACAGAAATTTCAAGATACGTTTAGGATTTGCTTTTTCAATAAAGTATATCACAAAGAGAATAAAGAAATTCTTTACCCAAATTAATGGGGAATTCTTTTGTCAGGAGAATAGGAGTTTATATTCATTTTAGTGAAAGCACATAAATTGTTCTAGACAAGAAAAACAAAACTCGCCCAAGGCAGCATTTTCTTTATAGGAAAGGGCACATGTCCATGAATATCTGGTTTAATATTAACAAAAGTCATTCCATTAGCTATGCGTGGGCCATTGTTATGAATATTTATTCACGGCTCAGCTAAGTAACAATGATATCGTTTATTCACTGGTTCAGAGATTCAGATGTTATAAACATTACCCTTCTTGCCCTGCTGTGACATAAGGAGATTTGAGTCCAAAAAAGACTTGACCCTTCCCAGCACTGGAAATGCAAATTTCTCTGGAACTGACAACTTTATGTTAAGGAAATTACCTGTGTTCTTTCCTAGTTTCATTTCTTCTCTAAAATCATTCATAGAAATAACCATTTCCATTGAACTCGTATTGCTGTGCAGTAACGACAGTTTTTAAAGATGTAGAAAATGATTTCCTTTTCCTTGTCTCTTGGAATAGCCTTAGGTGGCCAAAGAAAAAAGTATGTAAAACTCCGGTGAACTGGAGACTCTTTAGAGCAAGGATGGCAAAAATATGAAAAGCAAGCTACCACATGCTTATTCCCTTATCTGTGACAGACTTTGCTAATCAGTCTTTCCTGTTAAGCCCAGATGTG
Organism: Trichechus manatus latirostris; assembly: GCF_000243295.1. NCBI lineage: Eukaryota > Metazoa > Chordata > Mammalia > Sirenia > Trichechidae > Trichechus > Trichechus manatus. Next base: position 19,042,236 of record NW_004443975.1, on the reverse strand, counting down.
GGCTCGGTATCCTAAACCCAACACTCTTGATTATGTACTTTCAATCTAAAGGACTTGGGAATTAAGAAGAAACATATTTGTTATACATAATTTAGATCGATTCAATTCACTCAGGAAAAAAAATTAAGGCTTTGCAAGCTACCCTTTTCAGAGGTATAGAAGCACCAATGACTTGATGGTCTCGATTTCCACCATTTGGAAAATGTCTCACTGTCCAACCATTAGCATCATGGAATCTCATATTCATCCTCCCGCCCCCACCCAGCCTTGGCTTCTTCTCTTACCTTATGGAGAGTGAACACTAAACCGTTAAATCCTTTCTCTTCTGGTCTTTTATCCTTCCCCCCAAGAGTCAGTCAGTCATTTCTTATTTTAGCAGTGTCTGTACTAGAAATAAACACACTCACACACATACACACACCCACTATTTTTATATGTTCCAGAAAAGTTCTGGTTCAGAGAAGAAAGCAAAGTGTTTACTAAAATAAGTATATGCACCATCTGTAGACTTAAATTGTCTGAGCTTTATCTGCTCTGCCCCGCAAATAACTTCTATTCACTACCAATAATTAAATTACTAATTAAGTTTTATAGTTATGTAAATTACATTATTACAAATACACCAGAAATAAATATTCTCTCTATCAAAGATATTTGCATGGTCCAGCAGAAGTACCATTCTCATTGATTAGTCTATAACAAGTCCTATCAAAAAAAGAAGAAAATCTGACTTTAAGAGGGCTGAGATCTACTATCGTTAGGCTCACAATACTGCCTTCCTTTATCTAGTCAATTCCTACTCATCTGTATTCTTCCTTCAGATGTAATTCAAGGGTCAGTTCCTCAAAGAAGCTTCTCTTCCTTGACCTCCTGGTTTAGTCCAAGTCCCTTTGTTATGCTAGAGACTAGCATGCAGGCTGGTGCTCTCCTCTCTTATTTACCTCAGTTTGTGATCGTGCATTCATTGTCGTAGGTTTTTTCCTATTAATATCTGTTTCTACCATTAGACTGTAAACTCCATGAGATTAGGAACAGTATCTGCTTTTGCTTCACATTATGTTCCCAAACGCCTAGTCATTTACCTCAGTTGTGATCATGCATTCATTGTCATAATTTTTTTTTTCTATTAATATCAGTTTCTACTACTAAACTGTAAACTCCTGGAGATTAGAAAGAGTTTCTACTTTTGCTTCCCATGATATTCCCAATGCCTAGTATAGTGTGTGACCCATACGGTGGCTCAATAAATAATTATTTGAATCAATTATTAAATATTTCATTTCAAGGTATAGATGACTAGTGAGATTTTAATATGTCATATCTGCTAAGCACATTTGCAGGCTAGAGGAGAAAATGTCTTAATGCAAAGAAATTTCTGATGGAAAATGTCAGCCTTCTGCTGTAGGCCAAAGGGACAGCTCCTTCAGGGAAGGGTGCACTCTCCTAAGTCTCCCAGGATGCCAAGGGCTCCTCTAAGGAACCCAAGGAGCTATCCCCTTGGCCTACTGCACAAGGTTGACGTTTTCCATTAGAGATTCCTTTACATTAAGGCATTTTCTCCTCTAGCCTGAAAATGTGCTTAGTGCATATGATGTATTAAACTATCACTAGCCCCTCTAGTTCCCTCAATAGGAGCCCTGGTGGCGCAGTGGTTAAAGTGCTCAGCTTCAACCAAAAGTTCAGATGTTCGAACCCACCCCTACCGCTCTAAGGGAGAAAGTTGTGACAGTCTGCTTCCATAAAGAGTAAACATTTACAGCCTTGGAAACCCTATGGGGCAGTTCTACGCTGTCCTACAGGGTCACTATGAGTCGGAAGCAACTCAATGGCAATGGGTTAGTTCCCCCAATAGGATATCTAGGATGGCTCCTTACATTCCCAGAGTGCTTCAAATTCCAGCTTCATTTCTGTAAATGCGGAGCTCTCATCTTCCTCCAAATGGCCCCTCAGGGGCCTCAGCGGGTCTATGAGTCTATGTCAAGCAGCTAGTTTAGAGGTAGGCAATAACTTAAGCAATGGGATAGCAATGTTCTCTTGGCCTGGGGCCTAAAGCGACCTGGATGTCACAGGATCCTTTTTCCTGTTTTTGTACCTTTGGGTCAACATTATAAAAGTGATTGAAATTGCTGTCCTCAGTTGGTATGGAATTAAGAAGAGGCTCTGGTCTTTGTAACCATTAAAGTCTTAATTAACTCAAAAATGGGAACTCATTACCTCCCGTGTAGCTTGTGATCTGCCTTTCAAATTACATCATTGCCATAGGCCTGTACCCGCAGCCGCTGCTTCTCACCAAATGGCATTTTTCCCACCAGAGTGGTCAGACATACTAGACATCTCTCCACAAAGCAGCAGTCAGCTACTCTCTGAACAATGCCCCCTTCTGATTGCCGAGAGCAGCAGAAGGTATGTAACATTTGATCTTCTGAAAAAATGCTGGAACTTAAAATATCCCGATGCCCTGGGGAAGGCAAGTTATAGATTCCTTGAGGAAAGATCTGGCTTCCCCACTTCTCTTGGCCTGCTCAGCGTCTAGCAATTGTTGGTATGACGTAAAAGTCGTTCATGGGTCAACTGGTTGATTTGGGAATTGATTGTATTGGCGCCACTGGATGGAATGCCTACACTATCCTACACAAGCCTGGAGATCAGTGCTTCCTTGAGATGCTGTTGCTAGGGTGAGATCAGAATTACCTGGAGAATATTTAACAAGAGAGAAAATCAAACTGCATCAGCCAAGTATTATGGCTCATTGTGTATGAGATGAGGCCTGGAAGCTGTATTTTATAAAGCTTCTCCACATAATTTACCACATTTCATAAAGTCTAAGATGCCATTGTAGGTGGTAGCATTATTTTACCTATCTCTAAGAAAGAAAAAAAATGCTATCAATTAAATTGTGCCACAGTGCTAAAGATTCCATTGATTGTAAATTGCATCTCGATTTTAGAGATGATAAAATGTGAAAATATATGCATCTTAGAATTGATTAAACACAGTAGATGCCCAGCATGGCTAGGAAACCGTGATTTACAGCATTTGGAATTATACGATGGACTGTCAAAAGAGGGAACAAATCTGTCATGGAAGAAGTACAGCCAGAATGCTCTTTAGAAGCACAGATAGTGAGACTTTGTCTCACGTACTTTGAACATGTTATCAGGAGGGACCAGTCCCTGGAGAAGGACATCATGCTTAGTAAAGTAGCGGGTCAGTGAAAAAAGAGGATGATCCTCAAGGAGAGGGACTGACACGGTGGCTACAACAAGACGCTCAAGCATGGCAACAATCGTGAGAATGGTGCAGGGCTGGCGGTGTTTCACTGTGCGTCAGAACCTCCTCAATGGCATCTAACAATCACAACAACATAGTGGGTTGCTATGAGTCAGGAGTGAGTCAGTGGCAAGGAGTTTGTTTGATTTTGGAGAGTGATTTGGTGTTGACTATGAAGGAACAATATGAAGGACAGAGGAGAAAGAAGATAGCAGATGGGTAAGTAAATACTCTTGATCTGAAAAGAACCCCACAGAAGTCCCTGAGTGATGCAAACGGTTTGCAGTCAGCTGTTAACCGACAGGTTGGTGGTTCAAACGTACCCAGTGGCACCACAGAAGAAGGCCTGGTTATCTGCTTCTGTAGGATTACAGTGGTTGGGGTAGGGGGAAGGTTAAGCCCCATAGATGGTTTCTATCTATCAGTGAATAAGGTTGAAAATCGCTAGTATGAATCTATTCTTTTACATCCCAAAATTCAGAATACCAAGTCAAAGTTTTTAGTTTTGATTTATAAATTCTTTTTTGTAAGAAGTATAATGAAGGTGAAATATTTAATCACCTGTAGATATTCATTTAGATGGTTTTTTTTTGAAAGGGAAAAATGTACATAAATGAGACTCTCTCATAATTACAATTGATAGGCATAGGAAATGATATTTATATAAATAGGCAAGTAGGATGGTCAAGTCAATCTGATGTAGCAGTTTGGTTATGATAACCTGTGTTAACTTGGATAAGTAACTCTTTATCAGTGCTGTCCAACAGAAATATAATGTAAGCCACATATGTAACTTTAACTTTTCTGGTAGTTGTACCTTGTTTTTACACAAATAAGGCGTACCTTTACGTTTGTTTGCCAACCGAGGCTCCCCCACAGGAGGTATTTTCGTAAGCACGTCTATGACCATTGTTTTACATGTTCCTGTGAAAAAAATTAGCATAGTGTGCTCACAAGAATACCTTGCAGGGGGAGGTCACAGTTGAGAAACAAATGTAGAAGGTGTGCATTATTTGCATAATAATCCAAAATATTATCATTTCAACATCTAATCAATAAACAATTATTTTTTTCACACTGAATCTTCAAAATCTAGTGTGTATTTTGCACTTAAAACACATATTAATTTTGACTAGGCACATTTCAAGTGCTCAGTATCCACATGTGGCTAATAACTGCCATATTAGACAGCATAGCTCTGTATTTTCTCTAGTATCTTATGTATCTGTAAATTATAAAAGCATCAGTCCTGTTATTACTTCATGGCAGTGTAGTAGAACAGGTGCTTAACTCCCTTTGAGAAGGTTCTTCAGTTGTATTTTCTACTATATCTCCTACAGTTAAACACATAAATAAAAAAAAAATAAATGTGACAATGTGCTCAGGAGAAAAGGAACACGTACGTATACCCTTACTTAGTTCAAAGGCAAATTATGTAACTTTGACATGCGTATCTTTATGTATCTCATATACACATTTTACACATAGACATAGCATATAAATTTTCATATATGTAAATCAGTCTCAAATTTAGATTCAGATTTTGCTCATATAAGACTCTGAGTTGGTAGCTGAGGTACAGGGGATACAGAGAAATGTGAGGTATGGTGCCTGCCCTCAAGGACTTTACACTCTAGTTAGGGAGAAAGGCGCGAGGCTCAATGAACTCTAAGATACTACCCAAATTACTTTTGTAAACTAGAATTCTGTGACGTTCATATAATGTGAGATAAATGAGATATTAGCCGGGTTTTATATATCCTTTTCTACCACCCATCGGTCAGTGTGTCATACTATGGTGGCTTGCATGTTGCTGTGATGCTGGAAGCTCTGCCACTGGTATTTCAAATACCAGCAGGGTCAGTGACGTCACTAGGATTGGTGTCACCCAGTGCAGAAACTCAGGGTGTCACCTCTGCCAGCCCCACCCCCGTGGCTCCCCATAACTCCTCCCCTCTCCCATTGGCCAAGGCAGAGACTCTCCTCTCCGCCCAATGATGGGCACCACAGCCCAGCTGCCAGCACCCTGACTAGAGGGTGATGGGGGGGCATGAGTTACCTCACTGGGTGACACCAACCCTAGTAACTGGTGGGTGATGGGGGTGGCGAGTTACCTCCGTGGGTGACAGGTGACACCAACTCTAGTAACTGGTGGGTGATGGGGGTGGTGAGTTATCTCCATGGGTGACAGGTGACACCAACTCTAGTGACTGGTGGGTGATGGCGGGTGGTGAGTTACCTCCCCATGGGTGACACCAACCCTAGTGACTGGTGGGTGATGGGGAGTGGTGAACTACCTCTGTGGATGACAGGTGACAACAACCCTAGTGACTGGTGGGTGATGGGAGGTGGTGAGTTACCTCTGTGGGTGACAGGTGACACCAACCCTAGTGACTGGTGGCTGATGGGGGTGGTGGTGAGTTATCTCCATGGGTGACAGGTGACACCAACTCTAGTGACTGGTGGGTGATGGGGGGTGGTGAGTTACCTCCCCGTGGGTGACACCAACCCTAGTGACTGGTGGGTGATGGGGGGTGGTGAGTTACCTCCCTGGGTGACAGGTGACACTAACCCTAGTGGTACCACTGCCTTGGTGGCCCCTCCCCTGGCAGTGCTGACTAGCCTGCCTTCACTGCTTCTGCCATAGACCCTGGAGTCATTTTAGTGTAACCCCCTCTGACAATGTCTTGGGGTGACACCACTGAGCAGGGTTGCCCGTGGTGGGCAAGTTTTGGTGGAGCTTCCAGACTAAACTAGATTAGGAAGAAAGGCCTAGTGATCTGCTACCAAAAATTAGCTAAAGAAAACCCTATGGATCGCACAACAGAATATGGTCTGATGTAATGCTGGAAAATGAGAATATGGCTCAGGACTGGGTAATGTTTCCTTCTGTTATACATAAGGTCACCATGAGTCGGAGCCAACTCAATGACAACAACAACGATATATCCTCTGGCAGGCAGGGATTTTTATTGTAATGAGTTCATGTCCTGAGGGTACGTGTAATCTTATTGAGCATCAATTCTGATTCCTTAGAATTTTGAATCCCCAAAGGATTCCAAAGCAACTTACGGCGCCATGAAAGCAGCCCTTGCTGGTTCTCATTTTAGTTTTTATATTGACTCTTAACAAAGCATGTGGGTTTGCCCTCAGAATGACCCAACTGCAAAAATACAAACTGATTATGGTTGTAAGATAAGAAATCAAATTGATTACAGTTAACCAGAGAAACCATGGAAATCAAGCTACATTCTACATGGACATAGCCTAAATTTAATTTTTCCTTCAGAAGGATTCCCAAGTCAAAGTAGGAAACTCCAAGCCCCATGATACTTCTCAGCTTCTGCCAATGGGCAGCCACTTGTCTGTTGCTTAGCTGTTTGTTCCTTGGATGACCCCAGACTGGGTACTGGAAGATTTGTGGGGTTCATTGTTGTCTGCAGCTTCTTCAAAATTTTCTGAACAAGAAAAGGAAAAGAAAGATCCCCTGTTGAGCTTGTTTCGATGGAATACCAGGTTAGGCGGTCCTGCTTGTGGTGGAAATCCTGTTTTCTGAGTTGAACATTCAAACCAATTGGAGTATGAGAAGCCAAACAGAAAAATGCAGTGATAAAATATCAAAGATTAAAAGCCCATTTTAGTTCCTTCAAATCCACTTCTGCTCATTAGTTTTTTATTTTATATCCATCTCCAAAATTGCCTGATGTCTGATGGATCTGGGAAGAGAACAGAAAAGGTTCTCGGCATCTTTTCAGAAGCCAAATTATTGAGTAGATTTACATCCTACTATAATGTTGGCTTCGAGATATGTATGTCTACCATCAAGCTCATATAACCTTCCCTCTGTCTTAAACCACAGGTAATCAATTCTATGACAATAGAAAGAGACGTACCTATTTCTTGGAAAGGAATAGAACAAGCAAATGTTTGGACAACCACAGCTGTATTATTATACATGAGAAAGCAACAGCTAGTGTTATTCTACAGAAATGAATGAATGAATAAATAAATAGACTCCAAGCGCTTTATTCTTCTCACATAATTTCTTCCCAGTGACATTATTGAACAGGCTGCTGAAAACAAACATCGTTAAATGAGAAAAGAAGAGCAGCAGTCTTTCTTATTCCCTGTTGTAACATTTTCCAATGACGAATGCTCCCTAAATGGATTTAGCTTTTTGAAAAGAAGTCAGAGAGAAATTTGATGTGGCCCCCTGACCCCTGGTAAGCACATGTATCTTCACCTGTCACATAACACACTGGCACTTGCTTACTTTTCAACAAAGGCTATTGATTTTGCTTATTGGCTGCAGGCGACTCCATAAAGAACAAATTACAAAGTCAGAGGTCCACAGTTAGCAATTGCTTGCATGATAACAGGGGTCTCCCTCCACCCCCACCACTCACCGTTCACATCCTCACAACCTCAGCCAAAGGAGAAAGCTGGATAAGAAACCAAGCCTATGTTCTTAACTGCTGTAAAGTCAGGGTTGTAGCCAAAGGTTTCTGTAAAGGATGAAACTGCAGGAAATGAGCCACAACTGTGTCAGCTCTGTGTGTGTGTGTGTGTGTGTGTGTGTACGTTTGTAGGTGGTGGAGGGGAAGCAGATGCCTTAAAAGTAGACCAAACAAGCCGTTCCGAATGGAGATAAGGGAACATAGACTGAGCATCAGGTGAAGCTGTGAAGTTTTCCCTTATAATAGAAGCATGTAGACAGAGAGGTATTTTGTGCCTGAAGGTAGTTTAAGATGTGGGCAGTTTCTCAAGATAACTTCCGGGCTGAAGAGTCTATGATTTACTTGCTAGAGATCCAAAGGTTGCATAACCTGCTTCCGCTATAATTAAACAAAGCCTGTTGGTTGAACTTTCAAACAAGTAAGACAAAATAAGGTGGAAAGCAATGCAACTCAAAGCAACCTAAAGCCAGGAAATTGACTGTTCTTCCATCAGTTCGTTTCTAGCAACGCCTTAAATGGTTTAATCAACTAGATCGACCACGCAGTGAGCTGAATTTGTTGTTAAATGCTTCAAACCTACTTTTCCATCTGACATTTTTCTTCAGGGCTGTAGTCAAAGAGTTGATGGTCACTACGGTCAATAGCCTAAAAAAACTGTGGGAAATTAATGGACGCTACTTACAATAATTACATAATCTGACGGTTTTGCCTAAGAGTATATTCTAATTTTAAAAGTACAAGCACTAAGACGCTGCTAATCATTAAAATGAAGAGACATAGGATTTTTAAAAAGACATGTCCTAACGCTCATCTATCATTCACATAAATGCATCTCCTAGAAGTTCTAATTCTTCAGAGAAAAGATGGTAGAGAGACAAGTCTTGTACTGGAGACACAGAATTGTTGATGGACAGGAGGCTGGAGAGTGGCTAGACTCAGAGCTTTCCTAGAGATTGATCAGGAAAATAAATATCGGAGAAATACATCTGAAAGTTATCGCCAGGTCATGTCGGCCACATAGATAACCAATAACAAAGCCAACTGCAGAGTCCTGGGATTCAGGTGTGTGCTTCATCCCCATCTTGTAACCTAAAAAATGAAGACTTAGCTTGACTTTGGCACTTATTTGCAGGCAGTCGTTTACTGTATTCGAGGAGATGCCATGACTGAGACAGATCCACATACCTTAAATAGCTGCACGGAAAGAGGAACTTCTAAATATACCTTCCCACAAGGCAGGGGCCCTGATAAGTATCATTGTGCGTTAATATCAGGTTGACGGAACTGCCGAGCTAGATGGCAGTTTGAAATGAAAGCTAAAATCCTGGTCACTTTATGTCAGATGACGCCATAGAGATTCCCAGGTAAGCTCCCCCCAGAGGGAGGTTTCAAGAAGTGTTTGGGTATGCAGATTACCTGCCAAAATGGATTGGGATGCAAAGGCTTGCAGGAGGATATGTGACATTGGGAGGAAAATGACGAGTCCAGCTCGGGGCTCAGGTTATGAAGCACGGTGTAGGGTTACTGGCCGCCCTCTCAAGCCCTGTAAAACATACGGAATGTTGAGCAAGGAAAAGTCTCAGAATTCAAAGTCTAACTTCTCTCATTCCCACGGTGCTCCCTGCAACCTCCCCTCTACCCCGCTTGGAACCCTGCAGCCCTCAAGCACATGGACTTTGTGCAGTGTCAGGAGGGTGGAATAGGTTTGTCATCACCTTCAGCTAGTAATAGCTGTGAACTGGTTGGGGGATTGAGAGAGGAGTTGGGACATTTATGATCTTCCACAATGATTGCTGTAGCTAATTCTGCTGTGAAATATGTGGAGCATCTGGAGAGGGAATTCAATAAAGTGTGGCCAAAATAGCACTCACTTTATGTCCTAGCTCCTGGCAACTGTTTAAGGCAGCACTGAGACAGATCATATGACCCCAGCCCTTGCAAGACCTCATCACTTTTCATGGGAGAACTGAAATGTGCTGATCCTGAAGCGTTTATGCTGATGGAACACAGATAAAAATCTGCAGGTGTAACTTTTTAAAAATTTACTACATGAAGCATAAAAAATATATCAGTACCATTATACATCATCTAGACCCAACCTCAACACTGTCTTGTAGATATAAAAACTCCCATCAGACTCTTTCAGTGTGCAAGAATGCATATATGAAGTTATCCCATAACAAATAAAAGGTTAGAAAAATGCCCCTTTTGTAATTTTTGAAGGCCATATAGGATGGTATTCACTTCTTCTAACTCTAAGAGGAACACCTCTTTTCAATGCAAAGACATCACATATTACTAATATGTATTTCTGTCCATTCCTTTTCACTGGATGAGAGCTTATTCTACAGAAAACTTAAGGAAGTATTGAGGGAGAAGAAAAGGATAAGGAACGTAGATGATTTTGTAAGAAAAATATGAAAGAAGAGGTGGAAATAACTAAGTTGTCGATGAGTGGGGGAAGAAGAAAATATGGAACCCTACATGGAGGATGACCTTCTGAGGGGGCACTGAAATTAGGGCGAAATTCCTACCTGTAAAGTGAATTGAACTATACATTGAGTCCTATTCAAAACTCAAGTCCTAAAAAATCAGTTAAGAAAATAAGGGTGGAGTGTGCAAAGACAGTTTGTATGATTGGAAGATACACAAATCCATTTTCTGTAACTCAGCAGGGCTTATGATGAATCACAGATACTGGATGAAATTGTTTTGGGAAATAATAGGCATATTCACCTGGTTCCTGGGGCCTGAAGAAATTCAAAGCACCTTACCAAAATGCCGTTCTATACTGGATGAAAGCATTAAGGTAATTTCTTGCAAAAGAAAAACAGAGAGAGAGACAGGGAAACAATATTAACTCAGAGTGGCGTAGGGTATTAGGCAAAAATCTCACCCAGGTGTTTGGCATCATACGCCACCAAATTTAGATTCTCAAATCTAAATCTTCGGCTCCTTCCAACTGCCTCTTGAAACTTAAGATATGCAAAATTCATACTACTGTCAACACCATCCCACCCTGCCAACCTCTTTTTTACCCTCAATCCATAGCTCCATAGCTCCAGCTAGTACTTACGTGGAAACATTGAAGACATTCTATGAGCTTCCTTTTCCTTCTTTCCCCGCATCCCGTGGTCACAGAGTACCACATATTTTATGCCTAAATGCTCTATCCTATCATCTTCCTCCTGCAGTGCCATTGCTTCAATTTAGGTCCTCTTTATGCCTTCTCCCCTTAATAAATTCTCCTCACTGCTGAAAGAGAAATCTTTTTAAGGGAAAATCTGCTTGTATTACTTTCCAGCACTCAATCTTCAATGGCTCCCTATTGCCCTTTGAAATCAAAGCCAAATTCCGTAGGATGGCATGAGGGACACCACCCGCTGGCCTCTGCCTCCCTATTCTGTCTTCTTCTAAATCCCTGCCATTTGTTGCCACTTGTCACCATCTGTGTTAGAATAGAACTACGCTCCACAGGGTTTTCAGCGGCTGATTTTTTTTCAGAAGTAGATAGCCAAGCCTTTCTTCTGAGGCATGTCTGGGTAGACTTGAACCTTCAGCCTTTCTATTAGCAGCCGAGCACGTTAAGCATTTGCTCCACCAGGGACTCCTCTAAAGACCTACTATGTTCACCCATATTTATAGTCCACCACTTTGAACTAAAGGAAACCACAGATCCTGCTTCTCTCAGTCCATTCGTTGAACTGGGCTTTGAACAATGAATACAGGAGAAGACGTAGAAGCCCTAGACCAAAGTTTCCTAGCCTTGATCTTAGATACACCCAGGCAAAACATGCTTTTAGCCTCTGTCCAACATGTCTCTCTTCTAAGCTTGACTCTTGCAAATCAAAAGCCCTCGGAGCTTTCAGACCAGTATCTCTGCTATGGACTCTGAGAAACTCATTTTGAAACTGAGAGCTGAGTTTCTTTGTGATAGCCTGCATTTGCCCTCTCTTTGAAGCTGTGAATGATATTAATTCTGTGGGTGGAAATCTATGTATGGGCTAACTAGAAGCTACCAGAAATTGAAAAAGGCATCAGGCAGTTTCTTTAGAATATTTTTTCTACTCTAGGATCTTATCAGGAAAATAACTTAAGCTCTGGTCTAGGAAATCCGACCCCCCACCCCCAGCCCAGGAAACCAATGAATCATTTCAAAACAATGAGAAACAGTCCCTAAAAAGCCCAGCAACTGACGGTGTAGAAACTCCCTAGTAAACAAAACTGAAACACAGTTCTCAGCTGCAGGCCACCTCGTGCTCCACAAAGATATAATGCTTACGTGGAGTTAGAACTTCAAAAAGATAATGTTCCAGACCAACATGGAATTTATTAGCACATACCCATTTGTCTGTTGCCACTTAAAGGATTAAAATAGTGGATTTATCCACATGAAGCGATGGTGGCACACTGGTTAAGAGCTCAGCTGCTAACCAAAAGGTCAGCAGTTTGAATCCATCAGCTGCTCCTTGAAAACCCTATGGGGCAGTTCTACTCTGTCCTGTAGGGTCGCTATTAGTTGGAATCAACTTGACGGCAACAGGTTTTTGTTCTCTTTTATCCACATGGCACTTGGTAGAGATTAGAGTTTAGGCGGTCCCTGAAAGTAGGAACTACTGAGTAGACAGCGGAGAAGAATTTTACTTCTCCCTGCAAGAGCAGAGGTGAAAATATCTTTACTTCTACGACTCCAGCGGAAGCTTTATTCTGTCTGGAAGAGCCAAAAAGAGGAAATCAGGATGATGGTCTAGAAACAGTCAAAGCCAAAAAAGAAAAAGCAATAATGCATTTGTAGGTGACTTTGAACTAATCTCTTGGATATGCCTAGTACAATCCTGAGGAAAAATGAGAAAAAAATAGAGTTTCACAAGTAGAGAAATCAGCACCTTAGGGAAACTGTGCAATGTGTGTTTCAAAAGAAAAAGCCACTTCAAGGAACGAACTCTCTTTTCTTCAAATTCAGTTTGAACTGATTCAAATTTGGTTACTTCTTCCGTCATTACAATATATGTATTCTCAACTGAAATTTTATTAATGTTTTTCTGCTATTTGTCTCCTAGTTCAAACTGTGAATACGGGTTTTATCTCTATTGTTACCAAGTAGACGTGAACTTTCTTAAGTAGTTATTTAAGAAGCAAACATCCTACAACAGGTTTTTTTCAACTCTTAAAACAGATGTAAACCAACTTTTCTATTCTGCAGCTTGAAAATTTCCTAGTGGATTACTAGTTTTACCTGAATTTCCAGAAGCAAATCCTATGAGTGGAATCAAGATGGGATTAACTTTCCAGGAAATAAATGTGCTTCCATTGGTGTCTGCCATGATTAGTGATGTTCCCTTAGCATGAAAGGATAACCATTCCATAATTAGAACTGGTTCCTTGGTTGGATCACAGGTGCAGGCAAAAACTCATTCCCCTATGTTAGGTAACTCCTTCCCCTTGGCTTGGCTCAGCTCTGTGCCCCAACTCAGGAAGGCTAACCAGGAGCCAGAACCGCTCTTTACAGCATCGTAATTCGCACAGCGAATCCTAAGAGATTTGTGCATCTTATTCATTTCTCCAGCAGCCCCAAAGACCACATCCACCCTTGCTCCATCCCTTTCCAATGTATGAGTTCTCAGACACTAATTGTCAGAGTTTACAGTCTGTTAGGAGCCCTGGTGGCGTGGTGGTTAAGAGCTCAGCTGCTAACCAAAAAGTTGGCAGTTTGAATCCACCAGCCACTTCTTGGAAACCCTATGGGGCAGTTCTACTCTGTCCTATAGGGTCGCTGTGAGTCAGAATCAACTGGATGGCAGTGGGTTTGGTTTTTTGTACACTCCATTAAGAATATTCTTACTTCTAAAGTACACACAGAGTTTTCTTAAGAAGCAGATTGTTCTATATCCCTAGTTTAGCATCTTAAAACAAAAGAACAAACACAACCCTAATATAGTCGAAGATTTACAAATATCTTATTTAAACTCCTGAATATGAATTCTTTTGGGAACTGTGATTTCTAGAAAATTTCCAAGCGCTCCTTAGTAGTACTATGATCACAACTAATAATAGCTTACATTTACTGAGTACTTATTATGTGCAAAACTGAAATTTATTTAATCCTTACAACAATCCTATAAAGTAGATACTCTTACTATCCCTAATTTTACAGACAAAAGTAGGCTTCCAGTGTGCTGCTAAGCACATTATTGCCAAGACTCTAGCTAAGTACCCATTAGCAAGTCATCACGTCCCCAGACTGCTGAGACTGAAATAGGTCCTCCAGAGTTTCACACGTGGCTGAGTTCTACCACCCACACGGCTTTTAAATAGTGTAGCATCTTCCCTCCTGCTTGCTAATCCTGTGTAGATCTAATGTTTCAGAAAATGTGATCCTTTTTGAAGATGAAGTCTTCATCCAGTGGAAATAAATGTTCACTTTCGGGTATGAAACGTTTTACCCTAAAGAGTGAACGTTGTGCTTTGTGTATATGGCACTCATGGGATACGCTCAGTGTTGAGTACTGCTAACGTTTATTCAGTATCTATGATTATGGTAAATTATCATGATAAAATAATGGAGCCCTAGTGTTAGTTTGAAGGAGCCCTAGTGGCGCAATGGTTAAGCATTCGGCTGCTAACTGAGAGGTCAGTGGTTCAAACCTACCAGCCACTCGGCGAGAGGAAAGACCTGGCAATCTGCTCCTATAAAAATTACAGCTAGGAAGCCCTATGGGGCAGTTCTACTTTGTCCTAGAGGGTTGCTACGAGTAGTCAGAATGGACTTAATAGCACACAACGAGAGCAACATTGCCAGCCCTGGAGTCTCTGGGTGGTGCAAATGGTTAATGTGCTCAGCAGCTAACTGAAAGATCGGAGGTTCAAGTCTATTCAGAGGCACCTCGGAAGAAAAGCCTGGTGACCTACTTCTGAAAAATCAGCCGTTGAAAACCCTGTGGAGCACAGTTCTACTCTGACACACATGGGGTTGCCATGAGTTGAGGTCAACTTGACGGCAACTAGTAGGTAGGTGGGTATTGTTAATCTTGATTTTTAACATCTCATGTCATTTACATCAAGCTTTTGTTAAAATATCAAAAGCCATCATTTCAGATAACTTCAGTTTCTCCATGAAGGGCCTTGCCTTCCTTTTCAACATGCCCATGAGGTTCTCTATAGTGCCAAGAAGTCACAGTCAGACCCGAACAATTTCCCCTCTCTTTGAGCATTCATTTTCACTCTTACTGTGAGTCTACCTGTATGCCTTCCCATAAGTCTTCTCTCTGACTGTGGGAATTGCTCATCAACTAGACCTATTTTGAAAACTGGAAACTAGGCAGCTTCTATTAGTATTTAAAAGAGTATCCAGCAAAGTTTCCTTGGTCTGGCTTGACCTCTTTTGAAAGACTGAATCATAAAATTATAGCAAATCAGAGCTGGAAGGAATTTTAAACCTGATCTTCAATCCCAATATGTTAGAGAGAAAACTGGAATTCCAGAGAGATCAAATGACTCATTCAGAGACATGCAACTGATTAGTAGTTCTGACTCATAATTTACTCCTCGTTCCACTTTTTCACACAATTTCATCACTGATGCTCTAAAAATAGAAATAAAACATTGACTGAATTGAATAAACACCACGCATGGAGTGAGGCCTGTGTGTGTGTGTGTGTGCGCGTGTGTGTGTGTGTGTAGGTCTCACTCACCGACTCCACCAGCGTTGCGCTAGGCATCATTATCAGTTACCTTTTTCAAAACTCTTTTGCACACGAGGCTACAGAAGCTGGGAGACCTTAACTAATTAGTCACAGACTAGTAAATGTCCCGTCTGGATTGTGAACCGGTTTTCCTGACTCCAAGCCAGGTTCTTTTCAGGATACCGTGCTGTTTGGCACTTGGCAACAGAGAGGTGATTTCCTTTTCTAAAACAGAGTGACATGTCGAAAGAGAGGGTTAAAAGCCAAAACCGTAGCATCCTTTTCAGCTCCTTGGAGAGACTGCAGAGTGAAAAGTATGTGGGAGAGGATTATTTGCTGGCTTACGGTGTGAACGTTCTGTGCTTTTCATTGTAGCTGTTTGATATTTTAGGCCTCTTTATTGATCAGGATTTTTCTGACTAGATGCTTTATTTTATGCGTTGTTACAGTGTCCGGCTGTAACTCATCTCCGCAAAATAACATGCCTCTTCCTTGCCAAAGTGTACATAATGCAATGTGACTCATCAGAAAATTAACATGACACATCAAAAATAAATTCTCACGACTAGTGATTCAGGTAGCTAACAAAGGCAGGAACATTGTAATATTCATGTTTGGGTAATAGTTATGGATAATTCAGTATCCTCAAAGCCCCAGAGATGAGGCTTCTAAGGCACATACACTGCTTCTATGGACTTCGCTAAATCAAAGTAGATGTGTTGCAAGATGCATTTTTATCAAAAGCTTTGCTTTATAAATAGGCCCAGCAGCCAGACTCATTTTCAGGTCTTAAAGCAGAACTCTGAGCGCGTCCTGAACTCTGTCTCGTGTATTATAAGAAACAATCTGTTTCAGAGAACTGAAGCTTCCCAGCAGACTTCTCATTCTGAACCAATTTTTGTTAAGCTTTTACCCACACTGCATTTCTCAAATCAAGGTGGAAAGACATTGCTAAATAGTAGAGCGGAATCACTGGTCCAGCTCTGGCCGTATTAGGCTGGAGATGAATGTGTATTTCAATAAAACAACAGTGACCAGGGCAATGCATATTAACAGACCCCTTACTTTTATAATATAAGTATCATATAAATTGTTGTTGTTAGGTGTCATCTAGTTGGCTCCAACTCATAGCGACCCATATACAACAGAATGAAATACTGCCTGGTCCAGTGCCATCATCACAATAATTGCTGTGTTTAAGCCTACTGTTGCAGCCACTGTGTCAACAGAGCTCATTGAGGGTCTTCCTCTTTTTCACTGACCGTCTACTTTACCAAGCATGATGTCCTTCTCCAGGGACTGGTCCCTCTTGATAACGTGCCCAAAGACTGTGAGACGAAGTCTAACCATCCTTGCTTCTACAGAGCATTCTGGCTGTACTTCTTCCAAGACAGATTTGTTTGTTCTTCTGGCAGTCCATGTTATATTCAATATTCTTCACCAACACCATAATTCAAAGGCATCAATTCTTCTTCAGTCTTCCTTATTCATTGTCAAACTTTCACACGCATATGAGGTGATTGAAAATGCTATGGCTTGGGTCAGGCGCACCTTAGTCCTTAAAGTGACATCGTTGCTTTTCAACACTTTAAAGAGGTCTTTTGCAGCAGATTTGCCCAGTGCACTGCATCATTTTATTTCTTACCTGTTGCTTCCATGAGCATTGATTGTAGATCCAAGTAAAATGAAATTCTTGACAATGTCAATATTTTCTCCTTTTATCGTGATGTTGCTTATTGGTCCAGTTGTGAGGATTTTTGTTTTCTTTATGTTGAGTTGTAATCCATACGAAGGCTATAGTCTTTGATCTTCATCATTAAGTGTTTTAAGTCCTCTTCACTTTCAGCAAGCAAGGTTGTGTCATCTGCATATCGCAGGTTGTTATGAGTCTTCTTCCAATCCTGGTGCCACATTCTTCTTCATATAGTCCAACTTCCCAGATTACTTGCTCAGCATATAGATTGAAAAAGTATGGTCAAAGGATACAACCCTGACACACACCTTTCCTGATTTTAAACCACGCAGTATCCCTTTGTTCTGTTCGGACGACTGCCTCTTGGTCTATATACAGGTTCCTCATGAGCACAATTGAGTATTCTGGAATACAATTCTTTGCGACGTTATCTATAATTTGTTATTATCTACCTAATAGAATGCCATTGTATAGTCAATAAAACACAGGTAAATATCTTTCTAGTATTCTCTGCTTTCAGCCAAGATCCATCTGACATCAGCAATGATATCTGTCATTCCACATCCTCTTCTGAATCTAGCTTGAATTTCTGGAAGTTCCCTGTCAATGTACTACTGCAACTACTTTTGAAAGATCTTCAGCAAAATTTTACTTGCATATAATATTAATGATATTGTTCAATAATTTCCACATTCTGTTGGATCACCTTTCTTTGGAATGGGCACAAATATGGATCTCTTCCAGTAGGTTGGTCAGGTAGCTGTCTTCAAAATTTCTCGACATTGATGAGTGAGCGTTTCCATATCTCAGTTGGTATTCTGTCAATTCCTGGAGTCTTGTTTTTTTGCCAATGCCTTCAGTGCAGCTTGGACTTCTTCCTTCAGTACTATCGGTTTCTTGATCATGTGCTACCGCCTGAAGTGGTTGAATGTCATCGAGTTGTTTTTGGTACAGTGACTGTGTATTTTTTCCATCTTCTTTTAATTCTTTCTGCGTTGTTCAATATTTTCTCCATAGAATCCTTCAATATTGCAACTTGTCTTTCAATATTTTCCCCATAGAATCCTTCAGTATTGCAACTCGAGGCTTGAATTTTTTCTTCAGTTGTTTCAGCTTGAGAAATGTTGAGTGTGTTTTTCCCTTTTGGTTTTCTAACTCCAGGTCTTTGCGCATTTTTTTATAATACTTTACTTTGTCTTCTCGAGCTGCCCTTTGAAATCTGTTCAACTCTTTTGCTTCATCATTTCTTCCATTCACTTTAGCTACTCTATGTTCAAGAGCAAGTTTCAGAGTCTCTTCTGACACCCATTTTGGTATTTTCCTTCTTTCCTATCTTTTTAATGACCTCTTACTTTCTTCATGTATGATGTCCTTGATGTCATCCCACAACTCGTCTGGTCTTCGGTCATTAGTGCTCAGTGCATCAAATCTATTCTTGAGATTGTCACTAAATTCAGGTGGGATATACTCAAGGTCGTACTTTGGTTCTCATGGGCTTGCTTTAATTTTCTTCAGCTTCAACTTGAACTTGCATATGAGCAATTAATGGTCTGTTCCACAGTTGGCCCCTGGCCTTGTTCTGACTAAAAATATTGAGCTTCTCCATCATCTCTTTCCACAGATGTAGTCGATTTGATTCCATCAGGTGAGGTCCACGTGTATAGTCCTCATTTATTTTGTTGAAGAAAGGTATTTGCAATAAAGAAGTCATTGGTCTTGCAAAACTTATCATGTGATATCCGGAGTTGTTTCTATCACCAAGGCCGTATTTTCCAACTACGAATCCTTCTTCTTTGTTTCCAACTTTTGCATTCCAATCACCAATTATTATCAATGCATCTTGACTGCATGTTTGATCAATTTCAAACTGTAGAAGTTGATCAAAATCTTCAATTTCTTCATCTTTGGCCTTAGTGGTTGGTGGGTAAATTCAAATGATAGTCATATTAACTGTTCTTCTTTGTAGGTGTATGGATATTATTTTATCACTGACAATGTTGTACTTCAGGATAGATCTTGAAATATTCCTTTTGACAATGAATGCAACACCAATCCTCTTCAATTTGTCATTCCCAGCACAGTAGACCATATGATTGTCTGATTCAAAATGGCCAATACCAGCCCATTTCAGCTCACTAATGCCTAGGATATCGATGTTAACGTGTTCCATTTCATTTTTGATGATTTCCAATTTTCCTAGATCTCTACTTCATACATTCCACTTTCCGTTTATTAATGGATGTTTGTAACTGTTTCTTCTCATTTTGAGTCATGCCATATCAACAGATGAAGATTCTAAAAACTTGACTACATCATTAAGGTTGACTCTTCTTTGAGGAGGCAGCTCTTCCCCAGTGGTATTTTGAGTGCCTTCAAACCTGAGGGACTCATCTTCCAGCTCTATATCAGACAGTCTTCTGCTGATATTCATAAGGTTTCCACTGGCTAATTTTTCAGAAGTAGACCACCAGGTTCTTCTTTCCAATCTGCCTTAATCTGGAAGCTCAGCTGAAACCTGTTCACCATGGATGACCCTGCTGTATTGCAAATAGCTTCCAGCATCACAGTAACACACAAGCCACCACAGTAGGACAAACTGATGGATGCATGGGGATAATATAAATATCTTATAATATTTACTATTATTTTTACGTTTCTATACAATTTAAGTAGCTTCCTATTTACTAAATTACCAACATAACCTATGTACTTTATTCATTTTATTTGGAATTTGTCTTCATTTCTCAGAAATGTGGGAGAGCATATAGAAGCTTCTATACAGAAAGGGAACCAGTAAAGCCTAGTGGGTAAGAGCAGGGCGTTTAGACTCAAACAGATCTTTGTTCAAATACTTGTTCCACCATTTAGTAGTTGTGGGATCCTGGAACAGTTCTTCAACCTCCCCAAGCCTCAGAATCTCATCTGTAAAATCCTACTTTTTAGGGTTGCGATGAGGATTAAATAACATGATGCATGTATAGAGCTTTGCACATACGAATTCCTCAGTAAATGTAAGCTATTTCTAGTAGTAAAAATAACAGTATAAAATAAACTTGGAATTTCCCTAGAAATCCACACCTCCCTAAAGGTGTTATACATAAGAATCTAAATAAGATATTTACACATCTTCAACCACTTCAAGACCCTTGGGGGACACCTAATCAAAGAGAAAACAATCTGCCCATGGAGAAGATCCAGGGGTGCCCTAGAATTAAGATAGTTCTTAATGATTACTTTCTCCTAACTGGTGTTTAGTACATCATTTTTGTTGTTGATTTTAAGGTAAAATATACAATGTATTAAATTTAAACTGCCATTAGTAGCCGTACATATAGCACAAATTACATAAAATTAGTTTTTGTGGATTTAAGTGTCTGTATTTCCAAGTAGACTGTTGGTCCTGAAGGCCAAAAACCAGATTTGACTTCATATTTCCAGCACTTCTCATGGGATCTGGCACATAGTAGATACTAATGTTGAAAAAAAAAAACGAATAGATAAATTATTTTCCCCATCTCTAGAAAAGAGTTAAAAAAATGAATTTGATCGCAGTTGTTAGATGGTTTGAATTTCTTCCCAGATAATTACATTGTGTTTGAACACAGGCATTTGAGAAGTTTATATAGTATATAGAGTCACAAAGAGTCCTTTAAAAAGCAAAGTTTATTGACCTTTTTCCTCATATTAATATTTCTTTAATTTTATTATAATTTATTTTCTTTTAATTTATTCTGTGGTGTGCATGCATGCGTGCGTGCTTGTGTGTGTGTGTGTGTGTGAGAGAGAGAGAGAGAGAGAGTGGGACACACAAATGCAGGAGGGTTTACCCTCCGTCTCAGTCTCTTCAGCTCACTGTCCAGCTGCACTTGCCAGAGCCTTTAACCGAGACCTGACTGTGCACGCACTTCATTATAGTTACGTTAAATGTAGCTCCACCTTCACTGCCTGGGAACACAATGACCAATAAAATAAAGTAATTCAGAGAACTCTGCATCCTAAGTCAGGCCAGTTTCTGTTTACTATAAAGAAAATGTGAATTCAAATACTTTTTTTTGTCAATTTATAAGACTTTTATTCCCCAAATTGCCCATCCTTGGCTGTTCTTTGTCATCAGCCCTCTCGGCAGCCTCAGGAAATGATCTCTATCTAATGTATAAGAAGAAATTCTTCAAATAAATGACAGGGAGCATGACAATTAGCTGTAATATGTGTGGAATAGAAAAATATAACCTAAGTAGCTAAAAATACTTTTAGAATGCCAAAGAATCAAATTGATTTAAAAGTAATTGTTTACTTGGTTGAGACTTAGGATAATGCGCATATGTCTCAGAGCCTTGCGTTGTGTAGGGCACATAGTAAGTACTCAGTGAACGTTTGTTTAACTTTTGAAATGAATAGACACAGGCGCAGTGAGTCAGTTTCAGCATTAGCAATATGGCGGCTCTTGAGTCATCTCAACGAACAAATAGAATCAGCTGTGCAGTAATCTCATTAAGAACTTAATATTTTAAAAAATCAACTAATTGAATCAGTACCTTTTAAAACTGATGGTAGAGATCATTTACTTCTGCCATAGTCAACAGAAACACTGTATGATATTAGAGAAGTCCAGGAAAAGTAAAAGAGAACACAAGAGCTCAAGGTGGTATGAATTTCTATCCGTAAAAATAGAATCACAGCACTGATTTAAGAAACACCAACATTGGCTTTAACAATAAATATATTTTTTAGCAATGTGAACAAGTGTTTCTCTGCAACGAGTCCTTTGCTGAAATGAGACAAAATATCCTTAGCAGTAAACTGAATATTCTAGTGGTGTGATTATCTAGAGAACTTGTCCTACATTTATTACTATAAAATTTAATTTCTTGCTTTGTTTTTCTCTAAACTCTGTTTTAGCAGGTAAATAAATTCAGCAAACTACCTCAAACTATGGATAAGAGAAATGATAAATGCAGCCTCTGTCTAAACATTCTCTCTGGAAATCAGTATATCTAGAGATGCAACAAGAACTCTTGCTGCAAAGTGAGTTTGAAAGGCAAACTAAAATCTGTCCTAGAGGAATGCAATGCATCCAATATAACACACTGAAGCACCAGTATGAATAATGTTGGAGAAATGCATAGAAGATGAGTGTTGGATTAAGAAGTATGCTTACTACCCTGCATAAAGGGGCATATAAATTGATTCAGCTACGGAAATTGGGCTCTGCTAATATTGTGATACTACAGTACATTTCTTACAGTACATTTCTTTTTTTTTAAATTTTTTTATTGTACTTTAGATGAAGGTTTACAGAACAAATAGTTTCTCCTTAAACAGGCAGTACACATATTGTTTTGTGACATTGGTTAACAACCCCACGACATGTCAACACTTTCCTTTCTCAACCTTGGAAGACCTTTTCTTTTTCTTTTTTTGGTGAAAATATACATAGCCAAAGATACACCGTTTCAAAAATGTCTACACGTACAATTCAGTGACATCGATTACATTCTTCCAATTGTGTTGCTAGTCTCACTATCCTTTTCCAAATTATTCTATCACCATTATCTTCAACTCACTGTCCCCTAGGCTTCCCATCAAACCTTTTGAGTTGCTGTTATCAATTTGATCTTGCGTAGATAATTCTTTTCTTTTTTTGTACTTTAGATGAAGGTTTACAGAACAAATAGTTTCTCATTGAACAGTTATTACACATATCGCACTATGACAATGGTTAACAACCCCATGACATGTCAACACTGTCCCTTCTCAAGCTTGGGTTCCTTATCTCCAGCTTTCCTGTCCCCTCCTGCCTTCTAGTCTTTATCCCTGGACTGCTGTGCCTCATTAGTCCCGTTTTGTTTTACGGAGCTGTCCAATCCCCAGCAGAACAGTGAACTTTGGGAGAGACTTCACCACTGAGCTAAAAGGGTGTCCAGGGGCCATACTCTCAGGGTTCCTCCAGTCTCTGTCAGGTCAGTAAATCTGGCCCTTTTTTGTGTGCTAGAATGTTGTTCTACTTCCTTCTCCAGCTCTGTCCGGGAACCTCTGTTGTGATCCCAGTCAGAGCAGTCAGTGGTGGTAGCCGGGCACCATCTAGCGGCACTGGACTCAGTCTGGTGGAGGCCTTGGTAGCTGCAGTCCATTAGTCTTTTGGACTAATCTCTTCTTTGTATCTTGTTTTCTTCATTCTCCCTTGCTCCTAAAGGGGTGAGACCACTGTAGTATCTTAGATGGGCTGCTCGCAGGCTTTTAAGACCCCAGATGCTACTCACCAAAGTAGAATGTAGAACATTGTCTTAAAAACTGTGTTATGCCAATTGAGCTAGATGTTCCCAAGACCATGGTCCTCACAGCCCTCTGCCCAATAATTCAGTCCCTTAGGGAGTTTGGATGTGTCTATGGAGCTTCATTGACCTTTCCTTGTACAAGTTGTGCTGGGCTTCCCAGTATTGTGTACTGTCTTACCCTTCACCAAAGTTACCACTTATCTATTGTCTATTTAGTCTTCCCCTCCACTCCTCCCATCCCTCGTAACCAGCAAAGGTTGTTTCTTTTTGTGTGGAAACTTTTTCATGAATTTTTACAGTAGAGGTCTCATGCAATATTTGTCATTTTGTGATTGACTTATTTCACTCAGCATAATGTCCTCCAGTTTCATCCATGTTAGGAGATGCTTCACAAATTCATCATTGTTCTTTATCGTTGCATAATACTGCATTGTGTGTATGTACCATAGTTTGTTTATCCATTCATCTGTTGATGGGCATCTAGGTTGTTTCCATCTATTTGCTATTGTGAACAATGCTGCAATGAACATGGGTGTGCATACGTCTATTCATGTGATGGCTCTTATTTCTCTAGGATATATTCCTAGGAGTAGGATTGCTGGATCGTATGGTGTTTCTATTTCTAGCTTTCTAAGGAAGCACCATATCATTTTCCAAAATGGTTGTATCATTATGAATTCCCACCAGCAGTGCATAAGAGTTCCCATCTCCCCGCAGTCTCTCCAACATTTGTTATTTCCAGTGTTTTTGATTCGTGCCAGTAATGCCGGGTGAGATGGTATCTCATTGTGGTTTTAATTTGCATTTCTCTAATGATCGCGAGCATTTCCTCATGTGTCTGTTGGCCGCTTGAATGTCTTCTTTGGTGAAGTGTCTGTTCATTTGCCTGTTTTTTAATTGGATTATTTGTCTTTTTGTTGTGGAGGTGTTGGATTTTCTTGTAGATTTTAGAGATTAGACCTTTGTCTGACTTGTAATGTCCAAAATTTTTTTCCCATTCTGTAGGTTCTCTTTTTACTCTTTTGGTGAAATCTTTTGATGAACATAAGTATTTAATTTTTAGAAGATCCCAGTTAACTAGCTTATCTTCTGGAGTTTGTGTGTTGTTGGTTATGGCTTGTATCCTGTTAATGCCACGTATTAGGGCCTCTAGCATTGATCTTGTTTTTTCTTCTATGAACATTATAGTTTTTGGCTTTATATTTAGGTCTTTGATCCATTTTGAATTAGTTTTTATATATGATGTGAGGTATGGGTCCTGTTTCATTTTTGTGCAGATGGCTATCCAGTTTTCCCAACACCATTTGTTAAAAGACTGTCTGTTCCCCATTTGATGGACTTTGGGTCCCTGTTGAAGATCAGGTGACCATAGGTGGATGGATTATAGTACATTTCTTAAAGTACTTTACAAATGGTATTTTGATTTCTGATCCCATAAGAGGAAGACAACAAGCAACAAAACAAAACAAAAAGAATAGATAAGTGATTCTGCTATTTATGAAAAAAGAAAATAATAAATAGCATTCCTCATGCCTCCATAAATTCTGAGCCAATTAGAAATAAGACAAAAGAGTCGGCAGATAAAACCAAAGTACCACCTTTATTGTTGATAAAGGACAAGTTGGACAATATAGCATATGTTTTGTGCCAAATTGACCTGCTAACTGAACAAAAGAATTGGGCATATTTACCTGCCCAATCATAAGATATGCAGGATGATGGCAGTCCCATTCTTCCTCCCTCCCAACCCTCACATGAAAGGAAGGAGTCTGCCCTGGTGGAGCTGTGAATGTCTGCTCCCCATGAGCAACTTGCTCCCAAGATGGAGAAGGATAGAACTAAGCTGTGCATCCCCCTTTTATTCTTTCCAATTTGCCCAATAGTTGCTCTACTTCCCTTAAAAAATGAGAGCCAAAATACTACCTTGAGTACATCCCACCTGAATTTGGAGGCCATCTCAAGAATGGATTTGACACATTCAACACTAGTGACCATAGACCAGATGAATTGTGGGACGACATCAAGGACATCATACATGAAGAAGTCAAAAAGGTCATTAAAAAAACAGGAAAGAAAGAAAAAACCAAAATGAATGTCAGAAGAGATTCTGAAACTTGCTCTTGAACGTTGAGTAGCTAAAGCAAAAGGAAAAAATGATGAAGAAAGAGAGCTGAAAGGAAAATTTCAAAGGTCAGCTCAAGAAAATAAAGTAAATTATTATAATGAAATGTGTGAGGACCTGGATTTAGAAAACCAAAAGGGAAGAACACGCTCAACATTTCTCAAGCTGAAAGAACTGAAGAAGACATTCATGCACCGAGTTGCAATTTTGAAGGATTCTATGAACAAAATATTGAGTGACACAGGAAACATCAACAGCAGATGGAAGGAATATACAGAGTCACTGTACCAAAAAGAATTGATTGTCATTCAGCCATTTCAGGAGGTAGCATGTGATCAAGAACTGATGGTATTGAAGGAAGAACTTCAAGCTGCACTGAAGGCATTGGTGAAAAGCAAGCCTTCATGAGCTGACAGAATACCAACTGAGATGTTTCAACAAACAGATGCAGTGATGGAAATACTCAGTCATCTATGTCAAGAAATTTAGAAGAAAGCTACCTGGTCAACCAACTAGAAGAGATCCATATTTGTGCCCATTCCAAAGAAAGGTGATCCAACAGAATGAGGAAATTATCAAACAATATAATTAATATCACAAGCAAGTAAAATTTTGCTGAAGATGATTCAAAAGCAATTGCAGCAGTACATCGACAGAGAACTGCCAGAAATTCAAGCCGGATTCAGAAGAGGACGTGGAACCAGAGATATCATTGCTATTGTCAGGTGGATCCTGGCTGAAAGCAGAGAATACCAGAAAGATGTTTACCTATGTTTTACTGACTATGCAAAGGTATTGAGTGTGTGGATCATAACAAGTTATGAATGACATTGCAAAGAAGGGGAATTCCAGAACACTTAATTGTGCTTATAAGGAACCTGTACATAGACCAAGAGGCAGTAGTTTGAACAGAATAAGGGGTTACTGCATGGTTTAAAATCAAGAATGGTGTGTGTCAAGGTTGCATCCTTTCACCACACTTATTCAATCTGTATGTTGAGCAAATAATCCGAGAAGCTGGACTGTATGAAGAAGAATGTGGCATCAGGATTGGAGGAAGACTCATTAACAACCTGCGTTATGCAGATGACACAACCTTGCACTTGCCGAAAGTGAAGAGAACTTGAAGTACTTACTGATGACGATCGAAGACTACAGCCTTCAGTATGGATTACAACTCAACATAAAGAAAACAAGAATCCTCACAACTGGACCAATAAGCTATATCATGATAAACCGAGAAAATATTGAAGTTGTCAAGGATTTCATTTTACTTGGATCCACAATCAACACCCATAGAAGCAGCATTTAGGAAATTAAACGACGAATTGCATTGGGCAAATCTGCTACAAAAGATCTCTTTAAAGTGTTCAAAATCAAAGGTGTCACACTGAGGACTAAGGTGTGCCTGACCCAAGCCATGACATTTTCCATTGCCTCAGTGGCTGCAACAGTGGACTTAAACATAACGATTGTGAGGATGGTGCAGGACTGAGCAGTGTTTCGTTCTGTTGTACATAAGGTCCCTGTGAGTCAGAACTGATTTGACAGCACCTAACAACAACAACAACACTCCCAACCAACTCCCAGAATGTACACTTTATTAATCTATAAAAAAAAAGTTACCATCAAGTCCAGTCTTACTCATGGCAACCCAAGTGTGTCAGAGTAGAACTATGCTTCAGAGGGTTTTCAATGACTGATTTTTTAAAAGTAGTTTTTCAGGCCTTACTTTAGAGTCCCTTTGGGTGGCCTTAAACTTCCAACCTTTCCCTTATTAGCTGAGCACATTAACCATTTGCACCATGCAGGGATTACTAACCTATAGGTGAAATAAACAACTTATTCTGGAGATGATTTCATGTTTTTATTCTGTTCTCTGTAACTTTTTGACTTACTTCATGTATTCTGATTTACATGTTACATACTTCTAATTTCCAGGAAGAAGCAAGTCAGTATAATTATGTTAGTATAATACTCAACACAGTACTACATGCAATTAGATGTTTAACATGTGCTAATGCTCTGACCAAAATTCAGCTCTCCTGCATGCCCAGCAGTTATCATTCCTCCATTATTTGTACTTTAACAATTTAACAGTCTACTTTTGAAGGCCATCGGAAGTCAAGAGGCTTTTAGCTAGAACAAAGCTACAGCCAGTGCCAGAGAGCACTACCTGTGCTGTAAGCACAGATGTGGTTAGCTAACCTGGGTCATCATTTCAGTGTTGGCCATTGAGTTACATGTTAGTGTACGGTCTGTCTGCACTCTTTTGCTAGTTTGGAGGTTATTCACCCTAAAGCAATTGTAGAAAATGTGATAATGCTGAAAGAGTTGAAAGAGATAAACAATCACGATAGAAATAGAAACGAAACTTAAATTTACCAAGACACTATGTCTTAATCAGTTGAATAATGTCACATTGGATTCGCTAACAAATAGAATCAGGAAAAGCTTTTCAAATTCTAAACTATTTGTAAGTAGAGGTGCTTCTTTATGGACTCAAGTAACTTTTATGTTATAATTCAGGCAGAGTTAAATTACTTGTTCCTGTGTTTCAGCATACGCCACATCAGGCTGAATTGTATCTTATTTGCATTTCACAGTGACAATGGAAACTTTTATTCTTATTTTTTATATTCAATGCATATAATTTCCCTGCTAAAAATCAAAGAGGGGTTTCCCACTTTCAGATGTTTGGCACACCCGATGGTCTTCCCACTGTAACACATACTCATTGATACATTGCTAGGCTTAGAGGTAGAAGGGAAAGCTTCAAGTCCATCCCTCCTACTGAAAGAGAGAGAGAGAGAAAATCATGGAGACTGTCTGCTGGGAGAAGCAAGTTGTGAGCAGTCTGGAGTTTCCAGTGATGTCTTTGAAGCAGGGACAGTGGCAGCACTGTAGTGTACAAGTAAGATGCTAAGCTTGGGTCACTGGTAAGAAGTGGGAGCTGAAATGGGCATCTCCTCGTCAAGAAGAATCCTGAAAGGGAGCTAAAGTGGTCTTAGGTTGATGGCACCACCTGCTCCTAGCAGAGGCAAACATTAGTCATATCTGGAGGAAAGAATCTCCAATTTGACTCTGCATAATCTCCACAGATAAAAATTGTGCAATTTAGAGTTCACAAAAATCATCAAATACAAAAGTGAGCAACCTTCACTGAGAAGAGTCAAAAAGCAACAACAAAAGACAGATTTAGACCCTCATGGACGGCATATATCGGAGTCATCATAAACAGAATATTGAATATTCTTATACAAAACATTTAAATAACTAAAGGCTGGATCACAAAATGAGCAAGCAACAGGAGACCATTAGGAATGACTATACAGAGCTGAGAAAGAACAAGATGGAGCTCTAAAAGTGAAAATATGATTATTGAACAACACCCTCAATGGGTGGGTTAAACAGCTTGAATTAATAAATAGTTAATAAATAGTTCCCTAAAAGTATATCTGAAAAAAATTAATAAGACTACAGTAAAAACTAACAAGAAGATAAAAAACATGAAATAGAAATTAAGAGAGACGGAGTATGATATGAGATCTAATATACTTGCGTGCAATCAGAATCCCGAAAGGAAATCATAAAGATAATTAGAAATTATAACTGTTGAGAATTTTCGATAGCTGATGAAAAATATGAACCCACATTCAAGAAGTATAACATTTCTTAAGTAGGATAAATAAAAAGAGACCCATACCTAGATACAGCATAGTCACACTGCAGAGCACCAGTGACAAAGACTACTTCTTAAAAGCAGCTGGAGAAAAAAAGAAGGTCACATACAATGGAATGGCAATTTGCCTGACAACAGACTTCTTAATTTCTCCACATCTTTGTCAACACCTGTTGCTTTCTTTTTTTTTTCCCCCCAAACATAGCTATTCTAGTGGGGTTGAGGTTGTATCTCATAGTGGTTTTGATTCGCATCTCCCAATTGACCAACAATTAAATACTTTTTTTTTTTTCCTATCAAAGGACTTTATCAACAAAGTGAAGAGACAATTTACAAACATGGAGATGCACTAAAATAGCTATAATTGAAAAAAAAGGAAAGTGACAGGTGTTGACAAGGATGTGGAGAAATAAAACTGGAGCCCTAGTGGCACAGTGGTTAAGAGCTTGGCTGCTAACCAAAAGGTTGGCGGTTGGAACCCACCAGCCACTCTGTAGCAGAAAGATGCGGCAGTCTGCTTCCGTAGAGACTGACAGCCTTGAAAACCCTATAGGGCAGTTCTACTTTGTCCTATAGGGTCACTATGTGTCAGAATTGACTCAACAGCAGTGGGTTTGGTTGGTTAATGGCTAATAACATTGAGTACCTTTTCATGTGCTTGTTAGCCATTTTATAGGCTCTTTGGTCAAATGTCTGTTTAAGTCCTTTGCCCATTTTTTTATTCGGTTGTTTGTGGTTTTGCTGTTAAGTTGTACAAGTCTTTTTGTTTTTGTTTTTTATATTTTGGATATTAGGCCCTTTTTAGATATGTGGTTCTCAGAATTTTCTCCCAATCTGTAAGTTGTCTCTTCACTTTGTTGATTAAGTCCTTTGATAAACAAACATATTTAATTTTTATGAGGTCCCATTTATCTACCCTGTCTTATACTGCACATGCTTTTGGTATCATATCTGATAACCCATTGTTAAATACTAGGTCCCATAGCCACTCTCCTATGTTTTCTTCTAAGAATGTTACGGTATTAGTTCTCACATTTGGTCCCTTGATCAATTTTTAATTGATTTTTTAATATGGTGTGAGGCATGACAGTCTACTTCTGAAAAAATTGGCCTGTGAAAACCTTATGAATACCTGAATACTACTATTATAGAAGGAGTACAAGTGGAAAGGGAGGGGGAAGGGAAGGAAGGGAGAGAAAGGTGGATCAAATTACCCAAATGTTGCAATGGGAATTCCAAAAGGAAAAGGACAGGTTGGAATAGAGTCACTTTCCCCAAATTTTAGTCATTCATTGGTAACTTTCCAATGTTTGCCTTAATATGTAATGTCTCTAGTTTTATTTATTTAATGGTTCTTTTATTTGGCTATTATTCGTTTTAATATAACACCCTTATTGTTAATAGTTCTCTCTAAACCAGCTCATCTTTTGTTTACCTAAATAAATTAAATTAAACAGCAGCTACATGACAAATCAAATTTTATGCAATTACATGTTAGTGAGCAGGAAACAAACCCTATAGAAATGGAAAGAAAAGTGAGGTCAATGTGGGCTAAATTCATGAGGTGAGTAAGTGATGGAGAAATTGAGATTTCAGCTGGACATTGCAGAAATGGTAAAGTTTGGAAAGATAGAAGGAAACTAATTTTATCCAGTATCTATGATTTATTATGCCCCTATTAGACATGAGGCACATTATGAGCCATTTACATATAAGTAGTCTATATTACTTAAGTGTCATCGCAACCATGTAAGAGAAAGCTAGCTAGCTAACTAGATAGATAGGTGCCATCCAGTCAAGTCCACCTCCTGACAACATCATGTACAACAGAGTGAAGTGCTGGTTGGTCCTGCGTCAGCCTCACAATCATCCACGTGGCTGTTGTGTCTGTCCACCTCACCGAGGGTCTCCCTCTTTTTCATTGGCTCTCTGCTTCACCAAACATGATGTCCTCCAGAGATTGATCCCTCCTGATGACGTGTCCAAAGCAAGTGAGTTGGACCATATTCTGTTGTGATCCATAAGGTTTTCACTGGCTAATTTTCAGAAGATCACTGGGCCTGTCTCCCTAGTCTGTCTTAGTCTGGAAGCTCCACGGAATCCTGCCCATCATAGGTGACCTGACGGTATTTGAAATACCAGTGGCAGAGCTTCCAGCATCACAGCAATATCAAGCCCCCATGGTGCAACAAACTGACGGACAGGTCGTAGACCCATGTAAGTGAGATACTATTATCCACAGTTAATGTATGTGTAAATTAGGGTTCAGAGAAGTCACTGGACATGCCTAAGGTCACGGAACTAATAAGTGAGATCCCTGTCTGTTTGAATACAAAGGCAAAGCTTCTTCTGCAGAAAAGAACATTCTAGATAGGAGGAAAGAGCATGAGTAGTGATTTAAAGTCATGTGTATGGCATGTGAGGAGTCTGTCCTGTTGGAAATAGATTCTTGAAAAATACCTTGTCTGTCTCCACAGAATGATGAGCTGCTATGACAGTGTGCCTGTATGCCTTTTCACTAAAGGAAATGGGATGCTTGCTGGTAGGAGAGAAAGGTGTGGATCTCAGGGATTCCCACACTCATCAATTCAATGATTTAAGATGATTTTGGATGATTTCTGCCTGCAATGGAGTCTTCCTCAATAGAATGACTATACTAGTATACTACAATCATTTTGTTATTTCAGATGCTGATGTAGCAGGCGTAGCCGGAGAAGAAGTGAAAAATGATGGCATCTTGCCCCGCCGCCCGCCCCAAGCCATCTGGGCCTGTAAGGATCAGAGCATCTTCTTTTGCCTCTTTGCAGTAGAAACTTGCATACATTTTGTGGCGTAAGCAAATAAGAATTTGATTCTGATTTAAGGGTCAGCAATAATATTGTCAGCCTAGTTCTCATTTGTTCGATCTCAGAGACAATACGTTGTTGCTGGTGGTGTTGTTAGGTGCCGCCGAGTCGGTTCTGACTCACAGCGACCCTAGGTACAACCGAATCAAACGCTGCCGGGTCGTTGCTGTGTTGGAGCCCACGGTTGCAGTCACTGTGTCAATCCATCTCGTCAAGGCCAGAGTGCTCCTTGGAAGCGAGGACTGGCGAGACATGTTATCAGGAGGAAGCAGTTCCTAGAGAAGGCCATCAGGCTTGCTAAGGCAGAGGGTCAGCAAAAAACAGGAAGAGGTAATATCAAGAAACAGAAATATCTGGTTTAACGTAAAAATTTCTACAGATTTTTAAATAGTATTTTTGAGTTTAAAATGATATATGCTTTATTATAAAATTTAGAAGATAAGGAAAGGTATGAAGAAGAAAAAAATATTTCAAATTCTGTTTCTCACAGATAATCATTTCTCTAAGATCAGGTATTTGCAAACTACAGTCCATGAATCCTGCTTCATTCAAAGGATATTTTGATGATTGCCTTAGATAATCTATGCCAGATAAAAACTAGTTGCTCGCCACATTGTGGTTATTATCACTAAAGGCATTCCTGTGAATGTTAGAATAAAGGCAAGAATGCAAACGGTGATTATTATTATTTCACATTGTTCTGGAAATTCTAGCCAGTAGAAGATAAGGCAAGAGTAAGTAAAAACATGAAAAAATACTGAAAAATATTATTTGTAAACAATACAGTTATTTGCCTAGAAAATTCAGAAAATGCAACTTCAGACAATTAGAACAAACAAGCAAGTATGGGAAATTAAGGAAGATGGCTACCAGCAAAAATAAGTACACAGACGTTACGAATCTGGAAAATAGAATGAGAAAGCCACCATTCAAAACATCAGTTAAAATACAAACGTAAAAATAAAGTTTACAAGAAACAGGCCAGGCCTATGTATTTTGTCCTGCATATATAGCATACGAGACTATATCAACGGGCGTGAAAAATTTCTGTGGAAAGATAAATGAAGAGATATTCCTGAGCGACTCAATACTATAAAAGTTCTGCTATATTTATAATGAGGGAAAGGAGAAACTTGTATAATGATTCTAAAGATCATCTGGAAGAACAAATTCTCAAATTATAATAGCGAAAAAATGTGGAGATTGTAAAAATTCATTGCAGTGTTAATTAATTAACATATACGAAGATATAGCTGGCATAGGATAAACAGAAGTGACATGGAAGAGAAAGTCCAGAAGATACTCAAGTACAGGTAGTTTTCAACTCAGTGGGAAAATATATCTGTATTATTCTCTAAATAGTGCTGGAACAAATGGTTAATTACTTAGATAAAACAGAATATCTGTGTTTCAGACTACATAGCAAAATAAAATAAAGATCAATTAAAGAATTAAACATAAAAAAGTCCATCTACTTTGAAAAGTTTTTGAATATAAAAATAAAGAAAGAAGCCAGGAAGCGAAACATAGGTAGATTACACTATGCAAAAACTTGAAACATGATATTAAAAGACCCATGAAAATAAAGGAAAACATTTACAATCATTAACAAATCAATGATAAAAATAGAAAAAATTCCAATATAACAATGTTCAACAGTTTAAAAAAGTAATTTACAAAAGAAGAAATATGAATGGTTAATAAACATAAGATGTCAACTTGATTGTAATGAAATTAATGAAGTATGAACTTTTACACAGAAGTTGACAAGTATATACACACACATACATAAATTTAATAATACTACTTATGACTTGTGAGGAATTGAGAGTTAAAGTGGAGAAGTAGCCTTCTCAAAGACTTTTGGTTGGAGTTTAAACTGATATATTCCAGAAGGTAATTTTGAAATATGAATGAAGAGCCTTAAAAATATTATATCCTCTTTTGCCCAACAATTATATATCCAGGAATTGTTCCTAACAATCAGAGATATGCAAGATTATTTCAGTTACAAAGATATGTATCTCAGAGTTATAGTGGCAAAAATTAGAAACAACCGGAACATTTAACAGGGAGGGACTTGTTAAACAGAACACAGTGCATGCTTATAAAGGAAATCTATAGAGTCAATGGAAAAATGTTTTAAACAAAGTACAATGATGGGGGAAATAATTATAAGGTATTAAGTTAAAAAGAATGTTAAAACGGAATATTCATAACGATCTAAATTTTATTTTTAAAAATTGTTCTGTAATTTATTTACCATCTTAAATCAGAGTTTGGCAAACTTACAAGATAGGACCGGATAATAAATATTTTCATTTTTATAGGACATATTTGATCTCTGCTGCATATTCTTCTTTGTTTTTAACTCTTTTAAAATGTAAAAACCACCGTTATCTAAAAGTTTATACAAAACAGGCCAATGTAGGCTTGGCACATGGACTGTAGTTTGCCAATACCTGATCTTAGGTAAAAGTTAATAGTAATTATCTGTGAGAAACAGAATTTGAAATATTTTTTTCTTCTTCATACCTTTCCATATCTTCTAAATTTTATAATAAAGTATGCATATCATTTTAAACTCAAAGACAAACTTAAAAATATTATTTAAAAATTCTGTAGAAATTTTTTACGTTAAACCAGATGTTTCTGTTTCTTGATATTACCTCTTCCTGTTTTTTGCTGACCCTCTGCCTTAGCAAGCCTGATGGCCTTCTCTAGGAACTGCTTCCTC
>NW_004443975.1:18966435-19007372 GCF_000243295.1 Trichechus manatus latirostris | reverse complement strand
TTTCTGTTTCTTGATATTACCTCTTCCTGTTTTTTGCTGACCCTCTGCCTTAGCAAGCCTGATGGCCTTCTCTAGGAACTGCTTCCTCCTGATAACATGTCTCGCCAGTCCTCGCTTCCAAGGAGCACTCTGGCCTTGACGAGATGGATTGACACAGTGACTGCAACCGTGGGCTCCAACACAGCAACGACCCGGCAGCGTTTGATTCGGTTGTACCTAGGGTCGCTGTGAGTCAGAACCGACTCGGCGGCACCTAACAACACCACCAGCAACAACGTATTGTCTCTGAGATCGAACAAATGAGAACTAGGCTGACAATATTATTGCTGACCCTTAAATCAGAATCAAATTCTTATTTGCTTACGCCACAAAATGTATGCAAGTTTCTACTGCAAAGAGGCAAAAGAAGATGCTCTGATCCTTACAGGCCCAGATGGCTTGGGGCGGGCGGCGGGGCAAGATGCCATCATTTTTCACTTCTTCTCCGGCTACGCCTGCTACATCAGCATCTGAAATAACAAAATGATTGTAGTATACTAGTATAGTCATTCTATTGAGGAAGACTCCATTGCAGGCAGAAATCATCCAAAATCATCTTAAATCATTGAATTGATGAGTGTGGGAATCCCTGAGATCCACACCTTTCTCTCCTACCAGCAAGCATCCCATTTCCTTTAGTGAAAAGGCATACAGGCACACTGTCATAGCAGCTCATCATTCTGTGGAGACAGACAAGGTATTTTTCAAGAATCTATTTCCAACAGGACAGACTCCTCACATGCCATACACATGACTTTAAATCACTACTCATGCTCTTTCCTCCTATCTAGAATGTTCTTTTCTGCAGAAGAAGCTTTGCCTTTGTATTCAAACAGACAGGGATCTCACTTATTAGTTCCGTGACCTTAGGCATGTCCAGTGACTTCTCTGAACCCTAATTTACACATACATTAACTGTGGATAATAGTATCTCACTTACATGGGTCTACGACCTGTCCGTCAGTTTGTTGCACCATGGGGGCTTGATATTGCTGTGATGCTGGAAGCTCTGCCACTGGTATTTCAAATACCGTCAGGTCACCTATGATGGGCAGGATTCCGTGGAGCTTCCAGACTAAGACAGACTAGGGAGACAGGCCCAGTGATCTTCTGAAAATTAGCCAGTGAAAACCTTATGGATCACAACAGAATATGGTCCAACTCACTTGCTTTGGACACGTCATCAGGAGGGATCAATCTCTGGAGGACATCATGTTTGGTGAAGCAGAGAGCCAATGAAAAAGAGGGAGACCCTCGGTGAGGTGGACAGACACAACAGCCACGTGGATGATTGTGAGGCTGACGCAGGACCAACCAGCACTTCACTCTGTTGTACATGATGTTGTCAGGAGGTGGACTTGACTGGATGGCACCTATCTATCTAGTTAGCTAGCTAGCTTTCTCTTACATGGTTGCGATGACACTTAAGTAATATAGACTACTTATATGTAAATGGCTCATAATGTGCCTCATGTCTAATAGGGGCATAATAAATCATAGATACTGGATAAAATTAGTTTCCTTCTATCTTTCCAAACTTTACCATTTCTGCAATGTCCAGCTGAAATCTCAATTTCTCCATCACTTACTCACCTCATGAATTTAGCCCACATTGACCTCACTTTTCTTTCCATTTCTATAGGGTTTGTTTCCTGCTCACTAACATGTAATTGCATAAAATTTGATTTGTCATGTAGCTGCTGTTTAATTTAATTTATTTAGGTAAACAAAAGATGAGCTGGTTTAGAGAGAACTATTAACAATAAGGGTGTTATATTAAAACGAATAATAGCCAAATAAAAGAACCATTAAATAAATAAAACTAGAGACATTACATATTAAGGCAAACATTGGAAAGTTACCAATGAATGACTAAAATTTGGGGAAAGTGACTCTATTCCAACCTGTCCTTTTCCTTTTGGAATTCCCATTGCAACATTTGGGTAATTTGATCCACCTTTCTCTCCCTTCCTTCCCTTCCCCCTCCCTTTCCACTTGTACTCCTTCTATAATAGTAGTATTCAGGTATTCATAAGGTTTTCACTGGCCAATTTTTTCCAAAGTAGACTGCCAGGTCCTTCTTCCTAGTCTGTGTTAGTCTGCAAGCTCTGCTGAAACCTGTCCACCATGGGTGACCATGCTGGTACTTGAAGTATCAGTGGCATAGCTTCCAGTATCACAGCAACATGCAAGCCCGCACAGTATGACATTCAAAAGTGGTTGCAGCAGTACATGGACAGGGAACTGCCGGAAGTTCAAGCTGGATTCAGAAGAGGACGTGGAACAAAACATCATTGCTAATGTCAGATGGATCATGGCTTAAAGCAGAGAATACCAGAAAGATGTTTACCTGTGTTTTATTGACTATATAAAGGCATTTGACTGTGTGGATGATAACAAATCATGAAATATTTTGAAGAATAGGAATTCCAGAACACTTAATTG
Source organism: Trichechus manatus latirostris (assembly GCF_000243295.1). Lineage (NCBI taxonomy): Eukaryota > Metazoa > Chordata > Mammalia > Sirenia > Trichechidae > Trichechus > Trichechus manatus. Next base: position 19,004,888 of record NW_004443975.1, on the reverse strand, counting down.
TGCTCATGAGGAACGTGTACTTAGACCAAGAGACAGTCGTTCGAACAGAATAAGAGGATACTGCCTGGTTTAAAATCAGGAAAGGTGTGTGTTAGGGTTGTATCCTTTCTCCATACTTATTCAATCTGTATGCTGAGCAACTATTTTTAGAAGCTGGACTACATGAAAAAGAATGTGGCATCAAGATTGGAGGAAAACTCATTAACAACCTGCGTTATGCAGATGACACAAACTTCCTTGCTGAAAGTGAAGAGGACTTGAAGCACTTGCTGATGAAGATCACAGATCACAGCCTTCAGTATGGATTACACCTCAACGTAAAGAAAACAAAAATCCTCACAACTGGACTAATAAGCAATATCATGATAAAAGGAGAAAATATTGAAGTTATCAAGAATTTCATTTTACTTGGATCTACAATCAACGCCCATGGAAGTATCAGTCAAGAAATCAGACAGCATATTGAATTGGGCAAATCTGCTGCAAAAGACCTCTTTAAAGTTTTCAAAAGCAGGATGTCACTTTGAGGACTAAGATGCGCTTGACCCAAGCCATGGCATTTTCAGTCACCTCATATGCATACAAAAGCTGGACAATGAATAAGGAAGACTGAAGAAGAATTGATGCCTTTGAATTATGGTGTTGCCAAAGAATATTGAATATATCATGAGTATACCATGGACTGCCAGAAGAGCAAGCAAATCTGTCTTGGACAAAGTGCAGCCAGAATGTTCCTTAGAAGCAAGGACAGCAAGACTTCCTCTCATATACTTTGGACATATTATCAGGAGGGACCAGGAGAAGGACCTGGAGAAGGACATTATGTTTGGTAAAGTGGAGGGTCAGTGAAAAAAAGGAAAACCCTCAATGAGATGGATTGACACAGTGGCTGCAACAATGGACTCAAGCACAGCAAAGATTGTGAGGATGGCGCAGAACCAGACAGTGTTTTGTTCTGTTGTGCGTAGGGGTGCCATGACTCGGAACCAACTTGACGGCACCTAACAACAACAACAACATTAAGGTATAATTTACATACCATAAAATTCACCCACATGGTCACTGTATGATTAGTATATTTTTTTAATTTACAGTTTCTTACATCTCTTTTATTTGTTTATTTTTGTCTTTTCTTTCTCTCACTCTTTTTTTCTTAACTCCTTACATCTCTTTTGATTCCCCTGTATCTCCTGATACAGTGTAGGGTCTTAGTAGGCAGCCAGTAAGCCTTTATTGGCAGAAAGAATACTTTATAGACATTTAAGTACCTGACTAGACTTCTTGCTGTAGGTAATTCACTTGAACTATTCTTCACAAATCAAATCCATCATGGCATAAGACTTTTCCTGGTGGCCTGAGCATTAGTGTTCTCTTGCCTTAGCCCTGGTGGTTTAGTGGTTAAGAGCTCATCTGCTAACCAAAAGATTGGCAGTTCGAATCCACCAGCCACTCCTTGGAAACCCTATGGGACAGTTCTACTGTGTCCTATAGAGTCGCTATGAGTTGGAATCGACTCATTGGCAATAGCAATGGTCTTAGCTGACAGAGAAGGGTAAAATGCATTGTTAATCTTGCTTGGGGCATTCAGATAGACACATTCTGAGAGGGGCTGGAGAGCCAGCAGCTTTAGCACTTCAGACTGGTTTGAAGATTGAACCCAGACTAACTAAATTCTGTTTTTGAAGAACCACTCTCTCAATTTCCCAGGCAAAAACTAAACTTGCTTAATAAGCAGTTAACTCACGGGGTAATCCGTGTGTGTCGGACACAAGCTTCAACAATGCATCGTGAAGACCTTTGTACATTTCAAAGCAGCATACAAATGAAAGGAATTGAGCATTGTGACTCATGCTCACTATTTCCGCTGTTTAGTCATTGCAGCTTAGCGGACATCTCTCTCCTCCTCCAGCACTACCACACATCAAAATCCATTGCCATCGAGTCAATTCGGACTCATAGCGACCCTGTAGGACAGAGTAGAACTGCCCCCATAGGGTTTCCAACGCTGTAAATCTTTATAGAAGCAGACTGCCACATCTTTTTCCCACAGAGTGGCTAGTAGGTTCGAACCCCTGACCTTTGGGTTAGCAGCCAAGCTCTTAACCACTGCGCCACCAGGGCTCCTTCCTCACACCCAACTTAAAGCTCTTCAATAAACCCTTATTGCTATAAGATCAGAGCCCTTAGCGTGATGCACAAGACCTTCATATCTAGCCTCTTCTACCTTTAGAAACAATTCCCCAGTCACCAAAACTCACTTCAAGTCTCAGCATTATCCAATCATTCATAGCTTCCAGAACAATCCCTGTTGTTGCATGTCTTCTGTTTTTGCACAGCATTGCTGCTTGCTCTCTCTCTCCGTCCCTCCAAGACTGCCTGTGTGGAAAATCCCCATTCATCCTTTAAAACCCCTTTCAGAATCTTCCTCTGGGAAGCTCTCCCTGCCTTGCACGCAAATAGAATTTTTGTACTATTTTTTGTACTTTTTCTGAATCAAGAGCAGAGTTCTATTATTTAACATTTCCCTCAGTGTCGTGATTATTTATTTACATGTCTGTCTCCCCTCTGAAACGTGAGCTCCCTGATGTCAGGAAGCGCTCCTTATTAACCTCTGTCTACCTCCTGCCTAGCACCGGCTCTGGCACATGCTCAGTACATGATTGTAAATCTCTTAAAATTGGAAAGTATTAAGAAATAATGTCATATTTTTCAAAATATATCCTTAAATTGCTTTACAAATGACTTATTTTCATTTATTTTGCCCCCAGAAGAAAAAAGTGAAAGAGTTTGGACATAAGTGTGCGGCTTTGGGGGTTGGCTTCCTCTCGTGGTTACACGTGACAGGCAATGCTGGCCGTGTAGCAAGGTAGGTGGAGGTGAGGGGGTACAGGGGGCATGGAATAGTCTGGAAACTGTAACCAAATACTTGTTTGCTGCCATTAAGCTGGCCCCCAACTCATGGCAACTCTGTGCACAAGTGAACAAAACACTATCAGGATCATTGTGATCCATAGGGTTTTATTGGATGATTTTCAGATGTAGATTGCCAGACCTATCTTCCTAGCTCATCTGAGTCTGGAAGCTCTGCCGAAACCTATTCAGCATCATAGCAACACACAAGCCTCCACTGACAGATGAATGGTGGCTACCCATGGGGTGCATTGGCCAGGAATCAAACCCAGGTCTCCCGCACAGAAGGCAAGAATTCTACCACTGAACCACCATTATTACCCCCTTAACCAAATGCTAGAAATGTGAAAACCACTATCTTATATTTCTCAGATACTGGTTGGAGGACAGAGAGCTGGGATTGCTTAATGAATCTGGTGCCCTGGGAGCCTCTGGCTGGGTCTCATTATGACTAGAAAGATCCATGTCATATACTGCTATATGCTAGACACATTTGCAAAGTGAACAGTTAGCTGTGCTAATACTTGTTTTGGGCCAAATAAGGGTTTTTCTCCTTTTTGTTATTCACAGATGATTACATGGTGGTGAATTTCAAACACCTCTTCTTTTGCACATTCACACATAATCAATGTCAATGCTGTCTTCAAGTTCACTTTTTTGGAAGCAAGGTGCATAAAATAAGGGTACCATGTGTCATTTTTATGCTCAGCCTCTTGGAAAGCTAAATAATTCTCTCCTTTCTCCTGAGTATAACTGTTTTCTAAAGATATTCCCTGTTTCACCAATAAGAGTAATCACATGGGACTCCCCCCACCCTCTAAGGTGTTATTTTGATTTCCGGAATTAAGCTGTAATTGAGCAGCTGAGAAAGAGCCTGCTATAAATGTTAATGATGGAGCCAACTATTCTAATGAACTCCAGCTGACAAGGGGGCAGGAGAAAGGCAAGGGGATAAACAAGTGATATTAGGGGATGTGCTGCATGTTTGTTTACCCAATAATTGTTTATCAAGCACCTATTATTTGTCAGATAATGTGCTAAGTACTGCGTACACAGTAATGGACAAGATAGACATCAAGCACATGTAGTATTTATATTGCTATGAGAGTGTGAAATAAGGGGTTAATCTGAGGGTTTGGGGGAGACTTCCCTGAGTCAGTGGTATTTTAAATAAGGCAAACTGTGTATGATTGTCCAGGTGAACAGGAAGGATGATGGGGAACTTTACAGTTGAGAAAACCTAAATGCTCTGAGGAAATTGCCGAACTCTGAGATAGGAAGGAGCTTGGGCTAATGGAGAACATGTGTCTGGATCATGAGTGGGGTCATCAATGACAAGATGATACAGGAGACGCAGTTAGAGACAACGTAATAGAGGTCCTTGTTGGTTATGTTAAATGTTATGATAAATGTTAAAGACTTTATCCTAAGGGCATTTGCAAGTCTTCTGAAGGATTTTTTAAAGGTGTAATGGTGATTGGAGTCACATTTTAAAGGGATCACTCTGGTTACTCTGCAGAGAAAGAATTGGAGGGAGGCAAGAGTGGGTGCAGGACCACCAGTTAGGAAGCCATTGCAATGGTCCAAACAGTAAGTAATGATGACTTGGACTCTGGTCTCGGTAGTGGGGATTTGGATGGATTTAGATCTATTTAGGGGAAAGATATCATAGGAAGAGAGTGAAATGAACAGATGTCAAGAATGATTAGGTTCCTAGCACTATGTGTCAAATGGAAAAACTAGAAAAGGAACATATTTTGGGCAGGCAATGTCCCTGAATTTACTTTTTGGTTTGTTTTTGTATGTGTCTTTGAGACATCTAAGTAGAGATGTAATGTTGGTCATTAAATATACTGGTATAAACATCAGACACTCTGTCTGGTTTGAAGATATAAACTCTAAGTCACAGAACTAGATTGCATTTGAAACAATGGGAATAAAAGATGTCATCAAATGAGAGAATGGAAGGAGAAAAGAGAGAACCTGAGAAGGAGTACCCTGAAGGAGTCAGAGATATGCTTTTTAAAAAAAGAAAATAAAATTGACAGGAAGATGGGAAGGCAGAGAGGGTTAGGAGCTGGTTGAATGGACATGGGGAATCAAGGGTGGAAAGGGGGAGTGTGCTGTCACAGTATGGGGAGAGCAATTAGAGTCACATAATGTATGTATAAATTTTGGTATAGGAAAAAATAAATATAAATAAAATTGACAGGAGAAAACAGTAAAAAACTAGGTGGGTGTAATGTATGTAAACCAAAGGAAAGAAGTGGTTTAAAGAGAAAATGGTCAACTGGGTCAAAAGCTGATAGGCATCTCACTAAGATGAGAAGGGACAATATCTCTTGTAGTTAGCAATACGGAGAGCACTGGTGACCTTAACAAACACTTTTGAAGTGGAGTCATAGTGGACGGATTTAGGGGGTATCTATAGTGTTGGTATGAGTCAGAATCAACTCGACAGCAACGGGTTTGGTTTGGTTTGTTTTTATAGACCCCAGGAATTGGAATGTCAGGATGGGTAGGATTTGATGTTGATCCCCACCCTGATGTCTTGGTGTTACAAAAGGCCCCTGAAATACACCTATTCCTCACTTATTGACTGTCTCGTTATCTGACATTTCACATTTACAACAATAGTAAAAATTCTCCCATCTGATTATTTTGCAGATTAATGACGTACGTCTGGCAGTAATGAACGCCGAGGTCCAAGAAGAGAGTAACGCTGGCTGTAATGGTTAAGGTTATGTATCACCTTGGCTGGTCCATGATTCTCAGTTATATAATGATGTAAATTGGCAGTTATATAATGATGTAGTCATCCTCCATTTTGTGATCTGATGTGATCATCCTCCATTTTCATATAATGCCAATTTTTGCATAACAACCTGGTCTTTGGAACCTAACCATGCCAATAAGTGAGGAGTGGGTGTATGTCTGAGTTGTCTGAAGTCTGGTTTCCATGCCCTGGAATAATGGAAACTCGACATAGAAATTAAGTTAAACTGTAAAGAAAGAAAGTCACATGTCTTCACACTTGTGTTGGGCACTGAGACTCATCTTCTCCAATAAAGTGGATTTGGGAAGCCTGAAATGGAAGAGGAGGACATGAATTATCCAGGAAAGAGAGGGAATAACTAGTACATTCAACCTTGATGAAAACTTTTTTCAAGTTCCCCAGCAAGGGTACCACAAGTTATGGTTGAGTTGATTCCCTATGTGTGCAGAATAGAACTGCACTCTGTAGGGTTTTCAAGGCTATGATCTTTTGGAAGCAGATCACCAGGCCTTTCTTCCAAGGTGCCTCTGGGTGGGTTTCAACCACCAACCTTTCAGTTAGTAGCTGAGTGCTTAACTGTTTGCGCCACCCACGGACTCCCCAGCAAAGGTAAACAAATCAAAAAATCTTTGCACAGGATTTGTATTTTATGCAACATAGGTGATCCCCTGGCCCTGTTTCAGACCTTAAGCTATAGAAATGAATATCTGCTTCTCCCAGCCATTCATCTGTTCTGGATTCCAGTAAGGTGTGCTTTTGTCAAGTCTCTCAAGAAGTTCTGATGTTCAAATGGTCAAGGGGGAAACCTCTGAGCTATATAACCTCTAATGTTCCTTCAACCCTAGCATTTTATGATTCAAAGAGGATAGAGGAGAGAGGCAATGACAAACCCTGCTGTGGTGGTTTGATAGAAGCTAAATCCAGCTCATGTCTGGTCTTCAGATGGCAGTCTCCAATTATCAGTATGGGTTCCTAGCTTCATTTCCAAATCAAATTCAAAGATTGCCTAAATGGACAGGAACTAGATCCAAGAAAGCTTGATCAAAGGCATATCTTAGGAAGACATTTCAACAACAAAATCCAAAGCCCTGGGTCTTTTAGTAAGGATCTGAAAGTCATGACCTTCATTTAGTATATATATTTTAGGGTAAAAAATATGTGCTTGCTAGGGGAATTCATCTCATTTTGGTAAAAGGTATCTGTTATGGATCGAACTGTGTCCCCCAAAAATATGTCTACTTGGCTAGTCCATGATTCCCAGTATTGTGTGATTGTCCACCATTTTGTGATCTGTTGCAATTTTCCTATATGTTGTAAATCCTACCTCTATGTGTTAATGAGGCAGAATTAGAGGCAGTTATGTTAATGAGGCAGGATTCAACCTACAAGACTAGGTTGTGTCTTAAATCAATCTCTTTTGAAATGTAAAATAGAGAAACAAGCAGAGAAACGGGGGGACCTCATACCACCAAGAGCCAGGAAAATAGCATGCCCTTTGGACCCAGGGTCCCTGCACTGAGAAGCTCCTCGACTGGGAAAGATTGATGACAAGGACCTTCCCTCAGAGCCAACAGAGAGAGAGAAAGCCTTTCCTGGAACTGGTGCCCTGAATTCGGACTTCTAGCCTCGTAGACTGTGAGAGAGTAAATTTCTCTTTGTTAAAGCCATTCACTCGTGGTATTTCTGTTATAGCAGCACTAGGTGACTAAGACAGTGTCCTTTCCAAAGCTTTTGGCTTTTGAAAAAAACTGTTTTTCTCTGAATCTTTTCCCCAGACTGAGTATTTATCAGCTGTTTTGTTTGTGTTTGCTCTAACAAAATACATGTTTAATTATTAAGCTGTAGATAGACTCTCATGAGCAATCGAACGTGGTGGCCACAGGAGATGAGGAGAAATGGCAGCAGAAATGGACAACACTACCATGGGTGGGTAAGCGCTAAGCCCAGCTCCTTACCAGGAGGGAGCACACTTCTGGAAGGAGTGTGCAAGACAGCACAGGAGGGTGAGCTGGAGAAAGGAGGGCAACCCAGAAAAGTACAGGGAGGAAAAGGCTGTACCTACATAGGCAACTCATTGAGACTATTTATTTCATTTAATATTTTCTTTGATTCTCAAAACAGCCTGTGGTGTAGCTAGCTTTTATTATTCCCATTTTTAAGATGATCAAATCATTTCTTTAAGAGATTAAAGTACACAGGTAAAAAAAGTTACAGTTGAGACTTGAATCCAGGCATTTTCCATTATTATTGATAATTTCCAAAGAAATTCATTGCTCCCCTTAACTATTTTTTATTTGATTCACTGCCTACATCTCAGTAGACATATAATAATCTCATACTCCTGACTGGAATAATTTTAGCACTTCAACTTGTAGAAAATTGATTTTGGTTCTATTTATCAGTGTAGAGAACAAGGCCTGTTTTTGTCCCCCTCATTTACTAAGGGGAAAACAGATTTATTACAAACTGTAACTCAAATGTTGCTGTATGGAATTTTCCCGTCAAATACACATTTCTTACGTGAAAATAATAATAGTCCTTAACTCATAGGCAGTTGTGAATATTTAAAGAGACCTATGCATACCGTATTTTTATGCAAATGACTTCTGCCTCCTTTGTTTGTTTGCCAACCACGCCCTTTGCTGTAAAAAAAATTCAACATAGCATGCTTATGAAAATACCTTCCAGAGGGGGAGGACATGGTTGGCAAAGAAACATAGATAATGCTTAATATAAAACCAGGAACATAGCATGTGCTTAATAAACATGAGTCATATTATTTTTATGCTATTAATACTGTCTGCCATATATTATATATTTTAAGGGCAATAGTTTTTGAATTATGAATTTACTGGCAGTATTGTAGGTTTTTGCTCTCCTATAAATATTTGAATACACATTTTCTACTTTAAGCTGTTTTAAACCTCTCTTGAATTGAGTTAATTTACAGTGCAAATACCCAGGAAGGTTTCTTTTAAATAATTTTGGTATTTAAGATGATGAATTCCACTATTTAAGGGTAGAGTTGCACAGCTGATTATTATAATTGCTGTCACTCAGTTGTATGCATGTAAAGAGCTGACTGACAAAAGTTGTGTGATGTATTTACAACAACAACAACAAAAGAGTAGCTGCTGAGGCTACTTACGTACAACCAAATGCCTCATGGGGTTTGGGCCCTTCGTTTGGAGGTTTAAGGTCATGGTTTCATGGGACATCCCAGTTAACTGGCCTCATAAAATGTTTAGTGCTTCTGTTTTACCTCCTAGTTCACTGAGTAGTTTCTGGTGTCTTAAAAGCTTGCAAATGGCCATCCGAGATACAACAATAGGTCTTTATCTGCCTGGAGCAACAGAGGAAGAAGGACAGTCAGGAATAGGAAGGAGGATATGGAGTGTATGGCTAATTGCCCCCTTGAACACTAGCCTCCTTTGCCATGAGACCAGAAGAGCTGGATCATGCCTGACTACCATTAGTGAACATTTCGATCAAGAAACCCGATACAAGAATCTTGATCAAAAGGTGGAAACAGTAGAACAGAATTTCAAAATCTTATGGACTCCAGACTTTCTGGAGCCAAGGGTGCCGGATGAACCATGGAAACTATTGCCCTGGGATAATCTTTAAAACTTAAACTGAAAAATATCCCCTGAAGTCTTCTTAAAACTAAACAATAGATCACCAAAACCACACCCACACCGACTCAAAGTGACCCCATAGGTTTCCAAGGCTGTACATCTCTATGGAAGCAGACTGCCCCATCTTTCTCCCGTGGAGACACTGGTGGTTTCAAACCGCCAACCTTTCAGTTAGCAATTGATCACATTAACCACTGTGCCATCAGTGCTCCCAAAAACCAAACAATAGTTTAGCTTAACTAGTAAAAAAGGTCTGCCTTGAGCTTTATGCTATTTTAAGAACTATCTATATGGGATCAAAGTGATAACAATTTGAAAGATTAGATAGGAACCTTAGAGGGTAGTGAGTGAGTATATGTTAATGGGGGAGGAACAAATCAGAAAAGGAGGGTGAGAATAGTTGCAAAAATTGAAGAACGTAATCAATGTCACTGAATTGTACATGTAGAAACAGCTGAATTGGTGTATGTTTTGCTGTGTATATTCTGAATAACAACAAAATTTAAAAAGAAGATGATAAATTCATACTAGAATCTCATTTTTTACGTATGCGTAATCAAATATTTTACAAGTATTCACCAAATTCACAGTAACAAAATTATTTTTGAAAACACGTAACATAATGCTGCATTATATATTAAAGAAATAAAGTTATATATTTATTTACTATTATTTATTGACAGTGGCTAGGGATACCCTCCTAGCCCCTTGCCTTATGCTTTCTCTTTGTATTTATTTATTTTTTTCGCCTTCAGGTGGTTTACTTATTCTGTGAAAAGTATGTGTAAATATTTTGTACAGAGCACTGTACGAGATGAACAGCCATATATGTCACTAATCACCTCTTCGGTTGTTCTGTCCTTGTCCACCACTTGTTGGGAGTGAATTCTGTGGTCTTAGACCTCGGACCTTGCTACTCCTCCACCTCCCTCCCCAGCTTCTAGACAGGGCTGTGGTCTGTGGACTCCTGGTGGGCTTTGACTGCTGGGAAAAGTTGGAAAAGCTCCTCAATCTTTTTTTTTAATTGTGGTAAATATATATGTCACAAAACGTTCGGCATTTCAACATTTTTCACATGTACAGTTCAGAGACATTAATTATGTTCATCATGTTGTTCAACCATCACCTCTGTCTGTTCCAAAATTATAACATCACCCTAAACAGAGGTTCAACGTTCCCTAAGCATTGAGTACCTCCCATTTTTAAATGGAGGAACTCTAATATGAGAGGGCATCCTTTTGAGTCGCTCTGCCTCTCTCTACCCCCTCACTCATATCTCCAAATTATCTGACTGGTGATTTTGGGAGGAAAAACGGGGCTTTATAGCCCCTTCCACTCCTGCGCCCTTTGGGTTCTGCTTCTCCGTGCCCTTGTTTCTACCCTGTGAGGAGACCTGCAGTTCTGGGGCTCAGGGTTAGGAAGCTCATTGCCACTGCTCACCTGAGCCCTCTCCTCCCGGAGCTCCTCCTGCCTTGCTCCTTGTCTCTCTCTAATTGTTTCTGAACCTGGCTAGGGGTGAGGCATGCTGTTCTGGAACCCCCTAATTTTCCAACAAATATATCCTCATTATTTAATGTTCCGGGGAGCAATAGTGCACAAGAGCACAAAATAGCTTATTGATAGTGTCACTGGACCTGTATAAAAAATAAACAAATAAAAAATGATATGCTCTTTCCCCTTGAGAAGTTGATACGGTTTTTATATTTTGATAGTTTATATATTTCGACAGTTGTGTGGACACCGAATCAAATGTTAGCGCATCATGAACTGAAACAGAGATAGGTACATTACTTGTTTTGATCAAACGCAAAAAAAGAAAAAAAAAACCTCTAATATGTGTTATATAATTTAATTCACAGTATGAAAAGTCTTTCCTCTTACTCATCCAAATGTCTGACTACATAAATTTCATGTATCAGTAATTAAATTATATCATGTATGTAAAAACATGTCTTATATTGTAAAACATCATGGAAATCGAAATTCTTTGTTACTATTTTTTGTTATAATTATTCCAAATCTAACACTCTCTTTCTATATCTGAGTACTTATGATACCAGGTATAAGCAGGTTATACTGTTGTTGTTGTTAGGTGCTGTCGCGTTGGTTCCAACTCATAGTGACCCCGTGTACAACAGAACGAAACACTGCACGGTCCTGCGCCATCCTCACAATGGTTGTTGTGCTTGAGCCCATTGTTGCAGCCACTGTGTCAATCCATCTTGTTGAGGGTCTTCCTCTTTTTCACTGACCCTCTACTTTACCCAGCGTGATGTCCTTCTCCAGGGACTGATCCCTCCTGACAACATGTCCGAAGTATGTGAGACATAGTCTCACCATCCTTGCTTCTAAGGAGCATTCTGGCTGTACTTCTTCCGAGATGGATTTGTCTGTCCTTCCGGCAGCCCATGGTATATTCAGTATTCTTTGCCAACACCATAATTCAAAGGAGTCAATTCTTCTCTGGTCTTCCTTATTCATTGTCCAACTTTTTGCATGCAGGCAGATTATACAGGTTATGGAAATAGTCATCCATTTTTGTGGTTCTAGAATAATTTTTATCAATTAAATTTTGTTAAGTAGAAGTTAATATACTATTCTTGCATTCCAGCTAGCAGTCTTTAACTGACAGGAAAATCAATGCCATTTCCTCAGCTGCAAATTATATTCTACTTCTGTACATCATAGCACTTTTCTTAGAGTTGATAAATAAGGAAAAAATACTGACGGTGATTTAACTTTGTAGGATTTACTTAAATGAACTACCAGGAAAAAAAAAAAAACTTAACTCTTTAAAATAATTGATTTTTCTGCACATCAGATGAAAAATGTACACCAGGGTAAATGAAAGTCTTTGAAATAAAAGTAATTTTCTGTTCATTAAAGGCAGCACAAAATACACTCTAGGACTGAATTATCCAAATCTTCAGAAAAACATTACTTGCAGGTTATTAACCTATTTTTACAGCAAAAAGCTGTAGAGTCCAGAGCATTTCCCAACTTGGTATGCTCGGAGATGAAGAAAGTTTCAAACAAATAATTCGTACAACCGTGATGTTTTTGCTACATACAAATGCGGTAAAATAGCTGAGTGTATTTAAATGATTTGAAAATGACAACTGTCATGACAGACATTGACAGCAGGGAGACCTAGAAAAAAAATCCATACGGACCTCACCACTGTTCAACTCTGTTGACACTTGTCACTCAAAAGATGATATCAATAAAAGCTTTCAGATCTGTGGCTTACGTTTCCATAGTAGGGAAAAATCCTATTACCTTCTAACCCACCTCTCAGACATCTATTCTCTTCATGTTTGCAAACCACTGACGGGTTCTCCTAGGCAAAATGTTTCTTACTGAGATTGGGTTATCAACCATCCCCAAATTTTCTTCTTAGAAATAATCAATTGTATCTAATGATATGAAGGTTTATTATATTTTTCTTAAAATTAAATTATGTAACACCCAAATCCACTTACTTCTCTTCTCCTATCTTCAATGGTTTAACTAAATTTTCCATCGGTGAAAACTTAACTGTGACTCAAATTGTATTTTTTAAAATTTAATGTTCATGTATTTTGAGGAAACCCTGGTGGTGTAGTGGTTAAGATCTATGTCTGCTAACCGAAAGGTTGGCAGTTCGAATCCACCAGGCGTTCCTTGGAAACTCTATGGGGCAGTTAAACACTCTGCTTGTTTAAGTGTTCTTGAAATCTAGGGATTGAAAAACACTAATTATGGACTCTATAAAGATTACCCATAACTTAGAAGATGTATAGAATTTATCAGATGTAGTGTACATTACTTCATCCTAAAGAAGTTAGTTGAAATTAAAAATATATATATTCAACTTCATATTGTGTGTTTATATGATGTAAGATCATTAGGATTTGCTTAATATTTCATCACTTTCTGTCTTTATCTTGTAGATACAGTGTAGGATAAAAGGAATAGCAATACTCTCTTTTAAGATCTCATCCAATCAGAGAGAGAGAGAGAGTTATAGGTATTCTACATCAGAGGAACATATTTGGGACTGTGTAATCTGCCCAAGAACAGTGATTTCCAACCCAGTTTGGCCATATTGTTTTTGCATATCCCCAATCATCTGGGCCCATGGGGAAGGGGTTTTCTTGACACTGGCAAAGATTTACACACCAGTTGAGGTTCCCAGTCAACAATTTCTGCACAAGCTTTTCACTGGCTGTGATTGATTGTGTCTTCAGTGAAAGATACTGTATTTGAATTTCTATATATGAACCATATTTTACATGCTGTCTTAGTCATCTAGTGCTGCTGTAACAGAAATACCACAAGTGGATGGCTTTAACAAAGAGAAATTTATTCTCTCACAGTCTAGTAGGCTAGAAGTCCAAATTCAGGGCATCAGCTCCAGGGGAAGGCTTTCTCTGTTGGCTCTGGAGGAAGGTCCTTGTCATCAGTCTTGCCTTGGTCTGGAAGCATCTCAGCACAGTAACCTCAGGTCCAAATGATGCGCTCTACTCCCGGCACTGCTGTCTTGGTGGTATGAGGTCCCCAACTCTCTGCTTGCTTCCCTTTCCTTTTATCTCTTGTAAGATAAAAGGTGGTGCAGGCCACATCCCAGGGAAACTCCCTTTACATTGGATCAGGGATGCAACTTTAGTAAGGGTGTTACAATCCCACCCTAATCCTCTTTAACATAAAACTACAATCACAAAATGGAAGACAACCACACAATACTGGGAATCATGGTCCAGCCAAATTGGCACACACATTTTTTGGGGGGACATAATTCAATCCATGACACTGGCATTGGTTACATTCTTCACAATGGGTAAACATTCTCATTCTTTCTGTTCTGGATGTTCCGTTTGTCCAAAATTATTAATCCATTCAGAAGATGTTTTTTCAATACCTCCTAGGTGTTTGAGTCATTCCCTATACCTGCATGTCCTTTTCCTCCATCAGCTTCACTCCTACTCATCCTTGAATGTTTAGGACAGATGTTACTGCCTTCATGAAGCCTTTACCCACCATTTTTTTAAACCTGTTGGTGGAATGAATCACAGTATACTGGATGTGATAGTTAATTTTATGTGTCAAATTGGCTAGGTTATGGTGCCAGGTTGTTTGCTCAAACAATAGTCTAGATGTTGCTGTGAAGATATTTTGTAGATGTGATTAACATTTAAAATTGTTTGACTTTAAATAAAGTAGATTATCCTTGATAATATGGGTAGGGCTCATACAATCAGTTGATGGCCTTAAAAGCAAAAATTGAGGTTCCCTGGCGAAGAAACTCTGCCTCAGAACTATAACACAGAAACCCTATCTGAGTTTCCAGCTTGCTGGCTGATGACGCAGTGGTTAAGAGCTGGGCTGCTAACCAAAATGTCGGCAGTTCAAATTCCCCAGCTACTCCTTGGAAACCCTATGGGACAGTTCTGCTCTATCCTGTAGGGTTGCTATGAGTTGGAATTGACTAGACAGCAATGGGTTTGGTTCCCCCTGCCCTATGGACTTTGGGCTTGCCATCCCCCACAACAAATCACATGAACAAATTCCTTAAAATCAGTATCTATCTGTCTGTCTATCTGTCTATCTACCTACCTACCTGTCTACCTACCTACTTACCTATCTCTATCTATCTGTCTGTCTGTCCATCTATCAATCACCTAATTATCTAAATAAATAAATAAAATCTCCTATTGGTTCTGTTTCTCTGAGGACTATGACTGATACACTGGAAATTTCTTCCTTTTTTTTATGACATATTTATTGAGATATAATTAAAGTTCATTGTAATATGTACAATTCAGTGGTTTTTAGTATATTCACAAAGTTGTGCACCGATCACCGCTGTCTATTCCAGAACATTTTTATCACCCCTAAAAGAAGCCTATCATTCACTCCCCAGTTCCCTCCCCCCGCCCCCAGCCCTTGGAAACCACTAATCTACTTTCTGCCTCTATAGATTTGCCTTTTCTGGACGTTGCCTGTAGATGGAATCACACAATATGTTGCCTTTTGTGTCTGGCTTCTTTCACTTAGAGTCATGTTTCAAGGCTCATGTATGTTGTATCATGTCATTCTTTTCTACGGCTGAACGATATTCCATTGCATGGCTGTCCCACACTATGTTTATCCATTCATCAGCTGATCATCATTTGGTATTTTGTTTGTTGTGACTAATGCCGCTAGAAACATTCATGTACAAGTTTTTATGTGGACATATGTTTTCAGTTCTCTTGAGTATATACCTACGAGTGAAACTCTGAGGTCAAGTGGTTACCCTATGTTTAACTTTCTGAGGAATCAGCAAATTGTTTTCCAAAGCTGCTGCACCTTTCTGCATTTCCACCAGCAATGGATGAGGGCTCTAATTTCTCCACATCCTTGCAGACAATTGTCATTACTCATCTTTTTGATTACAGCCATCCTACAGGGTGTGAGAGTAGAGGGTCAGTGAAAAAGAGGAAGACCTTCAATGAGATAGACTGACACAGTGGCTGCAACCGTGGGCTCAAGCTTAACAATGGCTGTGAGCACGGCACAGGACCGGGCAGTGTTTCGTTCTGTTGTACACGGGGCTGCTATGAGTCAGAACCGACTCAACGGCACCTAACAGCAACAGGGTGTGAAGTATTATCTCATTGTGGTTTTGATTGGCACTTCCCCAATGGCTAATGATTCCCTAATAGCTAACATGTTTTCGTGTCTCTTGGGAGTTTCTTAAGTGTGGGGCCCAAATATTATCTATTTTACTATCTCCAGTGCCAAATAAAAGCTGGCACATATTAGGAGCTCAATAATGCTTATAAAAGGAATTGGTGCATACTTAATTTTTACCACTACCGTGCTCTGAACTCCTCCTCAGAAAGGTCCTCAGTACCTAGTATTCTGAGGCAGTGGTGGGTCAGTGGTATAATTCTCACCGTTCATACAAGAGACCCGGGTTTGATTTCCAGCCGATGCACTCATGTGCAGCTGCCACCCATCTGTCACTGGAGGCTTTTGTGTTGCTGTGAGGCTGAACAGGTTTCAGCGAGCTTCCAGACTAAGACAGACTAAGAAGAAAAGCCTAGCGATCCACTTCTGAAAACCATCCAGTGAAAACCTTGTGGATCACAACAGTGATCCTCAAACAATCGTGACGATGGTGCAGAAATGGCAGCATTTCGTTTTATCATGCACGAGATTGCCACGGCTCCAAGGCTGACTCCACGAAGCTAACGACAGGAACCTATTTGTTATAAACATCCTTCTCAAATAGCTCAAACACATCAGTGCATATATAGGAATGCGAAAAGTAGGGACTCTTTAATCTTGTGTTTAAAAACCAGCAAAATATCTGTTTTTTAATGAGAGTTCACTTACTTAGATCCGGTTCAGACAAGCAGCACGCCTGGGTTCTTTAGGGGAACCAAGTTTAACGCAGATTGAATTGTAGCTGTGTTCCAGGCAAGTTGTTTATAGGGCCGGAAAATGAAGGCTTGGTGTGCGTAGAAGGCAGTGGCAGATACGGATCTGGCATGAGAGTCTGTCCTCTGAAATTACAGATGGAGGCAAGATATGGATTTATTTTTCAGGATATGTTCCTTCCTGGATGTCAGATGCCATTTGTCACACTGCAGATTTTGCTGTCTATCAGGATCTAGGTAAAAAGGTATTTCAGAGCTTAAGGAGTCTCTCTCCACACAAGCATTTTATCCAAAAGAGCAGCCTCAATTCCTCTGAGAACTTTACAAAGTTGGAGAGAAGTACAACAGTATACCTTAGCATTTCATAGGTTAGTTCTGTATCTCAGCTGCTTCCTAACTTGGGACTTTACATTAATCCAATTATTCTTTCAGAATCATTTCAGTCGATCCCTGTACTGTGGGCTAAACATGATCCAAATGTCTGTAAAAAGTTTCCAAAAGTGTCACATGTACTACCAGTGACTAATTGAGACACTAGGAAAATCAGTTCATTAAGAGTTGCTGGTGAGGACAGAGTCTGATAACATGCTTCGAAAAACTAAAAAAAGAAATAAAAGGGCATACCTAGCAATGTATCAAGTTTGTTTGTAGGATTGTAACTACAAGAGATAATTAGACAAGTGTGCAAAGACTTATGAACAAAGATGCTCATTATAGGATTGTTTATGATAGTGAAAAAGCCTTAAACAATCAAATAGTCCAGCAATAAGGGGTCAGTTTAATAAATTATAGTACATACCAGAGCCCTGGTGGCACAGTGGTTAAGAGCTTGGCTGCTAACCACAAGATTCGCAGTTGGAATCCACCACCCACTCCTTGGAAATTCTGTGGGGCAGTTCTACTCTGTCCTATAGGGTCACTATGAGTCAGAATTGACTTGACAGCAACGGCTTTGTTGTTTTTTTTTTTTGGGTGTAGTACATACACATATGCAAATTGTACAATACCATCCAGACATTAAAAGTCATTTCCTATAAGACTATTTAGTGATGTAGAAAATTTTGAAGATAAATGAAGTTTAAAAGCAGATTTTAAGAATGTATTATGTAGATTAAAATCCTCTTTTTAAATATGTGTGTGTGTGTGTGTGTACATAATCTAGGTGTGTGTATATAGAAAGAGGAACATACTTAACTCTGGGTAGTAATGTAGCAAGTGGCTTTTCTATTCTTACTTGTGCCTTTTTGAATTTTCCACATACAAGCTGTACGAGCAAGCACTGGGCAAGTCTGTTGCAAAAGATCTCTTTACAGTGTTCAAAAACAAAAATGTCACTTTGAGGACTAAGGTGTACCTGACCCAAGCCATGGTATTTTCAATTGCTTCTTGTGCATGCAAAAGCTGGACAGTGAATAAGGAAAACTGAAGAAGAATTGATGCCTTTGAATTATGGTGTTGGAGAAGAATATTGAGTATATCATGGACTTCCATAAGAACAAACAAATCTGTCTTGGAAGAAGTACCGCCAGAATGTTCCTTAGAAGTGAAGATGGTGAGACTTCATCTCACATACTTTGGACATGTTATCAGGAGGCACCAGTCCCTGGAGAAGGACATCATGCTTGGTAAAGTAGAGGGTCAGCAAAAAAGAAGACTGTCAACGAGATGGATTGACACAATGGCTGCAACAGTGGGCTCAAGCATAATGATTGTGAAGATGGCATAGGACTGGGCAATTCTGTTGTACTTAGGTCACTATGAGTTGGAGTCAGCTCAACAGCACCCAACAGCAATAACATGATTAACAATATATTACTAAATGATACATTACTTAAAAAAAAAAAAAAAAGAAAGGAAGAATTCCTGAAAGGTACCATGTGTGTCAAAGGCCCAGACTCTAGGAGATGATATTTTAAATAGGACTGATTTTCATGGAGGTTCGATGTACATGATATAAGGAATGTATACACACAAACACACACAAACACACAGCAAATTACTTTTTGAGGCTACTTTTCACCTTTGCTTTCTGTCTTTATTTTGTTAATCTCTGTGAATTGGAGTGGCAAGTGTGGAATTTTGGAAGGAATTGCTGTCCCTCAGCGTCCTGTCTCCCTGATGGACAGCTCCAGCTTGAGTCGTATTCCTGGCCTCCCTCAGCCCTGGCCTTGCTCCTGCCCCTGAGAGAAGGAGCGACTTGTTTGATAGGAGAACTGGCTCTGCCCCTCCAGGCCTTCTCTCTCCGTATGAATGTGCCTGTCCTCAGGACAGAGTCTCCGCTCCTCTGTGGTGATCTCCTGTGGCAGTCTGGTGGGCACCTGTGGTTGTTCAGCTGTGTCTAAACGCTGGTGGGCAAGAGGTTCAGTACACAGCAATAGACAGCCACACTCTCTTCATGTCTCCAAATCCAGATTTATTCAGTAATACATCTGAGTTTTAAAATCTGTATCTGTCTGCCTCCTATATCCATACAACAATTGTTTCTTAACTTGAAAAAGTAAGAAATGTTTGTTATTTATGCACACCCCTCCCCCAAACAACAACAAAAGAAAGAACCTTGGTGCTGTAACATTATGGAAGAGATGTATGGAGAAGGTAGAGTTCTCAGGCCCTTCATGAGTCCTCTATAGTGAGTTGAACCTAACCAAGATGCTTATTGGTGAAAGGTGGGCCAGATTAGCTGAAAGGACATCAATCTCCTGCTATGTAGCACATCGAAAAAGTAGGGACAGAATGTCAAGTGAGGAAATAAAACAAAAGCTGGAGTAGGTTTGTTTGAGTAGAGAAGGAGGTGAGACAGGCCAAAGGTTACAAACTCAAGCTTAAGAGGCTCTGTTCCTTACAGGCTGCGTGAGCTTGGACAAGCCATTCCACCTCTGGGGCCTCCGTTTCATCTGTAAAATGGGAATAATAATATCAGTAAGCACTTAATAAGAATTAGTCATGAAACAGAGAATATCCAGGAATACGGATCCTTCTCTTACACTCCCTACCATACTGTTGGACCTCCAGACTAGATGCATATGGCAATTCTTGGGGTAAGGGTCATTTATCTTAAAGGTCTTTATAAAAGCAGGAGCAACAACTAGTTCAACCAGGTTAAAGCTGAGTAAGAGGTAAATAAAAAGAAAGACATAGGCTGAATATTGGAGGCGAGATATCCTCCCTGCTTAGAATCATCTGCAGAAAGTTCAGACCCTTCTTGAAAAACAACGATAACATGGCCTCCTTGAAGTGGCAGAGAGAAACTGCTGCTAACCCTTTGCTGTGGCATAAAGTGGTTTTGTACGGAGCTAAGGGATGTGGTCAGGTTCACCTGAACTTAGTTGATGCATGAACTTTCTCATCCATCAGAAATGACTGGCAGATACTCCACCGAAAGTCAATAAAACATAGCTATAGCTCAATCAGCATAGTTTTTCTTCTTGATATTATTCTAATTAATATTTTTGAGGTGGTTAAACCGTCGTTCAAGAGACCACATAGCAAGGAAGTGATAGAGCCGATGTTAGATAGAATGAGGCTTGTCTGCCATCCAAACTTGACATACTTTGAACTGTTATAAAAAATGGCTTTTTTTTATGATACAGAAAATTAAAATTTTTTTTATAGTATTGGAGTCAAAATCACTACTTATGTGAGTAACTAATTTGAAATATTATAGGATCAGCATTGGAGAATATTTTTTAAAAAATAAATCAGGTTTATGTCTTTGGAGTTATGTTACTCAAAGTAAGCCAACCAAACACTTCTAAGAGAGACCTGTCTGTTGCATTTTTGACTAGTTAAGAATCCCTTTCATTTAGCACATTAATTGTTGATATGTGGATGGGCATTGCTAAAATACTCAGAAATAATGTGTTTCCAATAATAGGTAAATCAATCCCAAGATATTAACTTCCTTATGTTTACTTACCAAGCAAACTTTGTTTATGAGACAGCACAAAGCTAAATAAGTCTGACGTCACTAAGTTTTTAATTTAATTAAGGTCTATATTTTAAGGCACTCCAAAAGAAATATAAATACAGCATGTGAGCTGAATGATTCCAAATGTTTCTGTGAAAAAATTTCTGATCCATGGTCCGCAAAGTATGAATTATCTCATCATGTACTACCCACTCCTTCTGCCTGAGTGTTGAAATTTCAGCTGGGCATAGAATGCTTAAATTTGAGGATGAAGAAGTTCTTTTTATGAGTAGAAAGCGTACCGTTAAGAATATGAATCACTAAGGGTGACATTAAATCCTACAAAGAGATTATATATGTCTGTGGTGGCTCAAGAGACTCACAATAAATGTTAAATATTAATAAGATTGTGGAGCTCCTCATGGGCGCTGTCATGAAGTAGCAGCAGCAAAGGAGAAGAGACTGAGAGAAAATAAAAAGCAAGGATCTCCGTAATGGTCTGTACTGCAGTGTGCTGCAAGTTTTATATTTGGGCAAAAAGTAAGTAAAGAGAAATGTTATCAGAACCCACAGGGAAAAAACAGGTTTGGGGATGTATAAAATTAAAAAATAGACAATATTCTCTGGAGACAAATAGGCAGTAGGCCTTCCTTTGCGCTATGGGACGTGAAGTCAAATCAGTCTACTCTTTGGGGAAGGGTCCTCTTATGGAAACTTGAGAGGGAATCCATTTGCTTTTGAGTTCATGGTTTTCTTAGCGTTTGCACTTGCTTTGGTGTCTGAAGATCACAGAAACAGTAGTGCTGACAGAGGATGATGGTGTCAACCCATCACTCAGACAGTGATGGCTGGCTAGGCCAGGACATGGCTTTACTTCATGACCCTTCTTCAAAGCCAGAGGCCTTCCAAGTCTCTGAGCATACCTACAGACCAATTATGAGAGAGAGTTTCTGTCAATAACACTGGCTCAGCCTGCACTTAATTCTGAAATGCGCCCTACTTTTAGACTCTTTTTCTTCTACCCTGACTACACGGAGCCTGATGGATGGGGATGCTCTGACCAGTGGTCTCTGACTGAAGAGAAGATGCATTTTCTCACACAGGAAAAAGGGATGGAGACCAGTAAAATGAAAGCAGGAAAAGGCAGGAAGGCACTACACTTAGAACCATTTGAGGGCTCAACACCGTGTCAGTTTGGATTGCTGCATCAAAAATAAACAAATAAATAACTCTGGACATACTGAGATAGCGGGTAAAACAGCAAAGGGAAGGCCGAAAGGAAAACAGCAGAAGCTGGTGAGGGGGAAGTGAAGTGTGGCCCATGGGGGATATTTGCATAGTCTCACTGAACCACATTTCCTCTCCAAGTGGATGCAGGAAGAGCTGGAGGACGTCCGAGACCTGAAGACGTGGGTGCGTGTGTGTGTGTCTGTCTGTCTGTCTGTCTGTGTTTGTATCTGCATATATTTGGGGAAGAAGGGAAGATGAGAGCTACAGAGTGGAAAAGGACATTGAGTTGGTGTGTGACAGAGTGTGATCAGAGGCCTGCGTGGCCTACACACCTTGACTTTACAGTATTACCAGGACTCAGAAGTTTCACTTTTCATGTGGGAGACCCCAGTTTGATTCCCGGCCAATGCACGTCATGCATAGCCACCACTCTTTTGTCAGTTAAGGCTTGCGTGTTGCTGTGATGCTGAGCATGTTTCACTGGAGCTTCCAGACCAAGGTGGACTAGGAAGAAAGGTCTGATGGTCTGCTTCCAAAAATCAGCCAATAAAAACTCTCTGGATCCCAGCGGTCCGATTCCGTTGTGCATACGGTCACTATGAGTCGGGGACAGACTCAACAGCAGCTAACAACAAAATCAACTCTGAAAGATGGAAAACAGATCTTATTTGAAAAGATTTAAAGTAGATTCTTATTTGGACTTATTTCGTCTGGGAAGGGAAGACTGATGAGGACTAAATATTTACAAGTGCATAAATTGTATTATTTGGAGAATATGTAATATTCTGCATTTTCTTTTTTGCGTTGTTGTTTTACATTTTTAAATGAAGAAAAGAGGCTCAGTTAGGCCAAAGGAAGAAATTCTTGACAAAAGTTTGATGAAATTCTGCCAAAGACAACTTTGATGTCTACCTCTTTGAGGGATTTTTTTAAGAAACAAGTAGTTGCCTGTTTGCCTGGAATGACTTGGATTGTGATTTACTTAAAGTCAGAGATGGATCCAGATGACTCCTAAAGCTGTTCCCAAATCCCCATTTAATAATTTTAAGAAAGAAAATGTCCTTTTCAAGAATTCTAGTGATGGAAAAAGTAGCTTTCCTTGCGTGAAGGCACTGCCTTCTGTGTGAGGGACAGGCAGGAGGGTCGGATTCCCAGCCTTCAGGTGGGAGCACAGGTGATGTCAGAGCAGAGTGGAAGGCTGACGTCAGAGCAGAGTAGAAGCCTCGCTGCTCCTCATACACAGTAACAGTGGAGGGGAGCTGCCCACGGGAGAAGGGTTAAATGCCTCTGAAGGTCATCCAACTTCTTCTGCCTCCAAAACTTTGAATTTGACTTGGTTTCACTGGAGCATATTTTATCAGGAATTAAAGAAAAAGGATAATGTAATGGAAAAGTGGATGCATGGTGTCCCCTTATGTTTAGCAGAACGAGTACCTGAGCTTCATTTGGACAAACCACAATTACTTTAGGAAGCCACATTTGGGAACAGACTGACATCGCCTTAACCTTTTAATTCTCTGTGAAGAATAGTATACCCAGCACCATAATCCCCTCGTACAGGGTGTGTGTTTGGGGGGGGGGGTGTCAAAGAGGATGATATCTGATCACAGTTCACAGAGCATATGTTTGAGAACCAGGAAGAAAGGACTCAGTGACATGACAGAGCTTAGTGTGTGAGTGGATCTGACTAAAAGTAAAGGAACTTTGCCTTACAGTAGCATATTTTTCTGACATAATCCAGTGAGGTGGCTTCTGGTGTTGGGTCAGCAGTTCAACAATGTTGCAGCTCATGTTTCTCCAATTCCTATGGCTTCTCCATCATTGTTTCAAGATGGCTTCTTTAGACCCAGCCATATGTCAGCATCCAAAGCAGGATGAAAGGAAACAGAGGGAGGGAACAGTTCTGCCGTGTCTGTCTCCTTTTATGGGAGAAACAAAAGCTTTCCCACAAATCTTCCCTAGCAGACTTCTGACTATATCACATGACCACCTCTACCTGCAAGGGAGGCTGGGAAATCCAGGACCAGGATTGCCATGATTGATTAGTCATGATCCATCACCTGGGCTGGCAACACTGCTTTGCTGCCCTGAACAAACCAGTTTCTGTTAGCAAGGACAAAGGATGGAAGTGTTATGGGTAGGCAAATAAAAGTGTTTCTCAAATATGGAAGGAGCCCTTGTGGCACAGTGGTTAAATATTTGGCTGCTAACCAAAAGGTGACAGTTCAAATCCACGAGCTGCTCCTTGGAAACCCTATCAGGCAGTTCTACAATGTCTTATAGGATCGTTGCGAGTCAGAATCGACTCGATGGCAATGGGAATTGGTTTATCAAATATGGAAACTTGGAAAAAGCAAGGGATTTATTTTATACAGGACTGAGTTCCAAGTCCCAGCTCTAAAATTTATTATCTTGGTTTGGATTGTATTTAAGCATATATTCTAATCTCTTCTGTAGATGTGATTTGAATTTTTGATCACTGTTTTATTATATTTTGGGCATCATCTTACACTAAAGAAGAATATACATTTTTTCAGCTAATGAATTTTTCTGATTGACTGGAAGTAGACACTAAAATGGCAGAAGGCCTTTGTCTAACCTGAGTGAAGCAGATTTTTTTAGCTGTTCTTGTTGCTTTCAGTTTCATTAAGGGTTTCATTTACCAGTCCTCCTTTTTTTGAGAGCTAACTGTCATCAAACAAGCTTTGGTTGCCTATTTAACCATCCTGAACCTTGATTTCCTCATCTATAAAATGGGAAGTGTAATACCAATCTCATTGTATTATTGTGAGAACTCAGTGAAGTGGCACACGCAAGGCGCCACACATTGCACCTAGTATATAGTAGGTAAGTAATAAATGTTAAATTAAAATACTTGCTAAACACCTATTACATACATGATCTTAGGCAAGGTGTGAAGTGGGGTAGACTAAAGGGGTATATAATGAAATGGTGAATTAGGACTTATGTTCATATAAAATTGAGCAAAACAAGTGTTAAATTCACAAAGGAAACAAGACCAGAAGGGCTAACACAGTGGAAGTCTGCTTGCCTAAGAGGAGTATAAATAACAAAGATTTTGAGCTTAGTAGGAGGTAGATCAAGGATTCTGAAGATTTTTTAGAGAGTTACTAAGGTTTTTATTTTGGTGTTATTTTTAATTGATGAAGCTCTCTCTTGCCTCCAAACAATGAGGACTTTTTTTTTTTTTTTTCACCGAAGCCTGTTTCCTTATCTATAAAACATGGATAATAATGACAACATTGTTAGGATGACATGAAGTATAGTGTGTAATGTACTTAGTGCAGAATCTTGGTTAATCAATGCTCAGTAAACTGTAGCTATTGCTAATAAAATTAATTGTAGAGAAGTATAAAAACTCCAGAAACCTGAGCCCTTCATCTCTCTGAGTCTCTGAGGGAATGAAACTAGATGACTAGAAGCCTCTAAAAGCCCTTTGAGCCTTAACATTCTATCGTTCTGGGCTTTATGTAATGTGCCATGACTAGGGTTTGGAAAGGTCACAATTCCTGCCCTCATTACCAGCTGTATGATAGGTGTCGGTGGGTGTTCCCCCCGAGGGGTTTCACCACCTTGGAAGATGTTGTATGAGGCAGAGAGAAGATGTATTTTTAGTACTTTGAGGTCAGAGGGACTTAGGTTCTCTCTGCTGTTTAGTAGTCTGACCTTGGGCAAGTGTCTTAACCTATTTGAGTCCCAGTTTCCATGTGGGAGTAATAGTTTATACTTATATTGCTATGAGAAGTAGAGAAAGTGCTTGGAAATCACCTAGTGCAGTTCCTGGCCCACGATGAACAACAACGAATAAACAACTAGTACTTTCATGATAGGGGTCGCTGACTGGTGCAAAAGCTTAATGTGCTCAGCTGCTAACCAAAGATTGGAGGTTCAAGTCCACGCAGAGGCGCCTCTAAAAAATCAGCCTTTGAAAACCCTGTGGAGCACAGTTCTACTCTGATACACATGAGGTTTCCATGAGTCAGAGTTGACTCGATGGCAGCCGGTACCACTTCTGTGATGATGAAGATGATGAAAATGATGTGTGACTGTTGTTATGACTCTTTATTCCTAAACTTCAGTAAAATGGTGAGACAGGAACTTGTCTTCAGCTCCCTCCTTCCCTGGACACTGCTGAGTCTCCTCCTGCCCACGCAGCTCTGTCTCACGCCCTCCCTGGCTTCCATCCTTCTTCCACCCGCACCCTCTGCAGTCCCACAGCTAGTCATGACCATCTTCTCTTATCTTGTCCTGGTCCCTAACGAGAACGTTGCAACCTCCCCTATTTTTATCTCTATAGGTCTGCTTCCTACATTTCACATTGTTCCATGTGGATGGGTCATTGCTACTGGGCTACAGATGCGTTGCTGTGATCGATACATATTTATACGGCTGCCATTTGCGGATAAGGTCTTCATCAGTTTTGGTGGTAGCTAGTTTCGTTTTCATTTCTACTAAAACCAGTCTGAGTGAAAACACATGCGAAAAGAGTCCATCATATACAGTAAAACCTGTGAAAGCCAGAACCTGTGCAAGGTGGAAGCCTGTCAGAGAAGGAATACTCAAATATGTTCCACTCATAGAGATCGATAGAAGTCTGGTTAAGACTGCGTCCTGCCAAAGGCGGAAAACTTGCAAGACCCAGGAAAACAAAGCAGTCCGGTTGAGTTCCGGCTCTCACAGGCTTTACTGCATTAATTCTGAAAACATCAATGAGACCACTCCCCACAAACACAGCAGGCGTGTGAAAAACGCATTGTAGGGAACAAGGCTCACCAGCTAATCCAGCTTTGCAAATTAGTCCCTTCCAGCCTCACTTCTAACCAGCCAGCCTGATCCTAGGAGACACTGAAGTCAGAAAACTCCAGGAAGCGAGTGGAGAAGTGAGAGAAGAGAGCTTCATAAGATACTCTGTTAACAGCTAAGATGAGAGGCTGACATTTTTAAAGGACGGAGAGGGGAAAAGGTGAGAAAGCAGCCTAACAAGAAGGTATCAGCAGAGCTGAACCTATGATTTCAACTTAGATAGGCGACTTCATTGCCAAGACAGCTGTGTCTGAGATATCTTGGGAAGAAACAACCTCCTGGATTGATGGGCTAGACGTGGGGGAGTCTATGGCTTTAAAAGCAGTCTGCCCCAGACCTCGGTAAAAGTCTGTCTTTAACTGTGCCACTCAGACGGGAGTGAAAAAGTTCCAACTTGGAAGCAAGAGATTGCTTCGATTCTTACTCAGCACTTCTGCTCCTGCCCACACCTAACTTTGTACACAGTGTTTATTTCTTTTTATACCTTTTGTTATTTGTAAATTACGTGGACGACAAAATCAGGACTTGCCCTTTATTAAATTCCCCACCACAGCTAGCACAGAGCTTTGCACATAGTACTCTTCCCGTTAAATGGTTAAATTGGTCAGTAAAATAAGCAATGTTTAGGGATTTCAGACACCAGTGCTTCGTGATTTTAGGTTGATAGAATTATTCCATACTGTATATATGGGAAGCCATATGAGGTTATGGGGAAAGGCATGGCCGTTTGAGGCAGGCTAATGTGGTTTAAGTCCTGGCCCAGTCACTCTTCACCATGTGACCTGGGCAAGTTGGTTTTGCCACACATGTTCATGTCTAAGCTCATCCCCAAAATGCCTGTCTCTAAGCCTCAGCTTCTTCACCTGTAAAATGGGTACTATAACAGAATCTACCACATATAATGATAATAGCATCTACTTCAAAGAACCTGAATAGTAAACCCCCTATAATCCTTGGGAGGATTAAATGGCAATTATGATTATATAAAGAGTGCCCATGTGGCACAGTTAAGTGCTTGGCTACCAACCAAAAGGTCAGCAGTTCAAATCTACCCCAAGGTGACTCAGAAGAAAGGCCTGGTTATCTATTTCTGGAATATCAACTCAATGGCAATTGATTTTTTTGTTTTGTTTTGTGATTCTATAGCTCTTAGCACAGCTCCTAGCACATATTAAGCACTCATTAAATGACAGCTATAAGAAGAATAGAAATAGCATTATCCTTTTCAATTACTACTTAAACTTTGGATTTATTTTGAGTGGCAGTTTTTAAAAACTAAAGACAAACTCCAAATGAATGCACCAGCCCTTTGGTTGAACACCAGTGTCCTTGTCTCTGCCATTTGACAGTGAGTCTATAGTTTGATCAAGGTTCTTCCAAACTTTTTATTAAAAATATCTTAAGAAAATCCATTTAACATATGTTAAAAGATCTGTAATTATTGGGACTGTTATAAAGCTGCTTGTGGAATAATAATGGTTGTTCTTGTGTGCCATTGATTCGATTTTGACTCATTGAGACCCTAGAGGACAGAGTAGAACTGCCCCATAGGGTTTGCTAGGCTGTAGTCTTTATGGGAGCAGATCACCAGGTCTTTTCTCCTGTGGAGCCACTGGTGGGTTTGAACCGTCAACCTTTTGGTTAGCAGTCCAGTGCTTAACCATTGCTCCACCAGTGCTCCTTGGAATAATAATAGCTACCATTTGTTGATCATCTACCATGTACCTGGCCCTGTTCTGGGCACTTTACGTCCCTTACCTCACCTAATCCTCACAGGGGCAGGATCTTAGCTCCATCTCATAGACAAAGTTAGCTAGAGCTCAAAGAAGTTAAGCAACTTGCTCCAGTCACATAGTCCGAAAGTGGCAGAGCCCTGATTTTAACCGGGCTCCGACTTCAAAGCCAGCACCTCTGCCAGGACTCCCGACAACTGGAATGTTTGAATGTTCGTGGCTGGGATCTTGTTCCAGGTGACTTGCCCAGAGGTTTCACAGTAGCTCTCCCAGTCTGCGCTCACCAACCCCATCTCAGCCGCTTGAGTGCCACTCTGCAGCCTGATTTCCAAGACTGTGCTGTTGCATTTTAACTCTGTGCAGAAACATCACTGTGAATTATTCATTTCGAAAGTTGGATAATGTGCCTGATGCACCCAGCGTTCATAGTAAACAACAGCAACACTTTGAGAGGAGGTGTTCTATGTCACAAAATAGCCTCATTCATTGTAATTTCCCTACTTCTGTGTACACACATCTCCTGGTTCCTTTGGCACTTTCAAGCTGTGTGGTCTGGGTACAATGGAACAAGGGCTTTTGAAAACATTCCGCATGTTTTTAATTATCCTTAACTATTCTCTGGTGTCTTCTGAGCTTGGAAGTCCGGGGTGTGAAAAAATGTATCTGTACCTTTGGCACAGATGTTTGGAGGAATGAGTACAGTGAATGTTCACAATTGCCTCCAGTTCTCATCTACCAATAAACAGTTCTGGGGCTCCTGTTGTGTGCCAGGCACTGTGCTGGGCTGATAGTGATATCAGGAGGGATCCAACGTCTTCCCTCAAGGAGAATGCAATCAGTTAGGCCAGACTGACAGTCAGAACAGGAGTTTCACTCTAATTTGGGAAATGCTGTGGTGGATGTGTGCAGTACACTGGGAAAACCCTGAGAGGCTAGGAAAAGGTGTGGAGGGTGAAGGGGAAGCAAGTTCCAAACATTGTTAAGTATATGAGCCCTGGCGGTGCAGTGGTTCAGCTTTCTGTTGCTAACCAAAAGGTCAGAGGTTTGAACCCACCAGCTGCTCCATGGGAGAAAGATGTGGCAATCTACTTCCACAAAGATTGTTGTTGGTAGGTGCTGTTGAGTTGGTTCCAACTCCTAGCAACCCTGTGTACAATAGAAAGAAACACTGCCTTGTCTTGTGCCATCCTCATAATTGCTGTTATGCTTGAGCCCATTGTTGCAGCCACTGTGTCAAACCATCTCGTCAAGGATCTTCCTCTTTTTCACTGACCCTCTACTTTTCCAAGCATGATGTCCTTCTCCAGGGACTGGTCCTTCCTGATAACATGTCCAAAGTACGTGAGACGTGGTCTCACCATCTTTGCTTCTAAGGAGCATTCTGGCTGTACTTCTTCCACGACAGATTTGTCAGTCCTTTTGGCAGTCCATGGTATAGTCAACATTCTTCACCAACACCACAAAACACCATAAAGATTACGGCCTTGGAAACCCTATGGAGCAGTTCTTCTCTGTCCTATAGGGTTGCTATTAATCTGAATCATTTTTTTGTTTGTTTGTTTTCTATTTTTGGTCTCATCTACATGCAAAAAGTTTGGTGTTACTAGAGCAGTGGTTCTCTAAGAGTGGTCCCTGGAGAGCTGCCATAGAACTATTTGAGCCCTGAGGACAGAAGTGAAAAAACCAGAATTGATACGAATGAACTCTTAAGGGCATGCGTCTCTGCTGCTAATATGTTATATTGTTGTTGGGTGTCTTCGAGGCAACCCTGTGTGACAGAGTAGAACTACCCCATAGGGTTAATTTGGCTGTAATCTTTACGGAATAAAATTGCCTACATCTTTGGAAAGAGATGATGGAAAAGTTCAATATCATCAGTCAGAATAAATTTAGGGCCGACTAGGGAACAGACAATCAATCGCTCATATGCAAGTTCAAGTTGAAGCTAAAGAAAATTAGAACAAGTCTATGAGAGCCAAAGTATGAAGTGGAGTGTATTCCACCTGAATTTAGAGACCATTTTAAGAATAGATTTGACTCATTAAACACTAATGATCAAAGACCTGACGAGTTGTGGAATGACATCAAGGACATCATACATAAAGAAAGCAAGAGGTCACTAAAAGGACAGGAAAGGAAAAAAAAGACCAAAATGGATGTCAGAAAAGACTCTGAAACTTGCTCTTGAACATCGAGTAGCTAAAGCAAAAGGAAGAAATGATGAAGTCAAAGAGCTAAACAGAAGATTTCAAAGGGAGGCTCAAGAAGACAAAGTAAAGTATTACAATGACATGTGCAAAGACCTGGAGATGGAAAACCAAAAGGGAAGAACACGCTCGGCATTTCTCAAGCTGAAAGAACAGAAGAAAAAATTCAAGCCTCGAGTTCCAATATCGAAGGATTCTATGGGAAAAATATTAAATGACAAAGGAAGCATCAAAAGAAGATGGAAGGAATACACAGAGTCACTGTACCAAAAAGAATTGGTCAACGTTTGACCATTTCAGGAGGTAGCATATGATTAGGAACTGATGGCACTGAAGGAAGAAATCCAAGCTGCACTGAAGGTATTGGCAAAAAAACAAGGCTCCAGGAATTGACGGAATACCAACTGAGATGTTTCAACAAACAGATGCAGTGCTGGAAGTGCTTACTCATCTATGCCAAGAAATTTGGAAGACAGCTACCTGGCCAACGACTGGAAGAGATCCATATTTATGCCTATTCCCAAAAAAGGTGATCCAATCAAATGCAGAAATTATCGAACAATACCATTAATATCACACGGCAAGTAAAATTTTGCTGAAGATCATTCAAAAATGGCTGCAGCAGCATACTGACAGGGAACTGCCAGAAATTCCAGCCAGATTCAGAAGAGGATTGGAGAACCAGGGATATTATTGCTGTTGTCAGATGGATCCTGGCTGAAAGCGGAGAATACCAGAAAGACATTTACCTATGTTTTATTGAATATGCGAGGGCATTCGACTGTGTGGATCATAACACATTATGGATAACTTGGTAAGAATGGGAATTCCAGAACACTTAATTGTGCTCATGAGGAACCTGTACATAGATCAAGAGACAATCATTGAAACAGAACAAGGGGATACTGACTGGTTTAAAGTCAGGAAATATGTGCTTCAGGGTTGTATTCTTTCACCATACTTATTCAATCTGTATGCTGAGCAAATAATCCGAGAAGCTAGACTATATGAAGAAGAACGGAACATCAGGATTGGAGGAGACTCCTTAGCAACCTGCCATATGCAGATGACACAACCTTGCTTGCTGAAAGTGAAGAGGACTTGAAGCACTTACTGATGAAAATCAAAGACTACAGCCTTCAGTATGGATTACACCTCAACATAAAACAAAAATCTTCACGACTGGACCAATAAGCAACATCATGATAAACAGAGAAAAGACTGAAGTTATCAAGGATTTCATTTCACTTGGATCCACAAGCAGCACCCATGGAAGCAGCAGTCAAGAAATCAGATGATGCATTGCATTGGGCAAATCTGCTGCAAAAGACCTTTAAAGTGTTGAAGAGCAAAGATGTCACCTTGAAGACTAAGGTGCACCTGACCCAAGCCATGATGTTTTCAGTCACTTCATATGCACGCGAAAGCTGGATGATGAATAAGGAAGACCAGAGAAGAATTGACAACTTTGAATTGTGTTGTTAGAGAAGAATATTGAATATACCTGGACTGCCAAAAGAATGAACAAATCTGTCTTGGAAGAAGTATGACCAGAATCCTCCTTAGAAGCAAGGATAGCGAGACTACGTCTTACATACTTTGGACATGTTATAAGGAGGGATCAGTCCCTGCAGAAGGACATCATGCTTGGTAAAGTAGAGGGTCGTGAAAAAGAGGAAGACCCTCGATGAGATTGTTGACACAGTGGCTGCAACAATGGGCTTAAGCGTAACAACGATTGTGAGGATGGCCCAGGACCAGGCAGTGTCTCATTTTGCTATTCATAGAGTCACTATGAGTGGGAACCGACTCCATGGCACCTAACAACATGAGCTATAGACCTGCAATCTGCTCCCATGAAGAATTACAGCCCAGGAAACCCTATGGGGAAGTTCTACTCTATCCTATAGGGTCACTATGAGTTGGATTCGACTTGAGGGAACACAGCAGCTTGAAATTGTCTGATGTCCTTTCTTTCTTTTATTTGTTTGTTTCTCTCTTTCTTCCCTTCTTTCTCCCTCCCTCTCTCCCCCACTCCCTCACTCACTCCTTTCCTCTCCTGATGATGCCACTGCCTCCTCCTCCTCCTCCTTCGTCTTCTTCTTCTGTCTGTCTTTCTAATGCAACAATCCCAACTATTTATTTCCATAACTTTTCCATCACCCCAAACATAAATTCTGTACCCACTAAGCAAAAACTCCTCATTCCCCCGCCCCACCCCACACCTTGAGGTGACCTCTAATCGACTTTCTGTTTCTCTGCATCTGCCGACTCTAGATATTTCATAGAAGTGGAATCATAGTATATTTGTCCTTTTGTGTCGGGCGGACTTCACTCAGCAAAATGTTTTCAAGTTCATCTGTGTGGTAACATGTATCAGAGCTTCATTTTTCCTTATAACTGTATAATACTCCATCGTAGACCGTGATTTTATTCATCGTTTATATATTTGGTTAACAAAACTTTATATTTTAGGTTGAGCGAATTTTGTATGACATTTGTCTGAATATCACCAAGTGTCACACACAGGCACAGTCGCCCAGGAGCACGAGGGACGCTGCGGGGTCATTGTGCCCTTTGTCAAGCTGCTTCTTGTCAGAGCCCTCTGAGACCCCATGACTACTGGCTGATTAGGAAGGAGAAGCAAAGACAACTACAGTGTTTGTGCCCAGGCTGGGAGGGAGGAGAACCGCCCATTCTGTGGCCCCGTCAGATCTGACCTGGACTGTGGCTTTGGGGGATAACCGTGAACCAGCACCAAGCATTTACTCCTTGGGCTGTGAGCAGACAAGAGTGAAAGGACCAAGCCTCCTCAGAGCAGCAGACTGCTGTCCCCAAAGGCCTCAATCCCGGCCAGTGGGCTTTGGCACTGAATGGTCCATCAGGGAGAGCTGGGCTTCACTGTGAGCAATTGTTGAGATTCAGGCTTAAAGAAGTTACTGCTTTTCCTCCCTCCTGTGGCTCTTCAGTAAGACTGTTACAAGGTAAAAGCGGGGAGAGGAAACAGAACGTCTGAGATTTCCACTCCCACATATTTATGGCTGAAAATTCACAGAGTTATAAATTACTGTTGTGTTAAAACACAGAATAGTACCAGGCTGTGTTTATATTGTTCATTTTCCTCAAAAGGACTCTAGAAAGATCATCACATTTTTCTCATCATTACCCTAAAACTATCTACGACAATTATCTGGTTAAAAAAAAATTAAATTAAGAGACACAGTCTGCTTAAATGACCCATTCAAGGTCACCTGGCAAGTGAATAACAGAGCCAGGAATAAACCCAGATATTCCAACCCTTTTACCGTTTATAACAGGCCGGGCTAAGTTTCTTATATTTTTTTTGGTATTTTCAGAAACTATAAAGTAGCCTACAGCAAACTTTTATCTTGGGGAAAAATATAATTGGTCCGTTCATAAACAGAGCGATTCAGAGCAGGAAAAAAAAAAAAAATCCCGAGTGGCACAGTGCTTAAGCACTCGGCTGCTAACCGAAAGGTTGGTGGCTTGATCCGTGGGAGAAAGATATGGCATTCTTCTTCTGTAAAGATTACAGCCTTGGAAACCCTCTGGGGCAGTTCTACTCCGTCTTACAGCGTCGCTATGAGTTGGCTTCAACTCGCCAGCAACAGGTATAGATGAGAACAGGAAGAAGAGCTTCTGAATTTAGTCCCCAGTCCACATTCCCTTCACAGGCAGTAAGCAGAGACACTCTTCCCTTCATGCCTGGCTCTGCAGCAAGGGCAAGTATAGGTCTCTCTGGGCAGTCTTCAGGACGAAGAACTTGGAGATTAAACAGGGTGAGGCTCTGTTGTTCTTGGAGTGAGGACGAGGGAGACAATGCAGGCTGATGCATTGCAGGTAGTTCTCTGTCTTCAGGGAAACTGCAGCTCCTGCCAAACCTGGTGTGACTGTGCTTTTCCAAAGCTATCAGTGTCAGCTCCATGACCGAAGGCCTTTGACCCAGGTCTACTGGGCAGTGACAGTGACATCAAGTGGATGCAAAGGTGAATTAAACACCCATGCTAACTCAGTGCAGGGGGGCCTTTTCGGTGGTGGAGGATTATCATTCTGTGAAGGATGCTTCCGGCACAGTTACAGTTCGGGTTTGAATGTTTGGTTCTGCTCCATGCACTTGTTATTTCTCCTGCGTGTTTCCCCGGGTGACTGCCTTATATAGGAATTGCAGTTCTCCTTGCGCAGCTTGGAGCTCTGGTGGCGCACTGGTTAAGTGTTGGGCTGCTAACCAAAACTTCAGCAGTTTGAATTCACCAGCAGCTCCTTGGAAACCCTATGGGGCAGTTCTACCCCGTCCTGCAGGAAACCCCGTGGGGCAGTTCTACCCGGTCCTGGTAGGAAACCCCGTGGGGCGAGTCTACCCCATCCTGGTAGGAAACCCAGTAGGGTGGTTCTACTCTGTCCTGTAGGAGACCCTAATGGGGTGGTTCTACTCTTCTGTACAGGAAACCCTAAGCGGGGGCGGTTCTACTCTGTCCTGTAGGGTCACTGAGTAGGAAGCGACTCGACGACAGTGGGTTTGGTTTTTTGCGTTTTTGCACAGGTGAGTCGTTTTCTGAGCGTACACTTTCTGGTGTCTTTGTGAGGACTGGGGAAGGGATATGTTTAAGGGATACATGTGGTGTGAAGTTGAGCTCAGTATGTACTTGCTGAGAACCTGTTGTGTGTCAGACACTGCCTTCATATTGAGGATTTAAAGACAGTTTTTACCTTCCGGAAGTTCACTGTGAGAAAGACGAAGAACACAGAGAAGAGGTATCTAACCCGTCCCACCAGCAGAGGGTGACCCCTGGGTTGAGTCTTGAGGGGATAAGCCAGCCACACAAAGCACCAGGAGGTGGTGGCCTCGGTAACAGCCTGAACAAAGCCGTGGTAATGATTAATGCGAACACTGGGCTGAGATTTAGGTCCCTGCGCTGGTCCCAGCGTCCTCATCTGCAAGATGAGAGGATGAATGCCAGTCTTTGTTTTCTCTAAGACATTCCCCAGGGAGAAGGTGAACTTGGTGGGTGGCTTTCCTGAGAAGCTCACCCAGGTCTGTATGCCTCCAAGACCCTTGGTTTTTAATCGAGTTTTTTGCCTTTCAAGTGAGATGTCCCAGACCACTTTGCCACAGCACAAGATTCATGGAACTATCCGAACAGTACAGCAATCCAAAAGGACACTCCCGGCCGAGGGACTCTTCTTTTTTCAGTTGCCATAGAGTTGACTCCAACTCTTGGTGACCCCATGTGTGTCAGAGTAGAACTGTGCTCCATAGAGTTTTCAATGGCTGATCTTTTAGAGGAGCCCTGGTGGTGCAGTGGTTAAGCGCTCAGCTGCTAACCAAAAGGTCGGCAGTTCAAATCCACCAGCTGCTCTGTTGTGCAATTCTACTCTGTCCTATAGGGTCGCTGTCGGAATCGACTGGACAGCAGTGGTTTTGGTTTTTGGTTTGATCCTTTAGAAGAAGATCACCAGGCCTTTCTTCCAAGGCATCTCTGGGTGGATTCCAACCTCCAAACTTTTGGTTAGTAACCAAGCGCCCTAACCGTATGCACCATAAGCTTTTCAGTTCTTGCCACACCACTCCTTCTTAACTAAGTTTTGAAACCACATCAGAGTTTCTCCTCTGAACCTAGAGCACAGAGCCCACCTGGGAGGCTTGCGCTCCCCCTAGAGTTTAAGTATCCCCATTGCAACAATCTAGGCAAAAATACCAGGAAAAAACTTTCAACTGTGGTTGAGGCGGGAAGGGAGGGGAAGGACACGGAGTGAGAGCCACCAGGGAGTGACTAAGTACAACCTGTCCATGCCTCTGAAATAGCACTTCCTCCCTTCCTCTCTCTTCCTCACACACTGGACTGCATTTCATAATCCTGCCAACACTTAAATCCCTTTTGCTTCCTAGAGTGTCCAGAGTAATTGATAAAGCTGATGCTTTAGTAAGCAATGCTATTCTTCAAGTCAGTTTGGAACTAAAGCTTCAGCAAGGGGCCACTGTGTTCCCAGGGATGGCAGAAATCAAGTGGAACAAAAAACTCAGGCCCTGACCACTTCTGGTCCCAAATGACCGCTTGGCACTTCTTACAGGATGGATGCCTTCCTGCTTCCGGCATTAATCCTTGTCTACTGGCCAAGTGCCAATTCAGGTAATTACATTCTCCCTTACCCAAATCCCCTGGCGGTTTAGTCCTTTTGTATGTCTTTTGCAATCTTTAATTTTTGTGGCATTTTGCTCTTGACACAGCATTTTTCTGAAGGGATTTTTGCCTTTCAGTGAAAGGACAGAGACGGGTAAGCCCACTGGCATTGTGTATCATCCTGAGAAGAATTGTAGCACAAGGTTAATGGTGGTGGAACAGCATTGACAAGAGTAGAACCCTAGAGAACAAAAGACCTCATAAGGTCACCTGATCTAATCCCCTCCCCTCTGGTAGGTGAATAAGTAAACTACTTACATTATTTATTTACTTCTTGCTATAAAGATTCTAGAGTTAGATAACCAGGCTTATCATTCTCCTGGAAAATGATTATAACTTATCCTCAAATGAAACCTCCATTGTCTGAATATTGCTAATCTACCCTATGTTTGTTGTGTTTGATTGGCGAATGGTTTATTGTTCAGTCCTCCGTGGTTAAGATCTAGGTTTTACTTTGACATAAAGGGATTATAGAGGTTTTTATTATTCGGATGCAAAAATCACCAAAATGTACCAGCAGACTTCCAAAAAAATGGCGCTCTAGGCAGAAGCACCACGCCATCCCTCCACAGCAAAGATCTGAAAAACTAAGCCAAACAGAGAATACAACAATCCTGAAACCATAAAACATCAAATGAAGAGATAAAGAACTCAGCCAAGCACCAAATGAAGTGAGAAAACTGACAGAAAACAGAAAGCGAGGAGAGATTCATGCAGAGGTCCCCTACCAGCTAACACAGCACGTATCCGCCATCTTGGACTCCTATCAACCTCACAGAGCGTCCAGCGGGAGACAAAACAACCGGTAATTTGCAATATACACTTTCCCACCCCCCAGCCTTCTTCACCCCAACTCGGCCTACTCTGCTTCCCGCAGCCACAATCTCTTGTCCGGGAAACACTGGCTGCTTGGATTCCACACACCCGAATGGGCCAGCTCTCTGAGTGCCATTTGTTGACTGCTGTTGTTGCTTTTATCCACTTCTTTTGATTTCTTTCTCTCAAATACGTGGCTCCGTGCACCATCTTCGCTTCTTCTTGAGGGGCTGCGGAGCTCCGTTTGAGTGTGGAGCTGTTCCCCGGTCTGGGCTGCTGCGCTGGTGGGATCCTGGGGCTTTTGTTCGTTTGTTTGTTTTGAATTGTTCGTTTGTTTTATTTTCCTTTTCTTGAGTTGGGAGCCCTTTCTGGCCAGGCAGTGCTGCGTGGCAAGGAGACTTCACCCTCAGCTTCCACAGACGTGCAGAGGGATCCCTGAGGGCATTTCTTTCTTCATTGTTTTTTTTTTTTTTTCTCATTTCTGTTTTTTTGGGGGACTTTCTTGTTCCTTCTTTTTTTTTTTAATTTGTTTTGTTTTCTTTTCCCTCTTTTTCCCTTTTTGTCTTTCTTCATTGCTCAGTTTCTCATCTCTCTATAACTTCCATCTCTTTCTTCTGTTCCCTGAATACCTGGTGTTGTATACCTCTATGCCTTCTAGCCAGGCTGTACTGCAACACCTGGGAGAGACTTTCCCAGACCTCATAGCTGCACCAGTGGGATCCCTGGGAAACTTGCGGTTCTTTAACCTTTCCAATTTTTATTTATTCATTCTTTTCTTTTCTTCCTCTTCCCCTTTCTGTTTTTCT
>NW_004443975.1:18913168-18958895 GCF_000243295.1 Trichechus manatus latirostris | reverse complement strand
GGTTGAGAAGTTAGACGGTTGACATGTTGGGGGGTTGTTAACCAATGTCATAAAACAATATGTGTACTACTATTTCATGAGAAACTATTTGTTCTGTAAGCCTTCACCTGAAGTACAATAAAAAAATAAAAATAATAAAAATAAATGTACCAGCAATTTCCCAGTAATTATATTTTATATGTCACCTGACCCTCCAGACATGATTAATTATATAAAGCACTTCAGCTCAATTCAGGAAGCATTTATTGAATACCTGGGGGGAGGATGGCCTAGGGACGATGTAAATTCAAGTTATGGGTCTACCACCTTGCATACCTGTGACCTTGGGGAAGTTAGCTAACATTTTTGTGCTTCAGTTTTCTCATCTGTAAATTGAAGATGATAACAAAAACTGCTTCTTAAGATTGCTGTGATGATTAAATTAAAGAGTGCACCCAAAGCCGTTATTATTATTACACATTATGTTAAGCAAAGATTGTGGAATTTATCTAGAAGATAATGAAATATTCTAAAAATATTTTAAATAAGATAAGGATAACAAGGTGCTCAAAATGCTTATGGTCTAATGAAAGAGTCATATATTCTTGTATTGCTGTAATCCTAATGCCTACATCCATGCCTGGCATAAACAGTGGGTGGCCAATAAGTATTTACTGACTGAATGAACATGGAAAGAACTTCAACATGAACACACAGAAGGGAAATTACCAACTAGGGAAATTGAGTACAGCTTCATTGAAAAGTTCACCTTTGATTTGGGTCTTGAAAATGGGTATGATTTTCATAAACAGTAAAGGAAGTGAAAGACATTCACGTTACTTACTGGAACAGTACTTCCCAGTCTTTTTTGGGTCATAGCACATAATGAAAATTATAATAGTTATACAGGACATTGGCCAAAGGCAATTGGCTAGGAAGTGCCAGTTACCACTGATTTGAGTACTCTGAAGGCTGAAGGAATCAATATGATGGGCATACAGGTAATCCATATGCACTTCACCAGTTGTGAAGCTCTACACTAGAATGTAATCCCCAAGAGAACAGGAACTTTGTCCATTTTGGCCACTTTGTATCGCCAACACCTAGGGTAGTACCTGACACATGTTTGTTGAATGAGAGCAGAGGGGAAAGCATGAGCAAATACTTAGAGTTGGGCTGTAAAAGGCATGGTTGGGGCCACTGGATCACAGGATTCATAACAAATTGTAGAAAGAGTCTATAAAGGCAGGTAGAAGCAGATCTAGGGCACTTTTGATTTCTGTGCCTGATTGGCCTTTATTCGGTAGGGCAAGGAATCCATTAAAGATTTTGGAAGAGGAAGCTCTTTGTAAGGAAGACAACTCTGGGTGCTATGTGAAGGATGGAGTGAAAAACACTAGAGAAGAAAGTCAAGAAGCTGGTTATTTCTATAATATGGGTAGGAGACAATGAAGGACTGAAGTAGAACAGAGGGAATGCAAAGGAAGGAGATAAATTTGACACCAGTTCAGAAATATTCTGTAGAACATCACTGGATTGAATGATGTGTGACAAGAGAAAGGAAAAGGCAAGGCGAGGTCATATTACCACTAATGGCTATGCCACCTTAGAAGGTGTGTTTAACCTCTACTCTTTGATTCAGTCCCATTAATTTCTAATATTTTAAAATTCTCTAAGATGTATTAAACTCCTCATGAACTAGCAAGGCCTCCGTTTCTCACTCTCACCTCACCCTCCTCCGCTTCAGGCTGTGATGACACTTTAGCATTTTACTTTGGACTTCCTTAATCCTGTGAAGAATTCCAGGTTAACGTCTCACTAACACATAATCCTGAGGGCACCGGGCAGAGTAGTCTGCCCTCCTATGTCTGAGGAATATTTAACTGGAAATTTCCTCTCTCCATGTATCTCCTATTCATTTGGTCCTCTGGGGAGACTCCTGACATAGATCTTTTTTTTTAATGTGTAGGGATTGTGTTTTACACCCCTTTGTCAGTCTAAACCTGGCATATAAGGGGAAAAAGAAAGATAAGGATAAATAAATGAGGTTGTGATGTGAAAACATCCCTTGGATTATATCTTACTGACCACTGGGAAGTTAGAGTCAGGTGCAAGATGACAGGGGACAGGTAACATCTTTTGTTTTCTCTTTCCTCAAGAATCTAAATGATTTTCTTAACCTTTGTTCTTCTACAGCTATTGCAGTTATTTGCTACTCAGCCTTTCCAATCCACAAGTGGTCACCTGCCTAAGCATATTTGAAGGCTGGGGAATCAATCATGCTGTGTTTTCTCTTAGGACTGGAACACCTACAGTTTTGTACGCAGAAATTCCATCAGCAGTATCAACTCAGATTTTCTAGGATAGAGACCTAGAATGAGTTAACAAGCACCAATGCATTTGCTAAGCTTAAAAGAATACTCTATTATTGTGTGGCAATTGGTAAAGAACTTATTAATTAAGGTTATAAGATGGAAATCTCCCAGGAGGCAAAAAGCCATTACAAAGACATTGTGGAACCAATCTAGCAGTTAATGGAATACTCAGAGATTCTTAAAAAAATAAGAAATAAAAAGAGGGGGTCACTTTTCAAAAAAAAACAGGTGTCATCAAATGAGTGATGTTGAAGATTAGGGGGAAGTTTACCAAAAGGCAGGTAAAATCTAAAATCAAAACAAAACCAAAAACCTCACAAACATTTGTTTTAATACAACCCGATCTTTCTATTATAACATATCTAGGTTCCTAACAAACACATACCCACACCACCACAAAGCATAAAAGTAAATTGAGATGGAAATCAAAATCAAACTAGTGTTGCAAATGAGAATTAATAGTACATTTGCTTTTGTTCTGAGACAGGGGCATCAGAGGCAAAATAAATAACTCATTTCAAATGCCTGTGAGTTGTTTGTTTAAGAAATAACTATCAAATTAAGAAGAAATGCCAGACTCTCCCTCCATTTCCCTTTTTATGGGGTAAGTTTTCCCCACACACATTAGCCCATCATATTTCACCAGCATTGTGTTTTAGAGAGGGATTTGGTGAGATGAGCCAAACAGAGAGGGCTACCTAGGAAGAGTTGCTCAGGGGTGATGATGGTGCTCTTACATGGCTTTTCTATGAAGGTGTTTATCTTGGGAAGGACTTGATAGCTCTAGACCTGCGAGCAGGCACTCCTGTGGACCAGCTGAAGCAATCTATCCAACCACACAGTACCACAAAGCTCGTGGTCACTGGAATCTCATAACTCAGTGTGCTGGGCCCCACTCGGCCTTTCATTGTTGAAACAAAACCAGACCTGAGCAATGTCTTCATCAGAGAAACAGCA
Organism: Trichechus manatus latirostris; assembly: GCF_000243295.1. Classification (NCBI taxonomy): domain Eukaryota; kingdom Metazoa; phylum Chordata; class Mammalia; order Sirenia; family Trichechidae; genus Trichechus; species Trichechus manatus. The sequence continues at coordinate 18,955,584 of NW_004443975.1, read as the reverse complement.
TATACATTAAGAGCATGGGGAAGAAAAAAATTAGGAATAGCTTGTTTACTTTGGAGTTCAAATCTAACCTAGTTAAATCCTCTCTATATCAGTAGTACCTTATACAATTAAAACTTGACAATTGTCTATTCTACTTTGTTTCTCTGGTAGATGCCTTTAATTTAATCAGCAAAAGATGGTTAAGTGTAATGAACACTGGGCATGGAATCCAAAGATCAGGTTTTGATTAGCAACTTCCTAGCTCTGTCATCGTGCCTCACGCTTTCTGAGACTCCTTTTTCTCATCTGTTTGTTGTTGTTAGCTGCTGTGGAGTCAGCCCCAACTCATGGAGATGCCATCCACCTTTGTGATCCACTAGGTTTTCATTGGCAGATTTTCAGAGATGAAATTGCCAGGACTTTTCTTCTAGGCTGTCTTAGTTTGGAAGCTCTGCTGAAACCCGTTCAGCATCATAGCAACACACAAACTTCCCCTGACAGACAGGTGGTGACTGCGCATGAGGTGCATTGGCCAGGAATCGAACCTGAGGTCTCACGAGAAGACGAGAATTCTACCACTGAACCACTACTGACTTATCTGTAAAAGGAGGTAAAATCATATTTGCTCTGTTTGCCTCATAGAACAGATGTAAAAATCATTTAAGATATAGGATGCCACAAACTGTAAAGATGTGGTTGGCAATGATGATGATGATGAAGTATTAGCTCAAGGTAATCATCTTGGTCTGTGTTAAAAGAAAATGACTAAGCTTTGTGGGTTCATCAGCCCCTGCAACTACGTGAGTCAAGAGAAACCTCCAGCGTGACACCTGATCCACAGATTTGGGACTTGCCGGCCTCCACAACTGCCTGAGCCATTTCCTTGAAATAAATAAATTATATATATATTGGAGCCCAGGTGGCGTAGTGGTTACGAACTCGGCTGCTAACCAAAAGGTCAGCAATTCAATTCCACTAACCACTCCTCAAAAATCCCATGGGACAGTTCCACTTTGTCCTATAGGGTCACCATGAATCAGAATCAACTCGACAGCAACAGGTTTTTTTTTTTTTTTTTTTTTTTTTTTTTTGGCTATATACATACATGTATCTGTGTATGTGTGTGCTTCACTGGTTTTGCTTCTCTAGAACCTAAGACTTTTGGTACCAAGAGTGGTTCTAGAGAAACAAAATTGTAAGAGTGAGTTCTCTGAATTGCTTCTCAAGTCTGGCTAGTCTTACAGGTGCTTATGATTCTGCCTCCAGTAGTAAAGACAGTACTATTAATCCATGATGTGACATGGCAATAGAAATAAATAAAATATCATCACCAATAGATTAAATATTTGTGAGATACAAGGCTCTGGGTGATTGAATATTGGACACTTTTCTACAATTTTGTCAGAATGAGAAGTATAATGAAGCTGGTTGCTTGGTCCTACTTTTGATAGACAAAGTGGCAAAAGAAAGGGATGAGCTCAGAGCTTCAGAGTCACAGCTCGAGAACCACATAAAAGACCAGAAAGTGGCCAATTGTGCTCTGAAAGAAAGCCTTATTTCCTGTAGTAATACACCTGATATTGCTGAAAATCAAACCCAGAGTCTTATCATAAGTGTGGCTGAATTACAGCCTCAAATTGTGTCTCAAGTTAAAATGAGGGCATTGATTGGGAAGAAATGGAATCCTGAACTTGAGATGGGGACATATGGGCAGATAATCAGGAAGCTGGGGATGCTGGACCCTTAAATTCCACTGAGTAACTCCTGCCAAAAGCACCATCCCTCCTATCTGGAGAGCTTACTCCATCTTTGTCTGCCAAGCCTCCCTACCCAGAAAAACTATTATCCCTTCCACTCCCATTTGATGAGACTGACCCAGCTGTGCCTGAAGCTGAGATATCACCTGGGATGGCATTTGGAGCATTGCCTGGGGTGTCACCTGAGGCAAATGCCTTACAAGATATTACTAAATGTTCCCAGGACTTACCCCACCGCCCATTTTTGCTTCTAGACCTATAACTAGACTTAAGTCCCAGTGAACCCCAAAAGGTAGAGTACAAAGTGTGACTCAGGAAGAGGTATGCTACACTCCAAAAGAACTGCTTGACTTTTCTAATATATACAAACAGAAACCTGGGGACTGCTATTAAGGGTGTGGGATAATGGTGCAAGGAACATAAAGTTAGATCAGTCTGAGTTTATTGATTTCAACCCACAAAGCACAAATCCTTCATTCAGTGTTTCAGCTTGAGAGGTTAAAAAAGGATCTAATAGTTTTTTTGGTTGGTTTGCTGAAGCATAGATTAAGCGGTGGCCTACACTAAATAAAGTTGAGGTGCCAGACCTGACTTGGTATACTGTAGAAGAAGATATCCAAATGCTTAAGGAAATTGGCATGTTAGAGTGGATTTATCAGGTTAAACCCACAGACCCACCCATGGAGTGCCCAGAGGACACACCTTTTACCACAATGATGAAGAACAGATTTGTGGAAGGCACTCCAATATCCTTGAAGACTACTGTGATTGCTATTTTATGTAAACCAGATTTGACAGTGGGAACTGCTCTAACTGAATTAAGACACCTAACTACAAAGGGGCTGATTGGACCCCATAGTGGTAGGGGCTAACTGGCAGCACTTAATCAACAAAGACAAGGTAATCAGATTAGTCTGACTTGTGTAGACTTATGGCAATGTCTACTTAGGCATGGTGTCCCTAGGGGTGAAATAGATGGGAAATCTAATAAATATTTGCTCGATCTGTACAAGCAGAAGAATTCTGGATCAAGTGAACAGCAGTCTCACTTGAATCACCAGAATAGAGAGTCAGGATCCCTCAATCAATTCCCAGACTGAAGCCAGTTCACAGACTCACAACCCCTTGAATGAAGGGGAGGCTGGGTCCCCTTGAAGAAGGACCCCACTGCACTATCAGAAATTTATACTGTGAATCATTCTCCCAGCCTTTCCCAAAGGGATCTACAGCCTGTTAGGAGAGTGACTGTTCATTGGGGAAAAGGAAATAATCAGACTTTTTGGGGGATTACTGGACACTGGCTCTGAACTGACACTAATTCTAGGAGACCCAAAGCATCACTGTGGCCCACCAATCAGAGTGGGGGCATATGGAGGTCAGGTTATTAATGGATTCTTAGCTCAGTTCCATCTCACAGTGAGTCCAGTGGATCCCCAAACCCATCCTGTAGTAATTTCCCCAGTTCCAGAATGCATACTTGGAATAGACATACTGAACAACTGGGAGAACCCCCACATTGCATCCCTGACATGTGGAATAAGGGGTATTATGGTAGGAAAAGCCAAGTGGAAGCCATTAGAACTGCCTTTACCTAGGAAGATAGTAAACCAAAGGCAATATCATAATCCTGGAGGGACTGCAGAGATTAGTGCCACCATCAAGGACTTGAAAGATGCAGAGGTGGTGATTCCCACCACATCCCCATTCAACTTGCCTATTTGGCCTGTGCAAAAGCAGATGGATCTTTTAGAATGATAATGGATTGTCATAAACTTAACCAGGTGGTAACTCCAATTACAGCTGCTGTTTCAGATGTGATTTCATTGCTTGAGCAAATTAATACATCTCCTGTACCTAGTTTGCATCTATTGATCTGGCTAATGCCTTTTTCTCCATGCATGTTTTGAAGGAACACCAGAAGCAGTTTGTCTTCAGCTGGCAAGGCCAACAATACACTTTCACTGTCCTACCTCATTTGTATACCAACTCTCCAGCCCTATGTCATAATTCAGTCTGCAGGGACCTTAACAGCCTTTCCCTCCAATAAGACATCACTCTAGTCCATTACATTGATGACTTTATGCTGATTGGACCTACTAAGGAAGAAGTGTCTATGACTGGATTTATTGTTAAGACGTCTGCATACTAGAGGGTGGGAAATTAATATGACAAAAATTCAGGCTCCTTCCCACCTCAGTGAAATTTCTAGGAGTCCAGTGTTGTGCGGCATGTCAAAATATTCCTTCTAAAGTGAAGGATAAGTTGATACATCTGGCCCTCCTACAACTCAAAAGGAGGCACAAAGCTAGGTAGGCTTCTTTGGATTTTGGAGGCAACATATTCCTCATTTGGGCATGCTACTCCAACCTATTTATCAAGTGACTCGAAAAGCTTCTAGTTTTGAGTGGAGCCTAGAACAAGAGAAGGCTCTGCAACAGGTTCAGGCTGCTGTACAAGCTGCTCTGCCCCTTGGGCCATATGATCCATTTGGTCCAATGGTGCTTGAAGTCTCAGTAGCAGAAAGAGATGCTGTTTGGATTCTGTGGCAGGCCTGTATTGGTCAATCACAGCACAGACCATCAAGATTTTGGAGCAAAGCCTTGTCATCCTCTGTTGATAACTACTCTCCTTTTGAGAAACAGCTTTTGCTTGTTACTGGGCCATAGTAGAGACTGAACACTTAACCATAGGCCACCAAGTCACCATGCAGCCTAAGCTGCTCATCATGAACTGAGTGTTGTGTGACCCACAGAGTCATAAAGCTGGACGTGCACAGCAGCACTCCATCATTAAAGGGAAGTGGTATATAAGAGATCATGCTCAAGTAGGACCTGAAGGAACATGTATGTTGCATGAGAAGTGGCCCAAATGACCATGGTCTCCATTCCTGTCATATTACCTGCCTCTCCCAGTCTGCACCTATGGCCTCATGGAGAGTCCCTTATTATCAGTTGACTGAGGAAGAGAAAACTCATGCCTGGCTTACAGATGGTTCTGCATGATGTGCAGGCACCACTCAAAAGTGGACAGCAGCAGCACTGCAGCCTTTTTCTGGGCCTCCCTGAAGGACAGTTGTTGTTATTGTTGTTGTTAGGTACCATCGAGTCACTTCCAAACAATAGAAACCCTATGTACAACAGAACAAAACACTGCCAAGTCCTGCACCATCCTCACAATCGTTGCTATGCTTGAGCCCATTGTTGCAGCCACTGTGTCAGTAGTGAAGGGAAATCCTCCCAATGGGCAGAACTTCAAGCAGTGCACATGGTTGTTCACTTTGCTTGGAAGGAGAAATGGCCAGATGTGCAATTGTATACTGACTCATGGGCTGTGGCCAATGGTTTGGCTGGATGGTCAAGGACTTGGAAGGAACATGATTGGAAAATTGGAGACAAGGAGGTATGAGGAAGAGGTATGTGGATAGACCTCTCTGAATGGGCCAAAGAAGAGAAGATGTTTGTGTCTCATATGAATGCTTATCGAAGGGTGACCTCAACAGAGGAGGATTTTAATAATCAAGTGGATAGGATGACATGTTCTGTGGAAACCAGTCATCCTCTTTCCCAAGCCACTCCTGTCATTGCCCACTAGGCTCATGAACAAAGTGGCCATGGTAGCAGGGATGGAGGTTATGCGTGGGCTCAGCAGCATGGACTTCCACCTACCAAAGCTGACTTGGCTACATCCACTGCTGATTGCCCAATCTGCCAGCAGCAGTGACCAACACTAAGTCCCCAATAGGGCACCATTCCTCAAAGCAATCAGCCAGCAACCTGGTGGCAGGTTGATTACATTGGACTGCTTCCATCATAGAAAGTGCAACATTTCATTCTGACTGGGATAGACACTTACTCTGGATATGGATTTGCCTTCCCTGCATGCAATGCTTCTGCCAAAACTACCATCTGTGGACTCACAGAATGCCTTATCCACTGTTGTAGTTTCTCACACAGCATTGCCTCAGATCAAAGGATTCACTTCACAGCAAATGAAGTGCAGAAATGGGCCCATGCTCATGGAATTCGTTGGTCTTACCATGTCCCTCATCATCCTGAAGCAGCTGGCTTGATAGAAGAAAGGAATGGCCTTCTAAAGACAAAATTATGGTGCCAGCTAGGTGGCAATACTTTTCAGGGTTGGGAAAGTGTTCTCCAGGAGGCTGTATATGCTCTAAACCAGCATCCAATATATGGTGCTATTTCTCCCATAGACAAGATTCACAGGTCCAGGAATTGAGGGGTGGAGATGGGCATGGCACCACTCACTATTACCTCTAGTGACCCACTCACAAAATTTTTGCTTCTTGTCCCTGCGATCCTATGCTCTGTGGGTCTAGAGGTCTTAGTTCCAAAGGGAGGAATGCTCCCACCTGGACACACAACACTGATTCCACTGCACTGGAAGTTAAGAATGCCACCCAGACACTTTGAGCTCCTCATGACTCTGGATCAACAGGCAAAGAAAGGAGTTACCATGCTGACTGGTGTAATCAATCCTGATTACTAAGGACAAATCTGGTTGATATTGCATAATGGAGGTAAAGAAAAGTATGTCTGGAATACATGAGTTCCCTTAGGGTGTCTCTTAGTACTACCATGCCCTGTGATTAAAGTCAATGGAAAACTGCAGCAACTCAATTCCAACATGACTACTAATGGCCCAGACCCTTCAGGAATGAAGGTTTGGGTCACTCCAACAGGCAAAGAACAACGACCAGCTGAGGTGTTTGCTGAGGGCAAAGGGAATATGGAATAGGTGGTGGAAGAAGGTAGTTCTAAATACCAGTTACGACCACGTGACCAGTTGCAGAAATGAGGACTATAATTATTATTAGTATTTCTTCATTGTTTTATGACGTGTGTATGTATGTGTATATATATATATATATATATATCTCACAAATATTTTTGTTTTCTTCCCTCCCTTATATAAAATATAAAATGTAAATGGAGCTAGTGTGTTTTCGGTTGTACACATGCTAGTTGTATCATTTTAGGCACAAGTATGACCTTATAATTGTGTTTATTTAGAGATTATGCATGGTTTAAGGAGGTGTGTATAGGTGCCATGTTGACACAGGATGGCCTGTAACAGTTAATGCTATGTGTCAACTTGACTAGGCCATGATTCCCAGTATTGTGTAAGTGTTCTCCATTTTGTGATCTAATGTAATTGTCCTCCATTTTGTAGTATTGTGTAATTAAGTGTTGTAAATCCTAAACCTCTATATGTTAATGAGGCAATATTAGTGTGGGGTGTATCTTGAGTCATACCCTTACTAAAGGGCATGACTCATGTTACGGCCTTACTCAAGTCACAGATTTACTCAAGTTACCACCTTGCTTAAGTAAGGGGAGTTTCTTGAGGGTGTGGCCTACATCTAATATATATGAATGCTCTGGCAAAAATCTCTCTCACTCTGGATCCTGCATCTGCTTCATCATCATCTGACTTCTGGTTCTTGGGATTGAACGAGCAGTCTGCCATCTGACCTGCTGAATATGGGATTTGCCAGTGTTCACAGGCTTGTAAACCAGCAACCTATCTTCTGACCTGATTTGCCAGCTTCTGAAGCCCTATGGGCCAGCAGCCTGTCATCTGACCTGCTGATTTGAGTTCATCAGCCTCTGCAACCACATGAATCAGGCAAAGCCTCAAGCCTGATGCCTGATCCATGGATTTGGGACTTTGGACTTGCCAACCCTCATAACCACATGAGCCATTTCCTTTAGATAAATCTCTTTACATATATATATATATAAAACATAGACATATGTATATATAAATACGCATCACTGGTTTTGCTTCTCTAGAGAACCTAGCCTAAGACAGTTTGTGATAAATTATCTTAGAAATGAAGACAGTTCATTGAGAAGGAAGTTCCATGATAATGTAACTATCTGTCATAATAGAAATGATTCAATAGTTCTATTAAATACCATTAAACAAAATATATTTATTTGCCCTTGATTTTTAGACAAAACCCAAACCACAATAATACCAGCTCAAAACACAAATTTGGATTTATTACCACCGAATAACTGTCCGCTGCAGTGTCAAACCTTCTCAGGCGTATTCCCACATTTCAACTTCTTCTTCTCCTGTGCCGGCTTCATATTCGTAAGACTCTCCATCACTGTTGGCTATCCTGAAGCAAAATGACTTTTTCAACATTCTTATTCCACATGTTTAGTTTTTCAGTATCATTGTACTTGATGAAAAAGACCGAAGCCAAATGAGAGTTGAGTAACTTGGTTTTCTTTCAGTAACCTACCTGCTAAATATTCCACCAAACATTCCAAGATATATATTTCTTCCGTCTTTGTCCTCTTGTCTCCAAATATAAATTTTTCTTTTATTGTTCTTTCCAATTGCCATTCTTGGCTTCAGTCTTCCGAGCACTATCTTTTCACAGTATACATATATGTGTGTGTGCATGTGTGTGCATGTGTGCGTGTGTGTTCTTTAATGTAGTTAGACAAGTCAGTTACAGTGGTTCCTGTAGACTTACCTTGCAACACTTTTTTTTCCTTTGTCATTGGCATCGCTTGTGATTATTAAGCTCAAATTTCATTTTTTAGTGCTTCCCATATAACTTCCTTGACCAACTTTTAGGATACCTTTTAGAACCTTTGTTCATAGGATTATTCAGTGCTTAAGAACTTGGCTTATGGAGAATCCCTGTCTATACTCAAGGTTCTCTTCTTCGATATTACAGAAGTTCACAGTAGTAGCCTGTATTTCCCCATCATACCATGTTTTCATTAGCTTTTATGCCTTAGGACTTTGAAACTTTCTATCATCTCTGCCTGGAACATTCTTCCGTGTCCTTTCTTTACATGCCTGGTGCCTTCTCATTTTTAGGTCTTAGTTTAAATATCATCTCCTCTGGTACTGATGCTCTGACATGTTTAATTCTTCAAATCCCATGCATTAGAGATAAATCCTCCGTAGATACTTTTCAAGGGAGCAGCTACTAACAGTATTCACAAAGGAAGTAGGAAGTTAAGGACACACAGACAGATCCTGATAGCTGGACTCCAAAACTATTAGCATACATTTAAATAGGGTTTATACAATTAATAAAGCCAGAATTCAATTTTGTTCATTTATTGCTTTTTAACTAGCAGCTATCAACTGTGCACAAAACACCTAGGCTTTTCCAAGGCTGCTTTTACTAGAACCCACACAACAGTAATCACAATAACCAAAACAAAAAACCAAACCCCTTGCCTTCGAGTTGATTGTAACTCATAGTGGCCCTACAGGACAGAGTAGAACTGCCCTACAGGATTTCTAAGGCTGTAAATCTTTACGGAAGCAGACTACCTCATCTTTCTCCTGAGGAACGGCTGATGGGCTTCAACTGCCAACCTTTTGGTTAGCAGCCAAGCACTTAACCACTGCACCACCAGGGCTCCCTCAATAATCACAATAATTGTCAATAATGTTTATTGATCATCTTTTAAGTGTTAGGTACTGTGCCTGGTACTTTCATATCTATTCTTTCTAATCCCACAATAACTTTATGAGTAGATATGATTCCCCTTTTACAGAAGAGGAAACCAAGGCTGGAGAAATTAAGAAATTATCCCCAAACCACACGGCCAGGAAGGCGGAGAACGAAATTCAAACCAGGGTTAGCAATGCATTTTCCCCTCTAGCACTTGTCTCCTTTGGATGGACTGTGATGCAATTTCCCAGCTTCCTTTTACATGTTAAGGATGCAGGTCATGAGTCCCACATCCAGAGGCTACCTGCAGGGACCACTCCTCAGCAGGAATGCAGAGTCATTGTCGTGTATCAAAAAGTAAGTGATTTCACTTTCATACGGCCTAAGTCTGTTATCCTTCTCTTCGTCCACAGCATTTATTTTTCAACCCAAATTTTGAGGAGGCAAAAGGGAATATGGGAAGTCATGAAATGGACATCTTTTTTTTTTTTTTAATTTGTTTATTGTGCTTCAGGTGAAGGCTTACAGAACAAATAGTTTCTCATGAAACAGTAGTACACATATTGTTTTATGACATTGGTTAACAACCCCATAACATGTCAACTCTCTCCCTTCTCGACCTTTTTTTTTTTTGGTGAAAATATACATAGCCAAAGATACACGATGAAATGGACATCTTTTTTATAACTCAGAGCCAAGTAGAGTACAATAGTACCTTTTGAAACCACTGAATTAAGTTCTTAAAAATCCCACAAAGAAGAGCTCGATATTTAAAAGCTTGAGATGTCAGAACTGAGGTGATGAAAAGCGTTTATAAATATTTTTACGTTCTCAGTAAGAAAACAGTGTGCAGTACAGTCATCTCCATTAATGACATTTTTAAGCATCTTAAATTAGTAAAATCGGGCACCGTCCTTTTAATATAACTTAATTGCCCATCTCTGACCTCTTAGTAACGTTTTAATATTTCCCTTCCCCCTCAGTAACAAGATTACAAATCATTTCACTGCTGCATTTAATAGGAATTCGTTTTCTGTCCATCCCACTCCAGATGCCCTTATAATTTTGCTGTTTCAGAGTCTCGTTCTGGACCCCAGTTTCTGGATTCTCAGATTTGCACTTTTGTTTAGGCAGGTTTGCAGCCATTCCTTGATAGCTGGCTTCTGACCTTAGTCCTCATTGTATCCCAATGTCTGGGACAGTTCTTGACACATACAGGGAGTTCATAAGTGATTGTCACATTGAATTATACCTTTTGGTGTCCCTGATTAACTCTATGGCAAAGGGGTTTGGTTTGGTTTTGGTGTTGCTCTACCCCAGTACCCTACTTTGTTCATAGAAGGAATTCTCTAAATATTTGTGAATGGCTCAGTTAATGGAGGAACAATTGGAATGACCAGGCTAAGGAGAAATAATCATGATTGTAGGCAGATCTTAGAGGCAGGTAATCAATGATAATTTTCTCCTTCTATTTTCATTTATCTTAGAGAGACAAGGATTCCTTTCCTTTATCAATTGTTTTTCTTCTGTACTCCATATTAGGTATCTATCTTAGTTACCTAGTGCTGTTGTAACAAAAATACCACAAGTAGGTGGCTTCAAAAGAAGAGAAATTTGTGTTCTGATAGTTCTACAGGCTAGACATCCGAATTCAGGGCCTGGCTCTAGGGGGATGTCCCTCCTTGTCTATTTCAGCCTTCAGTAGTTGGCAATCCTTGGCGATCCAGGCTCCAAGATGCGTCTGCTGTTAGTACCTGACTTCATATGATGTCTTCCTTCTCTGTGTGTCTCTGATCTAGTCTGCTGTTTTTCTAACTCAAAAGTGATTAGGTCTAGGACCCACCCTACTCTGGTATGACCTCATTAATATGTTTTTCAAAATGTGTTTCACAGGTACAGAGGCCAGGACTTCAGTGCATATTTGGGGGTGGGGAGGACACAATTCAATCCACAACAGTATCTAAACCTGTTAAAGTGAGCTTGTTTTTCCCCCTCCGAGACCCATTTCATCAATATATTTCTGCCAACTTACATACCAGCCATTTTAAGAATCACAGCCACCTGAACCGTCTCAAAACTTGTGAAGAATTAAGTGACCAAAGACACTTAAAAAGCACAGCTTAGCATTCTTTCAATTCCCTTGAAAACAGCAGAGTTCTGAAGGAGCCAAATTGCAGAGTCCAATTCAGGATGTAAATTGTCTCAACAGAAGGGAAAGAGCGGCAGGAATTCCTCCTTGGCAGGTTACACCTCCTAAGCTAAAATCCGTGCATCTGTGTAAGACTAGAGCGTATTTTAAAACTCATTTCTCTTGAGTTAGGACGCTTGCTGCTTTGGTTCCTCTTCCATCCTCCTAGACTAAACCCGTGTAGAAATGAAGTCATCTAGACGTCTCTGCTGGGCGACCAGGCAGCGCCAGGACAGCACAGAGGAGATGAGAAAAGAGCAAGGGACAGGGAATATGTCACATCCTGACTACAGGGAAACCGTGCAAAAATCTAATCACAGCCGTGCCAGGGAACTTGAACCTGTCCAAAAAGATCCGGAGCCCTCCGTGTTTAATTGCCATTGATGGCTGCTGGCCAGTCATGCGTGACAGTGCCCGCGCGTCTGGTCCTCCCTGCCTGTGCTCATTCCTGTCAGCTTTCACTCCAGGTGATGAACATGGTCCTCGGACCCTGGGAGGGGGGTCCGGGCCAGAGGTGGGGGCAGGGTGGGCTGCAGAAGCCCCTCAGGGACACAAAGCGGCTTGTGCTCACATAACCCATGGCGTAGACAGAGGTCTTTAAAACAGAGCTGTGACGACCAGCTTCAATCCCTCGCTTCCGTTCCTCAGCATACAGCATATTTATTTTCCACGAGAGGAGGAAGTACAGTAAGCCACATCATGCAAACGGGTAGGGCATCTGTGACCTGAGGTATGACAATGGGCAGCAGGCAAGCCACCAGTTTAGCTGATTCTATTTGAGCAGGTGCATGAGGCTGGATAGAGACATTTGAATCACGGTTGAACAGCAAAGAGGTTTATCTTTCTGGTGACTGGATGCTTTTAAATCTTCCTCCTTCCATCTTCACAACAGTCATGTTTCTGTTCATTCTAAAGACAAGAAAAACTTGCCCTATCTCTCTGGGGAAAGATCTGGTTTATCAAGTCTAGCTGGTGTTGATAATGTAGAAGGAATGCATCAATCCTTCGACAGCGTAATCATTCATTTTTAGCGTGAGGTGAGTCCAGAACGTCCCTGGAGTTGCAGACCCCCAGATAGGCTGCTTCAAGCCTCAACTCAGGGAGAAACCTCAAAGCACAAGGTTCCAGGCAGAACATAATGGTTCCAGTGAGTTTAGGAACAACTTTCTGCAGAAGGCCTGTCACGGTGAAGTGCTGGGAAGAGCTTAACTTCTCTGAGCTTTAATTGCCTCATCTCTAAAAATAGACGTTTTGACCTCATGGAGATGCTGTGAGGATTAAATGAGCTGATGTCTACTTCCGTGCTTCCTCTGCAGATAAATACACCAACTGCAGGCACGTAAGGACCAGGAGGCTCGGTCTATTTATTTTTGTAAACTTGGTGATAGAGCAGAACGGTTAGTGCCCCAGGCTCTGAAATTAGTCAGGCCTGCATTTGAATACTGACTCCGTCATCAGACTGGCTGTGTAAAATTTTGTGTTAATTTTTTCCTCTTAAAAAATGGAGAAAGGCAGAGCGTGCTATCACATTGTGGGGATGGCAATTAATGTCACAAAACAATGTGTATAAATTTGTGAAGGAGAAATTAACTTGAGCTGTAAACTTTCACCTAAAACACAATACAATTAAAAAAGAAAGAAAAAATGGAGATGTTTATTCTTACCTGATGGGTTTTTCTGGGAAACAGTTGAGCTGATACAGACAGTCAATGCTCAGTAGATGACAGGGAGCTCCTATCTCCCAGCTCCTAGCATATATAGACTTGCATATAAAAAGCAAAAAATTAGAAATAAACTTTTTTATGATATTGAAAATTAAATCATCCACGGCAGGAAAAAGATTGTTGTTGATTGGTAATTTGACATAAACTGTGTTGTCAGTATCATATTATATTCTCAGCAAGAACCCAAAACAAATAAGAGCGAGTAAATTTCATTTCATTATCATAAAAACTCTTTTCTCCACCATAAAACTAGTTTCATTTTTTTCTGATTATATAAACAATGCCTGATCATTGCGAAAATAAAAAAGGCAATCAATAAGGGTAAAGAGAAGAAAGTAACAATCACCTGAAATCCCACCCTCTTGTGATAACAATCATTAATATCTAGTAACCCCCCTTCTTGCATCGTTGCTGTTGTTAGGTGCCGTCAAGTTGGTTCCGACTCATAGAGACCCCGTGTACAACAGAAGGAAACACTGCCCGGTCCTGCGCCGTGCTCACAATCGTTGTTATGCTTGAGCCCATTGTTGCAACCACTGCGTCAATCCATCTCATTGAGGGTCTTCCTCTTTTTCACTGACCCTCTACTTTACAAAGCATGATGACCTTCTCCAGGCACTGATCCCTCCTGACAACGTGTCCAAAGTATGCAAGATGTAGTCTCGACATCCTTGCTTCTAAGGAGCATTCTGGTTGTACTTCTTCCAAGACAGATTTTTTTCATTCTTTGGGCAGTCCATGATTCAATATTCTTCGCCAACACCACAATTCAAAGGCATCAATTCTTCAGTCTCCCTTATTCATTGTCCAGCTTTTGCATGCATATGATGCAGTTAAAAATACCATAGCTTGGGTCAGGCACACCTTAGTCTTCAAGGTGACATCTTTGCTTTTCAACACTTTCAAGAGGTCTTTTGTAGCAGATTTGCCCAATGCAACGTGTCTTTTGATTTCTTGACTGCTGCTTCCATGGGTGTTGACTGTGATCCAAGTAAAATGAAATCCTTGACAACTTCAATCTTTTCTCTATTTACCATGATGCATATACACATGTATAAATTATAAATGAGCTCATATTATATTATAAATGATATTTTTATCTTGGCCGTTTTCTGTAATTAAATTTATTTTTGGCCTTTTAATTTTAATTTCTAAAAAGGTGTAATGCTGATATTTGTGTGGCAGAGGTTGGCTTACTGCTCACCAAGCCCTTTTGCTTTTCTACCTGGGCGCTTAGCTAGACTGCATCGCTCAGCCTCCCACGGAGTCAGGGTGGCCATGGGGCTGATTTCTGGCCAAGAAATGTGAGAAGAAGTGTTATGTATTGCTTCCAGGTCTGGCCCACAAAACCTTGTTATGTCTGATCTTCCTTTCTCTTTGGCCCTTAGGTTTGATGAGGGTGAATATAGTGACTTAAAAAGCCTTGGGTTGATGATAATAGAATAAAAACGATAAAAGAAAACTCATTCTTGAATAGCTCACTGTAAGAAACCCACCCACCCTTCAGGGACCCCCATTTTGGACTTTCCATGAGCAAGAACTAAATCTTTATTGTATTAAACCCCTGAAATCCTCGGGTTTATCTCAAAAGTAAGTTGTGTTACATACAATATAAGAGAACATTTTCTGACATTGTCACCAGAAATCTTTCTTTTCTTCCAGTCTGAAAGGAAGCGATATTTCCCTATTACTTTCTTTTATATTTCTCTAAGTTAATGTGAATAAATTAAAAAGGAAAATTAAGCTTCCCTATACACATGGGTGAGGAGCCCCGATGTCACAATAGTTAAGTGCTCGGCTTAACCAAAAGGTCAGCAGTCCAAACCCACCAGCCACTCAGAAGGAGAAAGGTGTGGCGGTCAGCTTCCGTCAAGATTACAGCCTTGGAAACCATATGGGGCAGTTCTACTCTGTCCTATAGGGTTGCTATGAGTTGGAATCGACTCAATGGCAGTGAGTTTTTATACACATGGGTCTGACCCTGAAGTTTCTATTCTGTCAGTGGGCTATTTATTCATTATTAAGTTGTACCGTAATTAAGTACTATCGTTTTTCAGAATATCTTAATATTCTAAGATATCCTAACATCCTAAGGCTGTTTTCCCTTTTGCTTTTTTTTCAGAAGTTACTCAACATTTAGTGGGCCTTTATTTTTCCATACATAGATTTTAGAATAAATTCTGGATGTGAATTTTAGAATACATTTTTTAGTTCCTCAAAAAATACAGCTAAAATTTTAATTTTGATTGCGAGGAACTTATATATTAATTTGGAGATAATTAACATCTTTATAATATTAAGATGTCCTATCCAAGAGCATAAAATGTTTTTTTAGTTGTATGTTTTAAAAAAGAAATTCATGATGGCTTTGTACTGGTAGATGTTTAATAACATTTTCAATATTTTTAACGTAGTTCAAGTTTTTTGCTACGTGAAGCGATTTTCTCCCTACTCTCTCCGTAGATTTGTGTCTGTCTGTATTGCTGTCCTCTTTCGGTTGCGTGGTTGTGACTTCTTCTCTTTCTCAACTTGTCTACTTTCGCCCTTTCACTTGTTCCATAATTAACCTTGAAGGGGACTTTGTATCTTGTTAGTTTAATTTCTTCTCCTTTCCCCTAAGAATCAAGGTTTCCACTTTTTTAAATTCTTTCTTCTAATTATTTTTTATTTCATTTACACAGTTTTATTTTTATGATTTTCATCTTTCTATTTCTGTTATTGTTACTGTTAAGATCTTTTTAAAATCTCTTAAAGTGACTACTGAGGTAATTTATTTCTATTCTTTGAATTTTAATAACAATTTTAATTTCAATAATTGTATTAACATTTTTAATACAGCAGTTAAAGCTGTAAACTATCCTAGTCATATTCTTGCATTCTATGAATACGTCTTTTCGTTGCTTTCTAAGTACTTTAAAATTTCAGTTTAGATTTTCTCTTTGAGTCAAGAGAGTGTTTCTTAATTTCCAAGTATTTAAGGGAGGATTTTTTAGTCAAGTTTGAAGTCCTTATTTCTAATTGTGTTAGGTTACCATTAGAGGACGTGGCCTTGAAAGTCATACTTTTAAGGTTTTCTTTGTGCTCAAATACATGAGGCAGACCCAAGCCTATTGCCTTCAAGTTGATCCCGACTCACAGAGACTCTATAGGACAGAGCAGAACTGCCCCATAGGGTTTCCAAGGTGGTAAACTTTCTGGAAGCAGACTGCCATTCTTTCTTCCATGGAGCAGCTGGTGGGTTAGAACCACTGACCTTTTGGTTAGCAGCCAAGTGCTTAACCAGTGCACCACCAGGACTCCTTAAATACCTGACCAATTTTTGTTTATATTTCAAGGAAGTATGAAAGCAATACACATTCTCTATGGTATGTAAAGCTGGTTGATTAATTTTTAATTGTTTAATGTATGTCCTTACCTGTTTTTGTCTACTATACCTGTCCATTTCTAAAAGACATATATTTAAATAATCCACAATTTTTGATCTGGAAGTTTTATTTATTTATTTTTCTACTGCCACTAGGGATTACCTTTCTTTTCCTAACAGTCATAATCAAACACATATTTCTGTACTATTTTATGAAAACAAAATCCCAATTAATTCACTTCTTCCCTCTATCTTTTCCCCCACTGTACCTGCCTCTTCCCAATAAAATGGAACTTTCAGGAGGCTTTTACTTCCCTAATTCATGGCACACACACACTCTCCCATGAATACAATTTGGAGAATGCTTTTAGTCCTCACTCTTCCTATTTCCAACAATTTCTAAGTTAGTTTTGCTTAGATAGCTTCATTCTGTTTGTTTAAAAATGTTATTGATTTTTCCCTTAGAGAATGTTCTTTCTATTTTAGGAATAATTATTTAGCAGTTATATCACAGACTGCTAATGACTCTATCTTTATTCATGTAGATTGATTTCACTATATGTACTGTAGGGTTTGCTGTTCATCACTTGCGTTCTCTTCCCTTGTCTTAAATCTCTGTTCTCATTTTTTGCAATTTGACTAGAGCCTTTTTCTGAGTGTTCTTCTCCATAGTTCCAGGAGGAAAAATTCTCAGAGCCCATGTATATCCACAGATTTCTTTCTTTCATTCTGATAAAGGAATAGTATTTCAGCTGGGAATAAGTTTACACTTTCACCCAGTAGTCTACAGCTGTTACTCCAAAGTCTTCTAGTTTTCAACGTTGCAACTGAGAAGTCTGATGCTTGTCTGATTCTTCTTTTTTTAAATAATTTGTTTTCTTCAGTCTAGACTATTTAGAAGTTTCTCTTGGAGCTCACAAATTCAACTGCATGCTAGCTAAATGCTTTCTCATCAAGCCTGCCTACAGCTTCAGGAATTCTTTAACATCCAGAGTGAAGTCTTTATCCTTCCTGTCACACCTTTAACTTTTGCCTCTCCCTCATCTATTCCTTTTTTTCTCCTTCTGGAACTCCTCTTACTTGTATGTTAGGGCTCCTGGAACTATTTAATTGTTTTAAATTTTGATAAGCATTTTTCCAGAAAGTATTTTTAATGCTCTTATTAAGTCTTTTCTATGTTTCCATCATTTTTTGTGGCCATTTAAGTTGCCATCTGTCTCCCCAAGAAGTTCTACTTCATATTTTGGGGGTTCTCCTTGTTTTTCCTCTCGCTGGCTACTGAGTCCCTTACATGAGTTACTATTTCACTTTGTCTTCTCATGGTTCTATTAATCCTTGAGGCTCAGCTCTTGCTGCTGAGGTCATTTGAACATTAACAATTCCGTGTGTGCCCGAGAAGCAAAGCCACCGTCCTGTGAGTCAGTGATGTAAAAACAAACAAACCAAACCAGCCGGCATCAAGTCGATTCTGACTCGTGGTGACCTCGTGTGTGTCAGAGCAGAACCGTGCTCCATAGGGTTTTCAATGGCTGATTTTTCAGAGGTAGATCACCAGGGCTTTCTCCTGAGGCACCTCTGGGTAGATGTGGACTGCTAATCTTTGGGTTAGTAGTTGAGCGCTTAACCGTTTGCATGACTGAGGGACTCCAGGTCAGTGATGTACCAGCCAGCAAGTGGCCAGTTCCTTGTTGAGAAATGGTTTCCTATTTCTGCTGCTGAAAAAGTTTGTGCTTGCCCAGCATTGGGGGTTGCTAGGGCTCAGCCTACTTGTTCAGTAACCCCTCAGTGTTTCACAGGAACACTCATGCAGCCCATGAGCTCAGCCCGTGGATCCATGACCTCCCTGGTCCATGAATTTCTACAGGCCAAGTATCACTCACTAGAAAATGCCTTGCACTGCCTGTCATCACCCTCCAGCCCTGCTTGTCCCTGGATGGCTGGAGCTAGTAGTTCAGGAGTGATGTCTGCAATGAAGTTGGCTGGGGAGTGTTGAAATACTGAGGATACTGTCTCTTCCCAGAATTGCCCACATAAACTCCTAAATCAAATGAGATTTCACAGCTATCACTTACCCTGTAGCTATTAGTAATAAAAAAGTCATTAAACTTGATGCTTTATATGGTACTTAACAAGGAGAAGTCCAGATCTGAGCCTGTACCCAGTTGGGAACCCACTTTCCTCTACCTCTTTACCCTTTACTTTCATGTGTTTACTGTCTATCATTTTCAGCTACTGTTGTGTCACTTAAAGTGTGCAGTATCTTTAACCTGGAAGTGCTCACTTGTCTGTGCCAAGAAATCTGGAAGACAGATACTTGGCCAACCGACTGGAAGAAATTTATATTTGTGCTCATTCCAAAGAAAGGTGATCTAACAGAATGGGGAAATTATCCAATGATATCATTAATGTCTCATGCAAGTAAAATTATGCTGAAGATAATTCAAAAACAGTTACAGCAGTACATCAACAAGGAACTGCCAGAAAATCAGTTTGGATTCAGAAGAGAACGTGTAACCAGGGATATCATTGTTGAAGTCAGATGGATCTGTTTACCTGTGTTTTAGTGGCTATGCAAAGGCCTTCAACTGTGTGGATCATAACAAATTAAGGATAAGATTGAGAAGAATGGGAATTCCAGAACACTTAACTGTGCTCATGAGGAACCTGTACATAGACCAAGAGGCAGTCATTCAAACAGAACAAGGGGATACTGAGTGGTTTAAAATCAGAAAACGAGTACATCAGGGTTGTATCCTTTCACCATGCTTATTCAATCTGTATGCTGAGCAAATAATCCAAGACACTGGACTCTGTGAAGAAGAACATGGCATCAGGATTGGAGGAAGACTCATTAACAACCTGCGATATGCAGATGACACAAACTTGCTTGCTGAAAGTGAAGAGGACTTGAAGCACTTACTGATGAAAATCAAAGACTACAGCCTTCAGTATGGATTACACTTCAACAGAAAGAAAACAAAAATCTTCAACTGGCTCAATCAGCAACAACATGATAAATGGATACAATACTGAAGTTGTCCAGGATTTCATTTTACTTGAATCCACAATCAACACCCATGGAAGCAGCAGCCAAGAAATCAAACAGTGTAATACATTGAGCAAATCTGCTGCAAAAGACCTCTTTAAAGTGTTCAAAAGCAAAAATGTCACTTTGAGGACTAAGGTGCACCTGATTCAAGCCACGATATTTTCAATCATCTCATATTCACATGAAAGCTGGACAATGAATAAGGAAGACTGAAGAAGAATTAATGCATTTGAATTATGGCGTTGGTGACGAATATTGACTATAGCGTGGACTGCCAGAACATGGAACAAACCTGTCTTTGAAGAAGTACAGCCAGAATGCTCCTTAGAAGTGAGGATGGCGAGACTTCATCTCACATACTTTGGACATGTTATCAGGAGAGACCAGTCCCTGGAGAAGGACATCATGCTTGGTAAAGTAGAGGTTCACTGAAAAAGAGGAAGACCCTTAACAAGACGGATTGCCACAGTGGCTACAATAATTGGCTTAAACATAGCAACGATTGTGAGGATGGTGCAGGACCAGGCAGTATTTCATTCTTTTGTGCGTGGAGTCGCTGTGAGTCGGAGCTGACTCGACGACACCTAACAACAACAATTATCTTTATGAATTGCTTACTACTATTAACATTTTTTTATTTGTTCTGTTGCAGGGCTGGTCTCTCAATTTTCTGAGGCACCTCTTCAGAGTATTTATTAATCTAGCTTCTTCGTTCATTGTGAAAACACAGACTTGGATAATTGCGTGTCATTTATTTGATTATTACACTTTCACATGGTCTGACCCCCAGCATCTTTCTACTCCCCTCCATTATCTGGCTCTAGGGAAGGGTGCTTAATGTGGAGACATCATTGCTAAGAGTGATGAACGATGGATGAACAGTTACTTTTCCTTGGATTTTTACTGGTACAGAACCACTGACTGGAACTGTTTCTGAGAGCTCCTTCCAAGCACTGCCCTCCAGTCTAGGGGGAGGAAAGTTCAGCCTGTGTGCTCACTTGGTTTGGGGACAGGAATCTGCCAGCTCTGTCAAAGGTGTGGATGTTTGGCTTGCAAGTAACAAATCCTGACAAGTTAGACTTCATCATCCTCTACAGCCTTGGGTGAGAGTGAGGCTTCCGGTGAGAATAAAGATGAATCAGAATTGGAAACAGAACTTTCTGGAAGACAGGGAAGTCTGGGAGTAACCACAGCATATGTTAAACACACATTGCTCAACAAAGCTGTGTATCGTTCAGAAAGATAAATTTTGGATTTCTTCATGTAGAAATTATCATAGAAATTCCATTGTCAGATGATTTCTCAACATAACCAGATTGAGGTACTTAATTTTACATGTAAGCAATGGCATGCATTTTCTAAGGAAATATGCAGCAGTCCAAGTCAAATACTGGAAAACGCCAAGAAGGGTATTATGTCCCTGCCCTCAGAGACTAACACCATTAGACAACACTTCAAAAGAGAAGCTGATTAAGCCACAAACGGTGAGCTGAAGACACAAACGTTACAGAAGTGTAGAGAGAGGAGAGATTAGTAATTTCTGGAATAAACTAGAAAAATTCTCTGAGGTAAGCGTAGCTTGAGTTCAATCTTAAAAGATGAATGGGATTTGGATTTGTGCAAAGGAGAAAGAACATTTCGAAAATTATGGAAGTGGAAATAACCACGGCAGATGTAATGAGGAGGGAGAAAATTGTTCTGATTTCTGAGCTGACAGAAAAGAACACTAAGGGGTATTGTGGTGTTTTTTTTTTTTTTTCTCTTAGAATCTAAGAATCTTGAGGTTAAAAATAATAAAATCTTTTCATGGCCATTTTCTGAAAGGGGACAGATCCTGGGAATCCTAGTGACTCAAAAGAGCAGGTGACTAGAGAAACTATGTCTAGAGATTGGCTTAGAACAGAGGCTTGGGGTGGATGGTGAGGACAGTTGTGAGGCCAGAGGGACAGGGACGTGATAGTCTAGGTACTGCCACAAAACAGCACTCATTGTCTCCATTTCTTTGTGTTTAATTTTTGATTTTCAAAAGTCACTTTATGTTATATGTTATCATTTAGCAAAGTTTAGATGATTTTGACATTCTGTGACATTGGGTCTGTATGAGCTTTCCGTTATGCCAATATGAAAGGAAAAGGAGGCACACACTGAAAAGAAGAAGGGGAACTTGGGTGTGAGGTAGCATGGACTTAGAAGTGAGCCTCAGAAACCAGAGTCCAGCCATTGTGCCCCTGTTACTTGCTGACTGAAGGATACTTACTGGGAAGCGAAAGTCATTCTTTCATTCAATAGTCAGTAGATATTTGAGTACCCACAATGTCCCAGACACCATGGAGAAATGTGACCAGATACCATTCCTGCCCTTAGAGAGCTTTAAAAAGTTGCCGTTGAATCACCCCCGACTCACGGCGACCCCATGTGTGTCAGAGTAGGACTGGGCTCATAGGATTTCAATGGCTGGTTTTTCAGAAGTACGTCACCAGAACTTTCTTTCAAGATGCTTCTGGGTAGACTCAAATCTCCAACCTTTTGGTAAGCAGCTGAGCACACTGTTTGCACGACCCAAGGACTCCTAACAATTACCAACTTTCAGAAATGGAAACGGAAATTATGCTGTAGTGTGGGTAAGTCTCTTATTACTGGACGTGTCTAAGCAGAGGCTAATTATGGCGGCAAGTTTTATGAGAAGACTCCAGTCGTTCTGTGCCCCTCAGAATCACTGGGGATGGGGCCCAGAAATCATTGCCTTAAAAAAATCCACAGATGATTCTGAGGGGCAGCTGGGGTTAAGAACCACTGTCATGTATCTTCTTATTATTGCTTCTAGTTCTGTCCTCTAAAATTACATTAAACAGAGACAAACTCCCCTTTTATTCAGTAGTCCAAATATTTAAAGACAAAGCTCATGCTCTAACTTCCCCAACGTCTCCCACTCCTGCTGTTACCTCTTCCCCAGGTTGAAGATCACCTCCTACTTCATCACTTCTTTATATTATGTGATTTCTCTGCTCTCCCCACTGCTATCGTCATCTTTCATTAAATGGATTCTATTTTGTCAATATCCACATCTATTTGTTGTGCCAATATGAATATAAAATCCAGATGTGATTTGGCCAAGAGGATGTTTGCTTCCCTTGATCAGGACATGATGCCTCCATCAATGACGTTTGTTTCTTGGAGCTATCTAGCTGCTTTCCAACACTATTAGCTCATTGAGAATTTGGGTCAAGTAACTCCCACCTCGGGGGCCCTGGGTGGTGCAAACGGTTAAGCCCTTTGCTACTAACCAAAGGTTGGCAGTTTGAATCCACCCAGAGGCTTCTTGGAAGAAAGCCTTGGTGATCTACTTCTAAAGGTCAGAACCATTGAAAACCCTATGAAACATAGTTCTATTCTGAAACACATGGGGTTGCCATAAGTTGGAATCAACTCAACAGCAACTGGTTTGGTTGTTTTTTTTTTTTTTGAACACTTGCCCTAAGCATTTTCCTCATGAACAGTTATCAAGTCAAGACGTCACCCTTTTACTGTGTTCATGCCATTGATCTTTAAATCTCAATGTAAGACTTTACCTTTATACCTATACAATTTAATTTCAATTAGGGTTATTTTGAATCTTTCAACTCTCCTCAACATATTTGTTTTCGATCATTGTTTGAAGCGAGTATGAAAACAATTTTCTACAAATGGATGTGTATGGTGGACAGTTGTCATTTTCTGTTAGTTGAGCTCCTTTTTAGCAACAAAACATAGAGTGGCTTAATATACCTAATCCAAAAATATACAAAAAGTAAAAAGAAGTGAAGCAGAGATGGATCCTGAACATTCTGGAAGGCAGGTAAATTTCCACCTGCAGGCTTTTCCTTAAACAAATGATTGCCAAATCTCTGTTTCTCATCAGGCCATTCACACACAAGCACTGAAATGTAGAAGACGGAATGGAGTAAATCTAATGAGAGTTTCATGGGCAGGCAGTTACATGAATGATAAAAATCTTCTTAAACTATCTCTACACAAAGTAGAGTGGTGCATGCTTTCTAATAAGGGCAACCATAATCGGGATGATTTAGAGCCAGTTTAATCAAAGGCTATATTAGAAGGTGGATCCCAGAGGTGAAAAGGCAGTTATAGGTTCATTGAACCACCCGATCCCCAGGCATTCATAGCTCAAATCGCACTGAACATTTTAGTACCTTCGTAAAAGAAAATCCCCTTCTGAAATTATTTCACTTGTTCCGGGTGGGAATGGTCTAGTAAGGATAAGAGGAGATAAGGAAAAGATTTTGGAGTTGAAATGGAAAAAAGAGAGTTGGACGTTGAGTGGGAAATAAATATATATACATGAAAATTGAGATGGGACAGGAAGAATTTGGTGCCTGGAAATAATTTATAATGGTTTGGGTCACGTTTAAGTTTCATTAAAAGATCTAGAAATAGACATTAGCAAAATATTTAAGCAATTAATACGTTTTTAAAATAAATTTAGGAGGTTTACAAAGCATTCTAATGTTACCTATGTATATGCTAATGAATTCCAGATTTCCGTCTCCAGGCTTGACCTCGTCCATGAGCTCCAGACTTAAATTCCCCACTAGACAGTCCTACCAAGATGACTAAAAGAACATTAAGATTTAAGTGTCTAAACACAACTCTTGATTCCTGTTTCTGCCCCATAACCCTGCTACTCCCCAGTTTTTCTCACCTCAGTAAATAGCACTGACTGGATTTTCAGGCATAAAATCTAGGAGTCATCCTTGACTCCTCATTTTCCCTCCTACCCCACATTCAACCTATCAACAAGTCCCATATCCCTTCTCCTTCCTTCTCTGCACAGCCCACAGCCTAAGTCAACAGCCTCTTTCTCCTGGGCAGCTACACAAACCTCCTAACTAGTCCCCTTCTGTGCTTGCCCCTTCTAGCTCATTTTCAAAATATGCCCTGAGTGATCCTCTTAAAACATAAATGAGTTCATGCCCTTCTCCTGCTCAGTAACCTCCCAGGGCTTTCTGCCCACTCAGAATAAAAGCCAGGCTCCTCCCGATGGTCTGCAAAGCCCCACACCAGCGTTAGAAGCCTGGCCGCATCCTCAACCTCATCACCTATTAGTCTCTGCCTCACTCCGCTGCACTCTGGCCTCCCTGAATAAGCTCCTTGCTGTTCTTCATGCTAACCAAGCACCATCCCATCGCAGGGCCTTTGAACTTGCAGTTCCTTTTGCCTGAAACACTCTTCACCCAGATATCCACAAGACTTGCTCCCTCCCTTCAATCAAGTTTCTGCTCAAATGTTACCTCCTCAAAGAAGACACCCTATTTAAAATAACACTATCTCCCCAATACCTTCTATTATTGTTTCTGTCTTTAGTTTACTTCACAGTATTATCACTGTCTGGAATTATACCATTATATATACACCATATATATATGCATGTGTTCCGGGTTTACATATACATGGATTCTTAATAGTGCCACAGGTGATTCCAGTGTGCAGCCAAGGTTGGGAACCCACCAAATCCAAACCCACTGCCGTCAAGTCAATTCCTACTCATAGCGACCCTATAGGACAGAAAAGAACTGCCCCCTGGGGTTTCCAAGGCTGTAAATCTTTACGGAAGCAGACTGCCACACCATTCTCCAGCGGAGCGGCCGGTGAGTTCTAACCACCGACCTTTCAGTTAGCATCCGAGCTCTTTAACCACTGTGCCACTAGGGCTCCTTCTGGACTAGAGGGGGAGAGCAAAATACACAGAACAGACTTTCTGCAGCCTCAGTGTAATCAAGGTATTTACCACTGACCGTTTGCTGTTGTGACACTGAAGGGATATCTCAGAACCCCCTTCATTTCCATTAAGTTGTTGTTAGCTGCCTGGAGTTGGTCCCTGACATGGGGAGCCCATGCACAAGGCTGCCCAGTCCTAAGCCATCCCCCTGATAGGTTGCGGATCAGATTACTGGGATCCATACCGTTTTCACTGGCTGATTTTCGGAAGCAGATCACCAAGGCTTTCCTTTTAGCCCTTCTTAGTCTGGAAGCTCCACTGAAACCTGTTCAGCATCATGGCGGCACACAGCCTCCATGGACAGATGGGTGGTGGCTGTGCATGAGGTGCACTGGCTGGGAATCGAACCCAGATCTCCCGCATGGAAGGCAAGAATCCTACCACTGAGCCAAATGTTTCAAAACAAAGAAGTCTATGTTCAACAGTTGCTTTTCTCTTTCATAACGTCTCCTTTCTCGAGGAAGAAGCCCATGGTTGTTAAAAGCAATCTGTAGCCAGACAACCCCACTTTGAATCCTAGATCTACCACCTGGGCAAATGACAGCTATTCTGAGCTTCAGTTTCCTCATCTGTACAATGAGAATAACAACGATAACTTCCTCCACAGAGCTGCTGTGAGTACTAAATGGATTCTCTGTAAAGGATTTAGGGAAGTGCCTGACACAAAGTAAATGATCTAAAAGTGTTTGCTGTTATCTTCGAGGAAATGGCTCTCAAGCAGAAAATGCATGCGGAAAATTCCTTTGGCCGATGATTTTAAAAGTAGCTCGGGGGTTTGAAATAGACCATTTTCTCTGATACTCTAACTCCACTCAAGAACAGAGTTGGTTAATGATTAGACCCTATAAAATGTTCCACGTCAGGTGCCTTTTTCCCACCAGGCACTAGAAAGTAATTAAGAATTATGGGAAGCGGATTCAGTAAGAGGGAGGCATGCCTTTCTAGGGACACGCTCCAGACCCTAACAAGGTTATTGGCACAGGTGTCTCCTACAAATAAATTAATGGAGAGGCAGATCCAATCATTAATCTGTCATCCAAACTGGGTGTTTAGAGTCATTTAGGGAGATGGGGCTTCCTTTGCCCAACCTTGGTGGTGTCTGGAGCAAAGATTAGGAAGCAGAGTGATTTCATTAGGATAACAAGGCTGTTAAAGAACAATCTGGCTCTTTGGATGGTATTTATAAAGCATTTCAGAGAAACTGTGTTCTGACAGCTGCTGTCAGTCTCTCGGATTGGAACTGGGGTGATTTACTGATACAGCAGGGAGCACTTACTATCCTTATTTGTAGAAGTTTTACACATACCAAGTCTATCTTGATCAGTTGCAAACTTTCCAAAGACAAATGCACCTAACTGAATGCTTACATTGTCCTGCTGTGAGGTTTTTATTTAACAGATTATGATACATCCTCAATTACATTGTATTGTATGCAGTTTTGTAAATTGCTTCAAGTCCTTTTTGATAAAAAGGTAGTATATACGATTACCTTCTCGATTATCTGTATGTGGATTATAAAACCCATTGCTGTCAAGTCAATTGTGACTCATAGCAACCCTAAATGGCAGGGTAGAACTGCCTCATAGGATTTCTAAGGGTGTAACCTTTATGGAAGCAAACCGCCACGTCTTTCCCCTGCTGAGCAGCTGGTGGGTTCCAACTGCCGATCTTTCAGTGAACAGACGAGTGCTTAACCACCGTACCACCAGGGCTGCTTGTATGAGGATCACCTACCGCTAATTCTTCCTCTTGCCTGAAGCCTTGTTTCCTCCTGCTTGAGCACGTTCACATTCTTGGATGCAATGCGAATCATCAGAAAATACAGGCTCGTAATTTTTTAGACAGAGGAATACATAATTATGTAGAAATCAGTGCTGCACAAAATGTGGTACAATGCCAAAACCAAATATGAGTGATTTTTAATTAATTTTAATTTGTATTTATCCATGCCATTCTACCTCTCTGGTTTAGCTAATTGAGAATTGCCTATATTTAAGTCAAATCATGGAATGATTTCTTTTCACTCTAGAGTAGGGTGGAGAACATAGTACCTTTAAGACTGCAAAGTGACTACACAATTGGTTGACATTAGAAGTTAGCAGAGGGCAGGTGGGAACTTCTTTTCATTCTAAGGACTAGGTACATCTGGTCACTACTGTGTAGTTAGGAGAATGGGATTTCCCAAAACATCTTTATCAGATCATATGCCAGCAGAGTCACAGGATCATTGACTTTTCCTGGGAGGGAAGCAATCTTAGAAACCATCTAGCCCAAACTCATTCATTTTACAAGTGAGTTAACTGAAGCCCAGGGAGATAAAATGTCACATAGTTACCGCTGAGCCAAGACAAGAAAAATTAGTAAGTGTTAACTCTTGAATTTTGTGTTCAACCAGTTATGCTACTACTGCTAGCTTCTGTGGTAGTCCAAGCATTGTCAGCGAGAAACAATGTAGTCAGAGACAGGAAAGAAGCATTGCTGGACAAGCCAAGAGAGGCTGGGGTGGGTGGTGTGAGGGCATCTTTTATAATAGAGACTTATACAATTTTCCTTTTGGAAAGAAAATGCCAGGATCAGATAAGCATAGGTGGGTTATCAGGGTAGGGCAGAAGAACCACATTCTCTCTTCTTCAAAAACTAAAGAGAATAAGCCAAATATTATACACCACAGTCTAAAACATTGGGCAGATCAAAGGAGAGGCCCTTGAAACTTGACAGAGATAAATTTTGGACAACTTAAGCAAGTACTAATTTATACAGTGGGTAATAAATGTTTCACTACACCAAGGGATAGATTGCAGATTGACTAGGTTTCTACCAAGCTTCAACAAATTAATTTGTGGTAGAGCCAAGTAGGTTAATACAGAAAGCTAAGATGTTTGGGCATACAGACATTTCAGGTTGTCACCAGGGAGATTATCTCTATCTTTTAAAAATGTCCCTTATTGCCACAGTACCTACTGAAACATGGGTCTGGCAATATGTTCTTCTGCTCTTATTCTGTAAGAAATTTTAATTCCACCCTTACCAACAGTGAAAGTTATTATCAATAAATATGGAGGGTTTATCTTCTACTTTTAAAGTATGACCTTGAATATATCCCACCTGAATTTAGAGACAATCTCAAGAATAGGTTTGATGCATTGAACGCTAATGACCGATGAGTCATTAAGACCAGACGAGTTGTGGGATGACATCAAGGACATCATACTTGAAGAAAGCAAAAAGTCTTGAAAAGACAGGAAAGAGAAAAAACCAAAACAGATGTCAGAAGAGACTCTGAAACTTTCTCTTGAATGTAGAGTAACTACAGCAAATGGAAGAAACGATGAAGTAAAAGTGCTGAAGAGAATATTTCAAAGGGTGACTCAAGAAGACAAAGTAATGTATTATAATGAAACGTGCACATCTGGAGTTAGAAAAAAACTGAAAGGGAAGAACACTCTCGGCATTTCTCAAGCTGAAAGAACTGAAGAAAAAATTCAAGCCTCAAGTTGCAATTTTGAAGGATTCTGTGGGCAAAATATTGAATGACACAGAAAGCATCAAAAGACGATGGACAGAGTACATAGAGTCACTGTACCAAAAAGAATTGGTCGACATTCAACCATTTCAGGAGGCAGCATACGATCAAGAACTGATGATATTGAAGGAAGAAGTCCAAGCTGCACTGAAGTGAAAAAGAGGAAGACCCTCAATGGGATGGATTGGCGCAGTGGCTGCAACAATGGGCTTCAACAGAGCAACAACCGTGATGATGGCGCAGGGCCGGGCAGTGTCTCATTCTGTCATGCACAGGATCGCTGTGAATCAGAACCAACCTGATGGCACCTAACAATAATAACAACATATCTCTGCTTTTGTTTACTCAGGAACTGATACACACATTGTCTTTGAAACTTCTCCTGATCTCCAGCTTTTTGACCACTTTATCAGACATTATTATTTTTGTGAACTCTTAAAAATTAAAGGAGCCCTGGTGGCGCCACGGTTAATTGTTCAGCTGTTAACCACGAGGTTGGAGGTTCGAACCCACCAGCGATTCTGTAGGAGAAAAGACCTGTGGTGTGCTCTCATAAAGATTACAGCCTAGGCTACCCTATGGGGCAGTTCTATTCGGTCCTATAGAGTTTCTATGAGTCGTAATTAACTTGACAGCAGACAACCACACAACAACTAAAAACTAAAAGTAGCTGAGTATCTGTGGTAGTTACTCCTCATTGCCGCCAACCAACTATTCTCAGCTTCTCTCTCAAATTAACAGAAACGTTATTTTTAGTCAGCAGCATATTGGCACCTCCACTTAAAATTACATTTCCCAGATCCCCATGGGACTAATTCTGCTCACCGCAAGATAAGCAGCAGTGTTATGTGAGACTGCTCAGGAATCTCTAAAAAGGGGGTATTAAGTCCTATTTCTCCTTTCTTCCATCCTGCTGCTTGGAATGGGTTGGTGTTCGTTGGTATCCACAGCCAAAGCCATGTCTTAGGGATGTTGGAATGGAGCTTCCAAAAAAACGGCCGTGTCCTGATGGCTTGGAGCTACCATCCCACCACTGGGCTGCCCATCTCCAGATAAGGTTTTAAGTGACATAGAAATTAACTCTGTGGTTCACTATGTTGAGAATATCATTTACTCACTGCTGAACCTAATCCTAACTGAGACACTATTTAATTTTGCTTCTTTTTGGTGGAACTCCAGGAGCCCCGGTGGCACAGTGGTTAAAGTGCTCAGCTGCTAACCAAAAGGTAGGTGGTTCAAACCCACCAGCCACTCAGCAGGAGAAAGATGTGGCAGTCTGCTTCCACAAATATTTACGTCCTTGGAAACCCTATTGGGGCAGTTCTACTCCGTCCTATGAGCTGGAATTGGCCCGACAGCAGTAGGTTTGGTTTTGGGTTAGTGGAACTCAAACAATTAGATCGGTTTGAGGAAAAGCTCGAAACTACTGGTTAAAAAAAAATTAGAATTCACTACAGACCTCAGATTATGCAGACAAATCTTGTCCCCTGTTATCTTAGTCAAGAGTTGGCGATGTTTTCTTTTTCCCAGCCATGACTGGTTTCAGTCCTAGAGAACACTTCATCCTGGGTTCTAATGGCGGGCAATTTAGGTAAGGAAATTGGCAGAGTATTTAAAATTGAAAATAGAAGTTCCTATGGCTCTCCTAAAGAACAATAAAATCCTTGAAAGCACTTTCTTGGAATATGAATGAAGAATCAATGTCATCAGAAATATATTTTTCCTACTTGGTTAATGGCAACCTTTTTTTTTTTATGTGGCCACTGTTTCATATCCATGTTTGGCATAGAAGAGAAAGAGCTTTTGACTTTTTAACTTGGAGTCAGAAGATGTAAGTTCGCATCTTGGTTCTGCAAATTACTATCTATATATATTTAATGTTCATAAAGTCATTTAATCCTCTTAAACTTATATCCTGAACTTAAAAATGGCAATACTAATAATAACAATTCATAGGGTTGATATGAGTATTATAATACAGACGAAAATATTTAGTCTAGTGGTTCACGTAGTAGCTGCTCTACAAATATCAATTAGTCTAATTTAATTAACTTTGCATTCATGACATTTTAAAGAAGACATAAATTAGGACTCAAGTCCCATTTAAAAATGCACATAGTGTCTTTTGCCTATGTCCATTGGGGCAATGGGGCCAGCCACCATTCTTCTCAAAAAAACAGCTTAAGAAAAAAAAATCAATGATTATAAGCTGCCCAAGGATATATTGCAGCTAATCTCTTAACACTTCAGTGTGAAACCATCCACCACCAACATTGTCATTTTTAGATAAGCTGCAGAACGAAATACATTTTATCAAAAGTTAGGTTGAGATTTTTCTGCAACAAAATATCTCCAAGAAATTTCTGTGCTTATAAAACGTATATACAGAGAGGAAACTGAAACTGCCCTCTGCCCATTCACTTCCTCCATTTTTGGTGTTTGGTGAATATGGCCTTTGCAATTGTTTCGGACGTTGGGGATAACAAAATTGCCTCAAGAAGTGGATTTGTAGGTCCGGTAAGGATCAGAAAAAGTGAGTTCAGGATAACAGTAGTCTGTTAGTAGACATGGGGAAGAGTGTGGGGTTGGGTCTCCATTGCAGCAGTATTGGATTCAGAGATATAAACAAACAAAACAACAAACAAAACTAAGATTAAGCTTTATTTTTCATTCAGATCACCTTTCTCCTCCACAGGCACCAAGGCCTTATGCATGACCCAGCTGATCCTGGTATACAATCTCCAACTCTCTCCTGGCCAAGTGCTAAAGTACAAGTTTCTGATTGTAAGTAAAAGTTTGGGGTAAATAAGTATAAAATTCTCACCAACAAGGAACAGAAATGTCTTTAAAGATTTTACCTTCAACATAGTCAGTGAGTCACCTAAGTGATTTTTGTAGGTCAAGGAAAGTTCCTTTGCTTAAAGAAAATACAAACATTCCAGCCTGCTGCATTTTCACAGTTGGGTGAGGAAGGAGGAAAGGGCATTAACTGAGCACCAATTATACATTAAGTGCCTTTACACATATTATCTCTTTTGCTATCACAAGAGTTCTGTGAGGTAGGTGATTTTATTCCAGGTTTAGAAATAAGAAAAAATGAAGATCAGAGAGGTTAAGAAAGCTGAGTAAAATCACAGAACTAGTTAGTGATGAAGCCAATAGTTGAACAAACCCAACTATGTCAAATCCGAAAGCTTCTATTAAAAAAATCTTAGTGCTTTGATCCGAGGAGTAAGTCTCAGCAGCTGGGAAGAGTTTATTTTTCCCTTTTCTGAGACAGCAGAGCTTATTTTCTGGCATGCTTGTGGGTCAGTAACGTACCTCTGATCAGGAGAGGCAGCGGTATGTTGTGAATAAGATGTGGAGAGCAGAGTCAGAATGATACACTTCATAGCTCGGCTCCAGAGTATTAGCTATGTGTTTTGACACAAGTCACTCAACAGATCTTAGTTGCTTTGTTTCTAAAACAAAGACAGTCTAATGTTAACCTCATACATTTGTCCTAGTGTGGTAGACAGGGGCAGATTAACTAGTAAACAAGGTACACACAGGTTTACTTGTGTTTACTTATGTGGTCAAACCCATGTGAAATTGTGCAGTACAGATTAGTAAGTAAACACAAGTAAGCCCGTGCGTACCTTGCCTATTGGGTAATCCATCCCTGGTGGTAGGTAGCCTAGAAGATGACTGCCAATGATACCTCCCTCCTGATATTCACACGCTTGTGTAATTCCCTTCCCTGAGTGAGCGGGACCTCATGATTCACTTCTAACAAAAGTAAAGGGATGTTACTTCTGAGATTAGGCTACAAACACCGTAGCAACCATCTCAGGCATGCTCTCTCATTCTCTGGCTAGCTCTCTCTCTCTGAAGGAAGCCAGCTGCCATGTTGTGAGCTACCCTGTGGAGAGGCCCATGTGGCAAGGAAGTGATGTCTCCAGCCAACAGTCAGCAAGGACTCGAAGCCTGCCAACAGCCATATGAGTGAGTTGGAAAGCACATACTTCTTCCATTGAGCCTTGAGATGATTGGAGCCCCAGCTGTCACCTTGATTACAGTCTTATAAGAGTCCCTGGCCAACATCTTGACTGCAACCTTGTGAGAGACACTGAACCAGAGGTACCCAGCTAAGCTTTACCTGGATTCCCAATCCGTAGAAACTAGTTGACAATAAATGTTTATTGTTTAAAGCTGCTAATGTTTGGGGTAATTTGTTATGCAGCAATAGGTAACTAATACACCTGGGAATAAAAACAAACGAGGTATGTAAAGCACTTGGTACAATTCTGACTCATGGCAACCCTATATGACAGAGTAGAACTGCCCCCATCAGGTTTCCTAGGCTTTAATTGTAGTCCCCTCCAAAAATATCTGATAGGTTTTATCATTTTAAAAATTGTTTTATGGGCAAAATGGTGGAGAAAGAAGAAAATATCACTACTGGGAGACAACCTGTGTCTACATCAAAATATTTCCTGAAGCTTGCCTTGACATCAGGCAGCCATATTGTTCCTCTTGACAGCTCACTACCTTATGCCCACATAATTGGGGAAAGGAAAATCGACTCAACAATAATTATAATAATAAATGGCAAAATTCACTTGTGCTTTTGCCTGTCAGTCATGTGTCAATTTGTCACTGGGCTTCTAGACATTGATGTGACCAGTGTCTTAGATCAATGGACAGATGACGAGAATATGAATGATCATAACCACAAATGTCAACTTTATCCCTTCAAATGCACTCAGTGTCCTGCAGATAACCTGAAAGGTCACATCGATAGTCGCCACCTGCTATGTCTCTCATTCCAAACACCATCAGACGAGAAGGTGAATGCAACAGCAGACTGACGTTGGATAATAGATTAGGGCACATCATTGTCCTACTCAGTAATGGCAATTCTTCTCTGCCTTTGCAAGGCAGACAATCTGTGCCCTGCTTCCCTCACTCAGAGGGACAGAGTTCTCCTTCCTGCCAGGCTACTCACTTTAAACTACAGGTATGAGCTGACCAAGTAGGTTTGCCCTGAAGTCCAAGTACCTGTGATACTTTATTTTAATAGTTCCCTAGCAACCCAACCTCTCGCCAGCTACCAAAGGCAAAAGTCTGAGCTCATTATTTCATACTACGTAATGGGAAAAAGTCTGAATTAGTGCAAAGTCTAAATGTATAGTACACTTCAAAAGAAACGCAGTTTTAGTAGTTTTTAATACGTACAGTAACTTGAACTAATGGCCAAAATAAAGTTTGCTCCCTCTGGTTTTAATGAAGAGATTAGCACCACTAGCATTAGCGATGCCATTTGCATAAAATTAATTTGCTAAAGTCCTTAAAAATAGTGTTCAAAGTGGCTTAAACACGCTCACTGCCTATTTACACTATTAATTTGCTAAGTAAACCTTTCTTTTTTAAGAACGGCAAAAGTGAATTGTCAGTCCGGCTGAAGCTGAATTATCACAAAATCCTAAAATAAGTGAAGTCTAGATCAGCATGTTTTTCCCAGACCAGGTGAGGAAAAACAAATCTATAAAGTTAATTCCCAGTGAACCGACAGTATAGATGTTTCGTTAATGTTGGGAAGCAATCAGTAGATCAGTTCTGAACCTGATTTGGTCCTCCCTTAGTTAAAAATGCCTCGTCTCTTTGATCCCTTTCTAACTGAAAACAAAGTTCCATTCAACCTGATCCCTCCTCAGTGAACATTTTGGGTGAGAAGCATGTGGAACTGGGTTAAAAAGTTCATAGAAAGATGGAGTTCGAAATATAAATCTGGTCATATGTTTTCCTCAACTAGTATGAAAATTATTTATTCATACTCTTAAAAGTTATGATTACATGGGATAATTCATTATGTAAATGCTGATAATACTCCTCAAATTATTCTCTAAATTCAAGGCAACCCCAATCAACATATCAATTAAAAGAAAAAAACCCGTTGCCACTGAGTCAATCCCAATTTATAGCAACCCTACAGGACAGAGTACGGTTTCCAAGGCTGTAATCTTTTCTGAGGCAGACTGCCACAGCTTTCTCCCGAGGGACAGCTGGTGGGTTTGAACTGCTGACTTTTTGGTAAACAACCCAGCACTTAATCACTATACCACCAGCGCTCCTTTTTAGTCTATCAATAGGGTTCATAAAATAATATTTGATAAGTGAAGACTATAATTCATCTGAAAGAAATAGAATGCAAGAGAAAAACCGAGAATATTTTTTAAAGTGGAATACTTTTAAAGTTGGGGCAGTGGCATGTCCTATCAGATCTCAGAATATTTTAAAAAGGCTTAGTAATTAAAACACCATGGTATTGGCTCGGGAAAAAAAAAAAAAAAGATAAATGAAAGGATCCAGAAACAGAATCATGTGTGTATGAAAATTTCTTATACGATAATGGAAGAATTTTAAGTTAGTGAGGAAAGAGTGCGCCATCAAGTTGTGTTGGAGGATTAACCACCCATTTAAAAAATGGAAACTTAGATTGCTACATTCCATGATCCACAAAAATAAATTACAAATGGATTAAAGAGCTAACGGTTACAAGTAAAAGTGCTGAGAGTAAACATGGCAGGGGATATAAGGAAGGCATTCTTAAACAAGACAGAAAACGCAAAAGCTGTGAAGGAAAAAAGGGATAAATTTGGCTAAATAAAAATTTAAAAAATTCCGTGTCAAAAGAAATCATTAAAAACAGCCCAAAGCTGGAAAAACATATGTGCAATGTGTACAGCATGAAAAGTAATAATATCCAAATATATAAAGAATTTCCTTGAAAGAGTAAGAAACAATTTAATAAAACTTAGTCAAAGGATAGGAACAGGCAATTTACAGAAAAGAAAATTACAAGTAACATTTCACATGGCAGTACGCTCAACCTCACCAGAAGTCGGGAAAATTAAAAACAGCCATTAAATATCATGTTTTCTCTCATCAAATTGGAAAAAGAAAGATTAAATGACAGCAAGAGTACCGGTAAAATTTATTCATTTCCTGTTGATGGGAGCAATACAGCTTATTTGGAGGACAAATTAACAATATCTATAAGGTCCCTGGAGCCCTGGTGGTGCAGTGGTTAAGAGCTATGGCTGCTAACCAAAGGTTGCAGTTTGAATCCACCAGCCGCTCTTCGGGAACTCTAAGGGGCAGTTCTCCTCTGTCCTATAGGGTCACTATGAGTCAGAATCAACTTCACGGCAAACAGTTTGTGCTTGACTACTAACCTAAAGCTTGGTGATTCAAACCCACCCAGCAGTGCCATGGAAGAAAGGTCTGGTGATCTGCTTCTGTAAAAATTATAGCCAAGAAAACTCCATGAAGCAGTTCTACTCTGTAGGCCATGGAGTTGCTGTGAGTCAGAATTGACTCAACAGCAACAGGATATTTTTGTTTGTTTTTTGTTTATTAAAATGAAATTTTAATAAGCCAGTCAGCAATTCCAATTCTTAATATTTTCCCTCAACCATCAGTTGTACATGTGCACTGAGGAGCATGTTCAAGAATGTCTATTTATAATAATAAGATGTTGGAAATAGCAAAAGGAATGGGTGCGTAAATTATGACCCCTCTAGGAATTTATATTCATATGTACAATAGTATATGTTCAAGAAAATTCATTGAAAACATTATTTCTTATAGAAAAAGACCAGAAACATCCTATGTGTTCATTAACAGGGAAATGGTAGACTAGATTATGGGATATCCATATGAGAATATCATGTGTTTATGTAAGGATAGTGTATCCATGTGTGCTAATATGGAGCAAATAAAAAATATATATTGTTAATAAAGGAAGCAAAGTGCAGAAGGGTGTCGTTTAGACTTCCAGTTTGTAAAAGATCATACATATATATGTATACACACATGTATATTTTAACACAAAGGGAAGAATATCACATATACAAGACTATATAGAATGCATATTATATGCATACATCTGTATGTATGTATTGTGTGTATATGTGTGTGTGCACGATCATATATTCATAGAATGCTTTGAAAGTCTACATGGGGAACTGATGTGGAAGGGGATAAGACAATCAGGCATCTGGACTGGGGGTGAGATTTACTTTCCATCATGTACTCTTTCTACTGTTTGAAATTTTCATCATATTCAAGAATTGGTTTTTCAAATAAAACTAGTCACTTACAAATAAAACCTGTCGTACCATCCACACTATAAAAACCTATACATGGTTAAAAAGAATGAGAGAAATCTGTGTGTAGTGACAGAAATACATCCAAGATACACTGTTAACAGTTACAATCGTGCTGCACAGCAATGTATCCAGTGTAATACCACTGATGTTAAAAGAAATAAAGAAAACAGGCTCATATGTGTTTATATATACCATACCAAACCAAACCCCTTGCCCTCGAGTCGATTCCGACTCATAGAGACGCTACAGGAAAGACTAGAACTGCCCCATAGGGTTTCCAAGGCTGTAATCGTTATGGGAGCAGATCTTTCTTCTGCAGAAAAGCTGGTGGGTTCTAACCGCCAACGTTTCAGTTAGCAGCCGAGTGTTAACTGTTGCGCCACCAGGACTCCTTTGTGTATGTATAAATGTATATATTTATGAAAAAGAATTTAAAAAACAAAAGTACATACAAATTACATTTATAATACATATATGTTTATAACTGCTTACAAAAGATAGCAGTGTCTTTTCTAGAACGATACCCAGTAACCTAGTAACAGTGGTAATCTCTGCAGAAAGGACTGCGTCGGTGTAGTGAGGTTGGGAGACTATCACTCTAACTTTTTTTTACAATAAGAATATATTCAGAATTGCTTTAGTAGTTATTTTTTAAAATGAAAAAAATAGTTAATATTAGTATTAATCACTTGTTGAGTATAAAAATCTGTCTTAAATTTGCCTGGTAAAGTTAATTTTTTTTCATAACCATGGACTTCTAAACCAGCCTAATATTAACTTCGAAACTCTTTGCCTTCATTTGATCAACACTTAACTGGTCATACCCGGCCCTCCAAAACCAAAAACCAAACCCATTGCCGTCAAGTCGATTCTGACTCCTAGCAACCCTATCCTAGAGACCCTGCAGGGCAGAGTAGAACTGCCTCATAGGGTTTCCAAGGAGCAGCTGGTGGATTTCAACTGCCGACCTTTTGGTTAGTAGTCTGAGCTCTTAACCACTGTGCCACTGGGGCTCCAAGCCCTCCAAAGAGCCCCCAAATTCAAAACCTTCTGAATTACTTACTCTCTGAAACCTGTTCTTATGGTTAGGTGCTGTCAAGTTGGTTCTGACTCATAGCAACCGTACGTACAACAGAACGAAACACTGCCTAGTCCTGCGCCATGCTCACAATCATTGTTATGTTTGAGCCCATTGTAGCCACTGTGTCAATCCATCTCCTTGAGGGTCTTCCTCTTTTTCACTGACCTTACCAAGCGTGATATCCTTCTCCAGGGACTGATCCCTCCTGACAACACTTCCAAATTATGTGAGACAAAGTATGGTGAAAGGATACAACCTTGATGCACACCCTTCCTGATTTTAAACCACTCAGTATCCCCTTGTTCTATTCAAAGGGCTGCCTTTTGGTCTATGTACAGGTTCCTCAGGAGCACAATTAAGTATTCTGGAATTCCCATTCCTCTCAATGTTGTCCATAATTTGTTATGATCCATACAGTCCAAGGCTTTTGCACAGTTAATAAAACACAAGTAAACATTTCTCTGGTATTCTCTACTTTCAGCCAAGATCCATCTGACATTAGCACTGATATCCCTCATTCCACATCCTGTTCTAAATATAGCTTGACTTTCTAGCAGTTCCCTGTTGATGTACTGTTGCAACCACTTTTGAACGATCTTCAGCAAAATTTTACTTGCTTGTGATATTAATGATATTGCTCGATAATTTCCACATTCGGTTGGATCACCTTCCATTGGAATGGGCACAAATATGGATCTCTTCCAGTTGGTTGGCCAGGTAGCTGTCTTCCAAATTTCTTAACATAGATGAGTAAGCACCTCCATTGCTGCATTCCTTTGCTGAAACATCTCAACAGGTATTCCAATTCCTGAAGCCTTATTTTTATCCAACGCCTTCAGTGCAGCTTGGACTTCTGATTTTATTTGCTGGCCGCACTTTCCCCCCTCACCCCCACCGCGAGGCACCTTCACAAGCGCCGCCAGGTCAATACTCTTCCCTGTGTTGCTATAAAAAAAATCACCATGGCCTGCTTATGAACGTACCTCATGGCGGGAGGACACAGCCAGCAAACAAACTCAAAAGGCGCGCATTATTTGTGTTAAAATATGGTATGTTTTTCATATTTTTTAAAAGTTCACATGATTATATCAATTGCTTTTAAATATTGTGTGGCTATATTACAATTTTCTTAGTCAACCTGCTGTCAGACATTTAGGGAGTTTTTATTTTTTCACATGAACAAATGATGTGATTAATAATCAACGTGCATGAAGATTTTTCTATATTTTGGAGTATATCTTTAAGATAGATTCTCTGATGTGGAATGAAGATCAGTGGAGCTGAACTTTTCTAAAGTAAGTTTTTTCTTATTATAAAAATTATTTAAGTCATTACAGAAACTTTGAAAAATGCCGAAAACATGAAAAAGACAATCCAGAGATAATGTTTTAACTGATATTTTTTATTATCTTAAAACATAATTCAATCATGTTGTTTATATAAATATGACCTAGCAGCCTGTTTTTTTTTAAAATCAGACTTTAGATTGTAAACATCTTCTCGTGATTAACTTTACTTGATAATATCTCTTTACTACATGCATATTAATTTTTTTATAAATGTTTCATTGTTAATTCAACCACTCTCCTATCATTGGACATTTAAGAGGCTATTTTATATATTTTTTCTTATAGATAACACTTAAAAGAACATCTTTCTAAACAATGCATTACTTTCTAAGGTTAGATCCTTGAAGTAGAGCAACAGTTGAAAGATGAAAGCATATTAGTACTTCTACACAAGTTGCCACATTATATTCCAGAAAGGAGCCATTAATATACACTCCCACCAACAGCCACTGCCTGATCACACATCTGTAAAATACAAATGGTAACCAGACTAATTATGTCAAGAGCTAGTCACACCTGAAACTATTTATGCAAATGACCTAATTCCTTGGAGACCCTCCCCAGGTGTATGGATTTACAACTGGAACCTCTTAAGAAGCTGTTCTTTGGTATGTAAAAAGTCAGTTTATATTGCCCTTATGAAAAAAGCCATCTGGAGAAAGTGCAAACAGTACACACTCCCTCCACAGAGATATTTATCATTTCAGTTCATCTGTCATTATAGACTATCTTGGCTAAACCTCTGGCTGAGGTTTCAAGGCCCCAGTGGGTCGTTGTCATATACCTGTAGGAGTCTCTGACTGCTTGAGTATTGATTTATCCATTTTGGAATTCCTTCCCATTGATTTATTAGCCTATCCATCTTCTGGTGGCCAGCTCCTGTCTATAAGAGGCTGAGAGAACGGGTTCCCTCTCCTGTATTTTACAGCTCGCTGACGTTCATTTACTGACTCTCTTATTTGTTCAGTGTTAGTATGAGTGCTGACGACTGTTGCAAGCCTGGCCTTGGGCTTTGTGCATTCTTGGCCCTGCTGGGTATAGCGTATAAATAATAACAAAATATAAGTTTCAAACTTGTGCCAGGAGTCATGCAGGTTCCATGTGACTTAAAATAAAGGAAGAACAGGAATAGACATGGGTTCATACCAGAGAGAAATGGAATATATTCCTCAAAAGCACCATAAACAATACTCCAAGTTATATTGACTAAGATATTGGGATTTAGGGGGTGGGGTTCATGGAAGGAGGAAGGTTAAGACAGTGACCACATGCGTAAGCATGCCAGAGATTTGCAGGAAAGTCTAAACAGTCACAGGATTCTACTCCTGCTTAGTTTAAGGGCAGAAATCAGTGCCACTACTGCCCCCCCGCCGCCACCACTACCTTAGATTTAGGTAAAAGGCTCTTGCTTTGGCCCTGACTCATGCAGGCCCCATGAACAATGGAACTGAACCATTGTGATCCTCCCAGGGCCACCATATGATGTATTCCACGGTATCCAATTTTGAGAGGCTAAATCCTATGCTCGTTCTATCACACTGCGAAATAATTTGTAATCTAATTCCCTGACTTCCATTTAATATAAATCATAGGCAATACCGACAAAATCACTCAAAAAGCTAAAAGTGAGATCTGAGACCAACCCAAGAATCATGGTCCAAATGAAAATTGTGATATATTATACTTCATTTGGACTTACAACTATATTGAACCTTGATATCATTATTGGCAATCAACAAGAATGATTGAACTCTTAAAATATTCCAGGTATCGACCTATGAGGGTTATATAAACACAAACAATACTGTCATTACAAAGCACTAAACAAAATTCAGACAAAGGGGAACTTCTTTTCTGATTATCCACCATATGCCAGTGACTGCCTGTTGCTGCTGTGAGGTGTTGTCAAGTCGGTTCTGACTCACAGCGACTCTACGTACAACAGAACGAAATACTGCCTCGTCCTGTACTATTCTCATGATCCTCGTTATGCTTGAGCCCATTGTGGCAGCCACTGTGTCAATCCATCTTGTTGAAGGTCTTCCTATTTTTTACTGACCCGCTACTTTACCAAGCATGATGTCCTTCTCCAGGGACTGGTCCCTCCTGGTAACATGTCCAAAGTGTGTGAGATGAAGTCTCACCACCCTTGCTTCTAAGGAACATTCTGGTTGTACTTCTTCCAAGAGAGATATGTTCTTTCTTCCATGGTATATTCAATACTCTTTGCCAACACCATAATTCAAAGCATCGATTCTTCTTCGGTCCTCCTTATTCATTGTCCAGCTTTCGTATGCATATGAGGTAACTGAAAACACCATGGCTTGGGTCAGGCACACCTTAGTCCTCAAAGTGACATTTTTGCTTTTTAACACTTTAAAGAGTTCTTTTGCAGCAGATTTGCCCAGAGCAATGCATCTCTTGATTTCCTGACTGCTGCTTCCATGGGTGTTGACCATGGATCCAAGTAAAATGAAATCCTTGACAACTTCAATAGTTTCTTCGTTTATCATGATGTTGCTTATGGGTCAAGTCATGAGGACTTTTGTTTTCTTTATGTTGAGGTGTAATCCATACTGAAGGCTGTAGTTTTTGATCTTCATCAGTAAGTGCTTTAAGCCCTCTTTGGTTTCAGCAAGCAAGGACGTGTCATCTGCATAATGCAGGTTGTTAATGGGTCTTCCTCCAACCCTGATGTCCTGTTCTTCTTCATATAGTCCAGCTTCTCGAATTATTTGCTCAGCATACAGATAGAATAGGTATGGTGAAAGGATACAACCTTGATGCACAACTTTCCTGACTTTAAACCACAGTGTTCCCTTGTTCTGTTTGAACGGCTGTCTCTTTATCTATGTACAGGTTCCTCATGAGCACAGTTAAGTGTTCTGGAATTCCCATTCTTCACAATCTTATTCATAATTTGTTATAATCCACACAGTCGAATGCCTTTGCATAGTCAATAAAACACAGGTAAACATCTTTCTGGTATTCTCTGCTTTCAGCCAGGATCCATCTGACAT
>NW_004443975.1:18854726-18913068 GCF_000243295.1 Trichechus manatus latirostris | reverse complement strand
CACACAGTCGAATGCCTTTGCATAGTCAATAAAACACAGGTAAACATCTTTCTGGTATTCTCTGCTTTCAGCCAGGATCCATCTGACATCAGCAATGATACCCCTCGTTCCACGTCCTCTTTGAATCTGGCTTGAATTTCTGGCAGTTCCCTGTAGATGTACTGAAATGGAATATATTCTTCTTTTTTGTTTGTTTGTTGGTCTACCATATGCCAATCACTGCTCGTTACTTTTACATATTCATTTATTGAACAAATTTTAATGAGCACTTGCTATGTACTGGATGCTGTTCCAAGTACTGGGGTTACAAAACAAAACAAACAGGCAAAATCCTTTGCCCTTAAAGAGCTGGTTTATTATCTTGTGGAGTTCTCAGTAACCTTGGCACAGGAGTGTTACTGCTGACATTTTCCAGAAGAGGAAAGAGAAGCTTAAGGAGTTTAGATATCTTTCCCAAAGGCATCCAGCTAGTAAGGGGAAGGCCCAGAATTTGAATTCTGGTCACCCTGTCTCAAAGCTCCTTAACCATGCACCCGTGCTCCTTCCGTCATAAAGCCTAATATTTATTGCTTGCCCTCGGATTGAGTGCTGGCGTTAGAACACAGTGAACAGTCTCTCCTGGGTAGTGGACCTGTCTCCATGTTGTTGGATAGACAGCTGCCGTGGAGTCAACTCTGACTCATGGCGACCTTTCGTACAACAGAATGAAACATTGCCCAGTCCTGCATCATCCTCACAACTGCAGGCTTCTTCAAGTTGATTGTTGCAGCTATTGTGCTAATCCACCTCACCCACGGTCTCCCTTGCCCTCACTGGCCCTCCACTTCACCAAACATTGTACTCTCCTTCAGTGACTGATTCTTCCTGATGACATGTGGAAAGCAAGCAAGGCAGACAATGTCCTATTGTGATCCATAGGGCTTTCATGGACCAATTTTCAGAAGTAGATTGCCAGGCCTTTCTTGCCAGTCTGTTTTAGTCTGGAAGCTCCACTGAAAACTGTCCACTATAGGTGACCCTACTGGTATTTGAAATACTAGTGGCATAGCTTCCAGCATCGTAGCAACATGCAAGCCACCACAGGACAACAATCTGACAAATGGGTGGTGGAACAAGTCTCCTCCAGGCCACCACCAGGCACAATTTTGTCTATTCTAACCCTGAAGCAGTATAAAGCAGTCCTTAGGTTGGCGCTCCTGAGCTAAGCAGACTCTTC
Source organism: Trichechus manatus latirostris (assembly GCF_000243295.1). NCBI lineage: Eukaryota > Metazoa > Chordata > Mammalia > Sirenia > Trichechidae > Trichechus > Trichechus manatus. Next base: position 18,911,852 of record NW_004443975.1, on the reverse strand, counting down.
TAATCTTTCTTTAACTTCAGGAGGCCAGACTTGCTTACATGCCTCCTCTGGCTGGCATTTCTATGCTGCAGAAATGTAAATAAGATGAATTAAGTCTGAAAAAGCAGACAAGTTCTCTCAGGGGCTGAGCGTTCTGAAACCAATCCACCTCCACCCTATCTGTAGGTATGCTTTCTGTCAGAATTTTTCGCACGGGTTCAAGTACTGCGGGGGGCCTTTCCCAGATTCCTGTGTTTTTCAGAACTGAGCTATCCAGCTGCCTTGGCGGCTAAATGAAGGATAAAAGAACCAGGGAAATCCTCGGTGAAACGCTCGCCTCAGGTGGGGCCAGGCATTGTCTTCTTTGAGTTTTCTCTCTGTGGAGATTAAAACAATCGCACGCCTCAGGAAGGATCCCGACTATGATGCTTTAAAATCATTTATCAAGATGAGACAGATTAGATTGTGTCTCGTTTTTATTGTGTACAATTAAACAGTCAGTACTTTCCGTATTGTGTCAGGTATGGAGGAGCAGGACCCCCCTACTTGTCATTGTTAGTTGCCCTCAGTTTGGCCCTCGACTCACGGAGAACGCATGCCCAATGGGATGGGAGGGGAGCCTTGTGATCCGTAGGGTTTTCATTGGCTGATTTTTGGAAGTAGACCACCAGGCCTTTCTTCTTCATGTCTTAGTCCACTGAAACCTGTTCAACATCATAGCAGCGTGTGAGCCTCGACTGACAGGTGGTGGCTGCACGTGAGGTGCACTGGCCGGGAATCGAACCCGGGTCTGCCGTGTGGAAGATGAGAAGTCTGCCATGAACCACCACTGCCCCTGTACTGCCCTTAAAAAAAAACCTGTCACAATGGAGTCGATTCCAACTCATAGTGATCCTACAGGACAGGATAGAACTGCCCCAAAGGGTTTCCAAGGAACAGCTAGTGGACTCGAACTGCCGAGTTTTTGGTTAGAAGCCATAGCTCCTAAGCACTGTGCCAACCTTAGATTTAAGTAAAAGGCTCCTTCTCTGGCCTTCACCTGACTACACCCCTCCCTGTAGGGTGGGGAGTCTACGGTTCCACACAGAGTCCGTGTCCTTCCCACTACACCATACTCCAGGCAACCAAGACACCAGAATTCTCAGCCCAAAAGTTCCAGAGCCCACTTCCAGGTCCTGCATGGACCTGTTCTCCGCATCCAGCCTTCTAAGTGTGGACCATGCCATTGATACATGCACCCTTGGGCCCAAGGGATGCTGTTTACAGAGGAGCTGCGCACAGTGCCCAGAGGTGTGTTCACCAGGTCGCTCACAGTAGGAGTCTGAGCTGAGATGGGAAGAGATGAGGGGCAGCCCACAGGCTGGGTGCCAGAGGCTGGGCCCACTCTCTCCGGACTTCCGTGCTCTAGCTGGAATTCAGGGAGCCTGAGAGTGCTGCATGTGACCCTGGCCTTCCGGGTTGTTAGGAAGGTATACGTCCAAGGCCATGGACACCGTCGGGATAGGAAAGTGGAACTTTTTTTTAAAAAAAAACAATCTTTAGGTTGATTTATAACTTTTAAACCTTTGGACAATATGGTACGTGGGCCTCTGTTTGTACCCTTGCTGCTGCTCCCCTGTGTAAAGAGGGGGCTGCTGCGGATCACATAAAAAGTTAAACCAGTGGGTCTCAGACTTGACTGTGCATAAAGTTATCTCCATACTAGTTAAAAATCTCATTCCAATTAGACAGACCCATAGGACAAAACGAGACTAAAGGGGCACATCAGCCCAGGGGCAAGGACTAGAAGGCAGGAGGGGACAGGAAAGCTGGTAATAGGGAACCCAAGGTCGAGAAGGGAGAGTACTGACCTGTCATGGGGTTGGTAACCAATGGCATAAAACAATATATGTACTAACTATTTACTGAGAAGCTAGTTTGCTCTGTAAACCTTCATCTTAAGTTCAATTAAAAAAAAAAATCTAATTCCAGGCCCAAATCCTCCAGATGCTCAGATTCAGTGTGTCTGGATTGTGGCGCAGGAAAGTGTGTTTTTACTGATTTCCCCAAGACTCCTTAGAGAGTCACAGACTCCCCAGTGAAGTTAAGAATTCCATGGAAAAAACGTACTCTGAGAGAAACAACTGAAGGGCGATTTTGAAGCATCACCCAAGCAAAGTAAAAATAATAATAATAATTGACTTTTATATAAAACCAGGATTAAAATATCTAAAGGGGTGTTGTCCCCTACAAAGTAGCCCTCTTGGAGGTTAGACACTTACCCTAAGCAAGAAGCTATTGCTCAAAACATTTTGACACTGATTTTTTTAAATTGCCTTTGGAGCTGGATTACGAGCCACATCAGAAAGCCAATCTCATTATTTCACATCACAGTTTGCATTTGACAAAAACAGCATTATCCAGGAGGATGATGCATATAACTTAGCAGATTTAGTTCCTATGTTTTCCATGTCAAATACATAATAAAAGAAGATTTATTATCTAAACATACCTATTTATTTCTGCCTCCTTCTGAAACTCTAAGAAAGTGACAGTGAAGAAAGAAAAGAAGGCATAAATCTGCAAAGACAAAGAAAGGGGAGAGAGAAGGTTCAGGACAAAACAGGAATCCACATTTTAAGAACTGTGAACTGCACGCAAAAGTAACCACTGACTTGGCTGACCCAGGAAAGCTGGCCTAAGCTGGTCACGAGGACAACTGAAGAGATGGGCTGATTTTACCTCAGAACCCTGCCTCCGGAATTAGAGGCACTCAATGAGGCAGGAGTTTGGATATGGGTGAAAAAAGGAATATTGGTTAAAATTTCCATAAGAAAACATTAGATCCTCAGATCCCATCCCCCAGCCAGGCAACAACCCTTCTCTCACCCTGCAGAAGACCCAAGGACTATTCTCTGGAGTCCCTACCCAGAGATGCTCTGCATTCTGGGACAAAAGTCCTTATTAAACATAGACCATTACCCTAAAGTCTGCTGAATAAAAAGGTCCCAGATTCTGCTCCTGCTTGATAATCAAAATGCATCCTTGTATCCTCCATGCAGGAGATTGTGGGATACGAGTGATCCAAGACAAAAAAGAAAAAAAAGATTCTTGAGTTGAGAATCCCCCAATGGAGTGGCTAGGTTCCCCACTGATTAATTGTATGGTGGTCAGAACCACCAGTGAAGAAGGGCCTTCCAAACATGTGAGGTTTCCAATCAGCTTCCTAGTGGTTCACGCTGAAACACGAACAGACAGCCTAGGATTACTGTGAGAAAGACACATGAAGACAGCCTCTACCAAGAAAGTAGTGATATGCCTTTTGGGTTTGCACAAAGATATCCTTGAGCAGGAAAATGTTATACATGAAACCATATTTGAGGGCAATAATTCTAGAAGTTGAGGGTTATTAGAGCGGGCCTGGAGAGTGGGCACTTTTATTAGCTAAGAAGACCGCATAAGTGGCTGACACAAAAGGGCAGAGATCTGGATGAGAGCCACATTGGGGAAATCGAGAGAAAGAGGAAATCTATGGTTAGTGGAGATTAGTTGTGTTTTGGCTGTCAAGCATCCAGCCTTTTCTATGAGTCTTTTGATCTCCCTTTTGAGAGAAACCCTGGTTGCATATGATCTTGGTGAGTCAGTGCCCATCTCTCTCCACCTCTCACTACGGAAGCTAAAGGGTCCAGGTTCTCGCTTTCTCCACTGGATGGTAGAAGTGGGAAGGGAGGATGGGGCTTGAGACTTCAATCTGACAAATGGCCCTTTCTCTCCTGGAGCAATGATTCTTGATAAGAGGATGTAGAGCGAGTCAAAGTCCCATTACTGCAGCTGCAGGGCAGAGAACTGGCTCCTCTCTTGGTTCCCATCCCTCTTGCCTCTTGTTTGCTTTGTAAGCCATCTGCTAGTTCTGGGAGCCACCTGTATCCTTTCAACCAACACTGATTTTGCAAAAGGTTGTCAGATTTCTTTTCTCCTGCTTGCAGTCTGAATCCCTGGCTGATGTACCAGGAGACACCGTACAGGAAGGATTGGTAGACTCGGTAAGTGACTGGATGGGAGGTGGGAAGCACAACTCCTAGGACAAGTATGAAATGGATGATTATTGCCATTGGCAAAGGCAGAAAATGAGGAAGCAGAATTTGTTTGGGAGAAAGGCAATGAGTTCAATTTTTTTTTTTACTATTTTCTTTTGGATTGATGATTGGTAGATCCAAAGAATGTTGTGGATCAAGTACCTCTTGATTTCAGTAAAGTGTTTGATAATCTCTCCCAGCATTCTTTTTTATTTTTTATCATTAATTATAACTTTTTATTGCTCCTGTGTCTTGCCTTCCCTAGGGTTTTCTTGGCTGTACTCTTTTTTGTTCTTGTTCTTTTGTTATTGCTGAGAATATGCACAGCAGAACATACACCAGAGTTCAATTTTTTTATACTTGTTTTGTTCCATGACTAAGTTAAACACCTTTGAGCAGCTGGAGAAAGGGGGCCAGAGTTGAACAGGTATGCTTAGAAGTAATGTTTCTATGTTACAGCCTTCACAAGAACCTAGATAATCCTGTGGAGGGGATTATAGAGGAGGAAAAGTAGAATTCTAACACACATGTCTTCCTAGAGAAATGCAACATATACAAGGATATATTGATTTAGGGCAAAAAAAGTGAGGACTCATGGAAACCTGAATATATACACGCTTGTCTTGTTTTAATGCTTTGTCTCTAATATAAATGCTGAGCTTGTAAGACCTCAGTGTTCTAGGTAATACTATGGATCTTTATATAAAGACAGTAGATGGCTTTGGATGCAAGTAACAGAAAACAATGCTTCAAACTGGCTTAAACAATGAGGGACTTAATTATTAAAGGAACAAGAAGTCCAAATGTAGGACGATATCCAGAAGTCAATGTCAGAGCTCCAGCTCTGCTTCTCTGTGATCCCATTGGATCTGGCCTCCTCTCTGTGTGGGATCTGGCCTCTGTTTCTCTGTGATCCCATGGGATCTGGCCTCCTCTCTGTGGGATCTGACCGCAGGTTGGCTGCTTCATAGTGGGAAGAAGGCCACATTAGTTCCAGATGTGACCATGATCAAAGAGAAACGTTTTTCATGTGTCTCTTGAATGTAAGAAACATTTCCTAGAAGCTCCCTAATCGACTTTCCCTCGTGTCACATGCCCATACCTACACCATGACTTAGATCCTTCAAGAGTCACCCCCTGGGCTGGGGGCCCACCTGCCCTGCAGCACATGGCTAGGCAGAGGAGTAATAGTGTAGACCCCTGAACAAAACAGGAGTAAACACGATGGGGCTAATAGGGGTGGACAAGAGAAGGCAGCAGTGAAGAATGGAGTCGTGGAATACATACTGTCTGCTCCATGGTGTGAGGCTTATGCTGTGCATTAAGATTTAATAATTAATTTAATGTAATTTTTGATTTGGGGTAATTTAGGATATGCTTGGAATTTTTTGAAATTATGAATGACCCATCATTACACAATGACACTTTAAGCAATTCCTAAGCCATTGTTTTTCACCACGGCTCATCTCGTTTGTAATTTTATTTTTCTTTTCTTTGGTCACTGTCCTTGCCTGCTAAAGCTTTTCAAAAATCACATGTAGCACAGAGGCTAAACCCTTCTAAACTCCTCTCTTGTCCACCACAACCCACCGAAGCCAGTGATTTGTGGGAAGAGGAGCGGCATTGGCAATGGACGCCTGGGTCAGGAGTAATTAAACGATGTCAACGGTCAAGGAGGTGGAAGTGAGTTCAAGCCCAGCCAAAGCATTTAGCTCTTATACTGCTGCATCCTTTTAGGCCCCTTTCAGCTTATAAATATTAATTTAAAGACTACCAACAAGGACAGTAAACGAGTTTAGGCATAAAACTTCCTGTCAGGGTGATTTATATCCAATAAAAGGAGAGCAGGATAGAGGAAGCCTGCTTCACTGAGTTTATGATAGACAGTGAAATAGTGCCATCAAAATAAAAAGCCTTTCAGTCTGTCGTCGGCTGCGTGGGAGTCTCCCTTCTTAAGAAGCAGTACGCTAGAATTGTATTGTTTGCCTTTATCAGTGCCTTGCACCGTTGAGGAAAAGTTCTACCGCATTGCTAATTGAACTTGTACAGATTTATAGGCTCAAGGCCTGCGAATGAGCGAGATTATTAGGATTTAAAAGATAATAGCGCCAGGAAGAAAATTGAAACTGCTCTCCCCACTTATATTTCAATAGTGTATAACTTCTACCCTTTATACATCCTAAGACAGAAGAAGAATTTGTTTGAAAGAAGATCTGCCTTAGAGTCCGTGCAAGACTGGTTCAATACCAGAGAACTCTGCGGCCATCTTCCCTTGCACACAGCCCAGAAGTACAAGGGCCTCTACCCCTGTGAGTGTGAAAGTCAAGTTGGAAGAAAACTGTTTTCTAGGTAACTCATTGCCGTAGAGTAGATTCTGCTTCAGAGCGACCCTACAGGACAGGGTAGAACTGCCCCGTACGGTTTCCAAGGCTGTAATCTTTGTGGAAGCAGACTGCCACATCTTTCTCCCATGGACACTGGTGGGTTGGAACCACCCTCCTTTGGGTTAACGGTTGAGCACGTTAACCACTGTGTTGTCCTGTGGGAACTGGAGCTCAGGGAACCGGTTCAAATACAGATACTTTGACTCCTGCTTTTACTGTAATAATTTTCTTTGTCTATAACCCAGAGTCTCATGTCTTTCGCCAGCATTCATGAAACTGTAGCAAACTAGCCTCTTGATTTATAACTAGGTAAAATCTCAGGCCCTTCACAGTTCATGACAGTCACCAGTAATGTGGACTAATAAAAATAATTTTGCTTTATATTTCATATATAAGTGAAGGAGATAAGATTCTACCTTAAATCATAGTTGTCTCTATCACCTAAAATTTCCAAATCTAAGGGAGTACATTTTCTTTTGGCCATAACCAGTATGAAGGAAATATGATGGTTGTTGGAAAGAGTTATTAAGGAAGGTTTCCCTTTCTTGAATCTCTGGGGGAAAAGATCCTCGGCCTTCTGACAACAAATGAGATGAATTAAATGACCAGGTGGCCAGATAAAGTCCTCTGTAGCTCTTTAATTCACATATTTCTCGGAAACGGAAGATTTGTGGCCAATAGAGACACCAACAGACTACTGTATATTAAAAATTTAGAAATGAATGTTTACATATAACTTTGAAGTATATTTAAGGGTAATTTCCTGAAATTCACACAGTAGAGTTCCATTTAAATCCTTAAGGGGAGAAATAAACTGATCATTGTCACCTTTAAATGGATGAGAGGATGGGAGTTACAGATGAAGTGCCCTTGAGTCGATTCTGACTCATGGTGACCCCAGGTGTGTCAGAGTAGAATTGTCCTCCATAGGGTTTTCAGTGGCTAATTTTTTTTGGAAGTAGATCACCAAAGCCTTTCTTCTGAGGCACCTCTGGGTGAACGCATAACCAAAATCAAACCAAACCCGTTGCCATCAAGTCAATTCTAATTCATAGCGACCCCATAGAGCCCATAATAAAAAATGTTGAGGTTACCTGACATTTCACATAGAGATTGCTCTAAAATTAAACAGAAAAAAAAAGGAGGGAAGGGAATGTACGTATGGAAGGAAACCCTGGATGAGGACATACATTTCTTAAAAAGAACAGTATCATTGAACAAAGCCTTGATGACAGAATTAACATGAAACAAAGGCCCTCTGAGGAAGATCAGTCTGAAAAGAAATGAAGAACACATAAAACTTTGCTTAATTTATGGAATTTATACGCTGCTGACCAGTGTGTATGAAGCTCCATTCCCTTGGTCCTCACTATCACTCATGTATTACTTGTCGGTAAATGCGATGGGCCCAGGACTTAACAGCTACGGTACTATTTCTGTTCCCAGTGCAGCTTTACTACACCCATGAAACTCTGTAATCTTTAAATTCCCTCACTGTTAACATCTGCTGAAACATTACTGGTCCCAGCATAGCCAAGCTGCTCAGAAATTACATTTAGCAGAGTGGTTAATGCGAAAGTATAATTCTAGACGCAACCGTGTTTGAAAAGAGCTTTCGAGCTGGCACAATGATTGTGCATCCTTCAGGTTTCATTTCTTTCAGATCTGCTTTGCGTCACAATCTCATTGGCTTGGAGCATGCCATTGGAAAAAATAGCATATTTGATATAAATTGTTCAGTAAATGCCATATCATATTCTGATTTTTTTTCCTACCTCACTTTTTCTAGCACTTTTTTAATGCGATGAAATTCCATTGCAAGATAGAATTGTCAGCATTTAGAGGTTAGAGGTAGGAAATTAATCAAGTTTCTATAAAATGAAGATTTGTTATCATTCAGTTAAGATGCTTTAAATGTTTTAAACTTAAATGGTCCTACACGTAAGCAAAATAAACAGGCTGCTTATGGCTTTTGTTAATGAGGATACATTCATTTTATAATCATAAAGTAGTTAACATTAAAAAAAACACTTGGCTTAGAAAACTGTCTTTGTTATAAACCTAACAATATGAACACTGCATTGATATCACTTTAAAACTGATACATCATCAAGACATTTTATATTAATATAGTTACTTATATTTAGAATTATACGACATAATGTACCAACATTTTAAAATTTTAAATATTAAATATTTTCTCCTCCCCAGAGAATGTGCTTCCCAAAGTTAAAATACTTGATTTTTATTGAGTTTCACCACCAAGTACAAATACGTATTAACACTTTACGCATTAAGCAAAACCAGATCTATTTTGTCGAGAGCAGTTACGGCCTCGATTCAGAAACCCGTTGGCCAGAAATTCTTTGCTTTGCACGAGTGCCCTCTGCTTGCTGGCCAGCCTCTTTGCTTGGGTCCTGTAATCCCTCTTTTCTCAGTCTTTCTTTGGCTAGATGTGTGGGTGTTTGCTACATATCTGCTTGTAGCCCAGACCTATTGCTTATGTATGATCTGAAAAGTGTCCCATCTTCAAATGGCAAATGCCTGCCAACCTTCTGCTTGGCGGGTACTGACGCTCAGCATTCCTGCTTCTCCAGCTGTGCTGTGTGCCCCGATTCCAGGTCCCTAACGCAGCTCTGATCACTGGCTACCCTCCCCAAACCTCCTCTGCTCCCTCTCCCCTGCCTCCTTTCATTCCACCCTGTATTTCTTGCTTTTGGCTCCCCACACTCAAACCTTCTTCCTTGCCTTGACTAGCTACAGTTGACAAAACCAGGCTGTGATTTCTTTTCTGGTATTGGTTGCCTTTCATGATGCACACACACATTTTTAGAATAAAAGCTCTAGGCAAAGAGAAGCAGAAAAAAAAAAAGATTTTTCAACATATTCTCAAAGAAACTTAACAGAAAATGCAAAACCTTGTATTATTATTGAATATTTACCATTATTATGCTGGTCTCCTAACCTTGTACAAGAATATGCATGCAGGAGATCTTGTATTTGAGATCTAAGCGGTACCTGATTAATGAACAGCAGTAAATTATACTTGCCAGCTGGTCTTCCAACATTCAACTTTAATAATAATTTGACTCCATAGCCCCTTTTTCTCCTTCCCCTTCCTCATCATGACTGTAAAACCAGAAACATATGGAATAATATCTATTAAGGCAAGGTGAACTCCGTAGAAAAAAGCTAGAAAAAAGAGACCGGATGTTTCTGAAAACCACTATGGGGGGCGTGGGGTGACAGAGCGTAAGGGAGAATTTCTCTCCATTTCTTCTTCACCCCTTTCAAGACTTGCCATCAACAATACATGAAGGAGCTCTATGAAGTGAACTAAAGAGATCCAGTGGAAGTGATTATCATTACTTTCAGCTACTACTTCAGGCTTTGCTATGCCTTCCCAGCCTATGATGTTAGTTGCAGTTGAGTCCGCTCCAGCTCGTATGGACCCCAGGTACAACGGAACAAAACATTGCCCGGTCCTGCGCCATCTTCATGATCATTGGCATGTTTGAGTCCATTGTTGTGCCATTGCTTACTGCCGTCCAACCCAGAGAGCTTGCCATCCAGCACAGTATTGGACAATATTCTATTCTGATTCACAAGGTATCTGTTGGCTAATTTTGAGAAGTAGATTGCCAGGCGTTTCTTCCTGTTGTTGTTCTTAGATGCCCTTGAGTCGTTTCTGACTCATAGCAACCCTATGTAGAACAGAATGAAAAATTGCCTGATCCTGCGCCATCCTCACCATGGTTGTTATGCTTGAGCCCACTCTTGCAGCCATTGTGTCAATCCATCTTGTTGAGGGTCTACTTCTTTTCATTGACCCTCTGCTTTAACAAGCATGAAGTCCTGTACTTCAGGATGGATCCTGAAATGTTCCTTTTAAAGATGAATGGGATTCCATTCGTCTTCAATTTGTCATTCCCGGCATAGTAGACCAGATGATTGTCTGACTCAAAATGGCCAATACCAGTCCATTTCAGCTCACTGTCTGTTGCCTTCTAGTCAATTCTGACTCATAGCAACCCTATGGGATGGAGGAGAACTGCCCCGTAAGCTTTCTAAGGAGCGGATGGTGGATTCGAACCGCCGACATTTTGGTAAGCATAAACATTGCTATCCTAGGCATTAGGGAGCTGACTGCACCAGTATGGTTACTCAGCTCACTAATACCTGCAATATCGATGCTTATACATTCCATTTCACTTTTTGATGACCTCTGATTTTCCTAGATTCATACGTCATACATTCCACATTCCAATTATTAATGGATGTTTGCAGCTGTTTCTTCTCATTCTGAGTCGTGCCACATCAGCAAATGAAGGTCTCGAGAACTTGACTGCATCCACATCATTAAGGTCAGTTCTACTTTGAGGAGATAGATCTTCCTCAGTCGTATTTTGAGCGCCTTCCAACCTGAGGGGTTCATCTTCCGGCACTATATCAGACACTGTTCTGCTGCTATTCATAAGGTTTTCACTGGCCAATTTTTTCGGACGTGGACTGCCAGGTCCTTCTTCCTAGTCTGTCTTACTCTGGAAGCTCCATTGAAATCTGTTCACCAAGGGTGATCCTGCAAAACATCACAGTATGGCAAACTGACAGACATGTGGTGGTCCCAGCCTATAGCTCCCATTAAATTGGTGGGCTTAGGCAACGCCGTTTGTCCCTCATGATCCCTCCCCCTGGCCTCAGCTGGTTGGACTAGAAATAGCTACATGACCCCAAAGGGAACCAATATGTAGCTTGAACTGAGCAAACAGGGTTTTGCTGTTTTTTTTTTTTTCCCTCACTCCCTTCTGCTTCTCTTTCTCCAATTAAGATACATAGAAACTGGAACTAAAATTTTAGAGTTGAGGTCACAGTTGGAGTCATAGCAAGCCAGAACAAGGTAAACTAGGTAAGCAGAAACCAAAACCCTTGCAGGAACCATCAGTCCATAGAGAAAACAATGGTGTGGAGAGGCAGGAAGAAGAGAAGATCACCAAGCCTGCAGTCCTAGAGCAAGAGAGGGCTAGAGGAGCTCTGGAGTAATTTTCTAGACCCCTGAGGGACTCTGGCCCTCCCGCAATGATACGGGCCTCCACGGGGTTCTCCTCCATCTTTAAAATAACCTCTTTTCCTGTCTTGTAGTTGAGCTTCTTTAAGTCAATTTCTGTTCATCGCAACCAAATGAGCCCTGACAAAAATGGCGGCAGGATTATGTCCTTCCTTCAAGAAGCACACAGTCCAAGGCAGACACCAGTGAGCTGAAAGGACACATCAAAGGTATGGGCTCTGAACAAACACTAAATGATTGGTGATTCTCTGAATTTCAGTCTTCTTTCCCTGGAGTCCATGGCTCTGCAAACCTCTAATTTCTTATTAAATAATCTCTGTAATTCCCTTGGGGTTATAGAAAAAAACAATTCATTTAGAAAATATATCAGTTGCCTAAATTAGCACAGTGGAGAGAAAAAAAAGGAGCCCTGGTTGCATAATGGTTAAGCACTCAGCTGCTAACCAAAAGGTCAGTGGTTTGAACCCACCACCTTCTCTGCTAGAGAAAAGACCTGGCAATCTGCTCCCATAAAGATTACAGCCTAGGGAACTCTCTAGGGTAGTTCTACTCTGTCCTATAGCGTCACTATGAGTCAAAATACACTTGATGGCCCATAACAACAGCAACAGAGAGAAAACTAAAATATTAATACTTCAGTCAATTCTTCATATACATTAATGCTCATAGTATTCTACTAAATGAGGTTAAAACCAATGAACTTCATCAAATGTTAACGTCAAATAAACACTATAACCTAAGAAAAATACGTAATCTTGAGCAACAAAATTAACTAAGAGATTTCATTTGACATGGTTAATAAGCCTATTTTCTTGCTATATTCAGCAGCATAGTTCTTCAGGGACAAGACTTGCCTATCTTTGGGGGCATTGTTTTCTGATAATTTGCATTTTAATATTATTTGTATGTGTCTTTTTCAACTTTTTTTCTTCATATTTACTGGAAAAAAATAAATGCCTCACTAATCCCCTGGGAAAGGAGCTCTGCTGGTGCAGTGATTTAAGGGCTTGGCTGCTCATGAAAGGTCATTGGTTTGAAACCACCAGCTGCTCTGAGAGAGAAAGACTAGCCGACTGGCTGCCATAAAGATTACAATCTAGACAACCCTATGGGGCAGTCAGAATCAACTCGATGGCACACAGCAACAATCGCCTGGTATATCTAATTTAAATGTGATATCTAATTTAAATAAGTTTTAATTCACATACTAGGAAGAATAATGTGAAATTGTTCTGTAACATAAACCTTTTTAGTGATATTAACATTATGTCATAATAGGTAAATCTGTAACATTATGGGATCACAACTTAATTAGGACTCACAAGTCTTGCTCCTGGTCCCCATTCTGTTCACTTAATTATTTATGTGATCCTGGGCAAATCTTTATCTTTCTGAGCTTTTTTTCTCACCTATATTAAGGCATGAGAATATCTACTCTAAGGTAAACTTATGAGAACAATATCAGAAATTTGAATGTGAAAAATGACCTGTCCTGATTATTACAATGTTAGTGGTAACCACAAATAGACATGTGGTGTATCTTTGGCCAGGCTTGGAGTCTTCTTCATGTCAGATCTTTTACCCAGTAAAAGTCCCTCCCCCCACCCTTTTTTTTTTTGCCAATGATTAGCCATAACATCTGTTGAACAGAAGAGGGTATTTGTAAGTGGAGATGGTGAGAAAAGACTAGATTCTTGACATGAGGCAGAGCCAACAGAATTTATGAAAGATCAAATACAGGGTGTGAGGAAAAGAAAAGAATCCAAGGCTTCTAAAATGTTGTTGACGATCATTCCTTTAACAAGCATCCAATCTTCTATAAAATGTGTACAAAAATTCTATTTGTTAATTTGGTAAATATTTATGGAGCACCAACTGTGTACTGGGGACTCAGCTAGCCCTTGGGTATAAATCGTAAAATAAACCAGAGTCCCAGTCCTCAAGAACTGCAAGCCCTACGGGAAGAAATCATTAAGCAATCAATTATAATCATGCGTAAGAAAACTGTATTGCACAGAGGAAGGGCACCTAGCTCAACTGTTTGCCACAGGAGGACAGGGGCTCAAAGAATCTCATGCAGTGGCCAGAGAAGGAGATGTGGAAGAGCATTCCAAGGAGAAAGCGTCATATGTGTTCTCTTAGGACTTGAAGTTTGATCTGCCTTTTAATGGAATTTATATGCAACAGCGAGGAAATAAATAAACAACTCTACTGTAGGGTGGTGTGGTCTTTCTCTTTAAGTGCTTAAGGAATGCTGAATATAAGGATTATCTTGAAGATTCTGGTAAGATCTTTATGAACTTCAGTGTTGCAATGAGCCTTGAAGCTGGAATTAAATCAGTGGAGGACAGAAAAAGGGGCACACATATTGTTCTATAATCTTTCTCTGTAGACTTTTTAAGTATGTGTGTGTGTATACACATACATACATACATATACGTATATTCATCTCTCTCTCTCTGTCTATATATATATAGAGAGAGATATTCAACAATGGGCTCAGCATAACAACAATTGTAAGGATGACGCAGGACGGGGCAGTGTTTCGTTCTGTTATACATAGGGTCACTATGAGTTGGAACTGACTTGACGGCACCTAACGACAACATATATATATATTATATTTCTCTCAACTATATTGTAGGTTCACTGCAAGCAGAAATCATATGCTCTTCCTATACATCGTATACCCCTTGTAATCTTGCTTTGCACAAGAAAATTTTACAAAAATTTTTCTCAGTTTTTTATATTTTTTGTGCAGTTTGAGTCAAATTAGAAATGCTCGACCCAGTTTTCTATATACAACAAAAGTCCAAAAATCCAGACCATACAAATGGAGCAGCATCTGCTGCCTGCACAATTGCCCCCGAAGCAGGTTGCTGTCATGACTTCTAAGAAGGGGTTGGTAGAGCAAATGTATTCAGATATTTTTACTTACCCACTAGGTTCCTGGAGTTCATGGATTGATTTATTTTTGATGTATCTCCTGAGTACACCCTAGGAGTGAGTCTACCCCCAATCACATCTCCGTGTAAGTCACTACTCTCTATGATGCAGTTTGGAAGTGAAATAATGAATTGTACTGTGACTATCTCAAAGGGTATTTCTACTTGGTTATTCCATTTGTAGTTCATGACTGTATCAAACAGGTGGTTTCAAAGTATGAAATAAAATATGTAATTCTGATAACATATCAAAAATTATAATTAATAAAACAACTAAAGTAAATTGGTTATTTAGAGATAAATAGGCTAAATAAAACAACTTAAATAAATTCATTTACTTAAGGATAAATAAATAAGGCAAAGGATAAATCAATTTATCGAGGAGTTTGATAAAGGATTATCTATGATATATTTCAATATCCAAATATATGTGAACATTTTTGATCAGAAAAGTTCAGATTAAGTTAAAAATTCAGTAGGAGTTCTGTTCATTTGTTTCTATCAGTACAGTATCTTAATAAAGAATTTACAGGGTGATCTGCCTGCAAAGGATCACTTCACTTCATAAATTAACTTGAGTACTATAGGTGAGCATACTGTAAAATCTTAAACTAATACATGTATTTTATCGATAGTTATTGGTTTATAAGTATACTATAATTCAATATAGTAGTGACAGAAAATATTCTTTTAATATGTAGGCTTCGGAAAACAAAAAACCAAAACCAAACCCGTTGTCGTCGAGTCAATTCCAACTCACAGTGACCCTATAGGACAGAGCAGAACTGCCTCATAGGGTTTCCAAGGAGTGTCTCGTGGACTTGAACCGCCGACCTTTTGGTTAGCAGCTGTAGCTCTTAATCACTACGCCACCAGGGTTTCCACAACATATGTAAAATATCCTGGAACAGTCTAATAAGGTTCATGTCAAGTTGTTGAAAAAAGGTATTTCAATGAATAGGTCATTGGTCTTGCAAAATTCTATCCTGAGATCTCCGGTGTCATTTCTATCACCAAGGTGTATTTTCTGACTACTGATTCTCCTTTGTTCCCAGCTTTCATATTCCAATCACCAGTAATTATCAATGTATCTTGACTGCATGTTTGATCTTCTTCAGACTTGAGAAGTTGTTAAAAATCTTCAACTTTCTCATCTTTGGCATTAGGAGATGGTGCATAAATTTGAATAATAGCTGTATTAACCAGTCTTTCTTGTGGGTGTATGGATATTTTCCTATCACTGCCAGAGTTGTACTTCAGGACAGATCTTGAAGAGTTCTTTTGGACAATGAAGGCAATGCCCTTCCTCTTCAATTAGTCATTCCTGGCATAGTAGACCACATGATAGTTTGATTCAAAATGGCCAATACCAGTCCATTTCAGCTCACCAATGCCTAGGATAGCTATCTTCAAGAGTTCCATTTCATTTTTGACAACTACCAGTTTTCCTTAATTCATACTTTGTACATTCCACATTCCAATTATTAGTGGATGTTTGCAGCTGTTTCTTCTCTTTTTTAATTGTGCTACATTAGCAAATGAAAGTCCCGAAAGCTTTACTCCATCCTCATAATAAGATCGACTCTACTCTGAGGAGGCAGCTCTTCCCCAGTCATATTCTGAGTGCCTTCCAACCTGAGGGGCTCATCTTCTGGCACTGTATCAGACAATGTTCTACTGCTATTCGTAAGGTTTTCATTGGTCAGTTTTTTTAGAAGTAGATTGCCAAGTCCTTCTTCCTTGTCTGTTTTAGTCTGGAAGCTTTGCTGAAACCTGTCCACCAGGGATGACCCTGTTGGTATTTGAAATATCAGTGGCATAGCTTCCAGCATCACAGCAACACATAAGCCATGACAGTACGGCAAACTGACAGAGTGATGGCTTAAATAAATAAATGATTAGATGTATGAACGTGAAGATTAAATGCATCATTAGTGAAAAAGTAGCCACAGAAATATGTATACTTTTTCTTATCAAAAGACATTTATTTTGCACTTACTGGTCGCTATGAGTCAGAATCGACTCGACGGCACACGGCAACAGCAACATATATAAACACTATGTCCCGCTGAGAATAAAAAGAAATATGAGATCTGGTCTCTCTCCTCAAGGAATTTAGAATCTCATTGGTAAGAAAAATGTGAAGATATAATACTTAAAATTTCTGTAAGTGAGTATAGCAGAAAATGATACCCAGATAATCATGAATTATTTTTTAAAATGATCCTAATGACTACTTTCTGGATGCGTTTACCTTGGCCAGTCTGGGAAAGCAATGATCACAGACACCTAGATTTCTGTAGATACGAAGTTCCACACGTGTATCAATAGCCAAAAGAACTTTGTCCTTGTGGAAAGACACAGCGAGGATCATTCCAAACACACCGCCGTTGATCACTCAGACATTAAGTGTTTGTGTTCTTCAGGACCTGTGCTTGGCCAGCTTCTCTCCTCCTTCTGAAAAATCTCCTTTCCATTATGGCTTCCACTAGTTCCTACTGGTGGAATATTTCCAAATCTCCCCTTCCAGTGCAGACTTCTCCCTGAACTCTAGCCCCAAATACTTCTTAGATGGCTCCACTTGGATCCCCCCACTGACACCTCTGGTTCAATATTCCTAATAAGAGTTCAGTTTAGGACTTTGAACTCACTCAATATCACTCCCTCCTCCCCCCAGGAGAGGGTAATGGAGGTTGACTGATAATGGGCACAGGGCTTCTTTTTGGGGATGATGAAAATGTTCTGGAGTTTGATAGTGGTGATGGTTGCGCAACTTTGTGAATATTCTAAAAACCACTGAATTGTACACTTTAAAAGAGTTATTTTTATTTTTTGTGAATTATATCTCAATTTTAAAAAAACGTTTTTTCCCAGCCTACCCCTATGTCAGTATTCTCTATTATGAGGTAAGGTGCCACCATCAACTGCCCATACTAGAATCTTAGGGCAGTGACCATGTGTCCAGTACTTTATTATATACCCAGGGCCTAGCCTTGTGCCTAATGACAATAATTAATAATAATAATAATAATAATATGGTCCAAATAGTAATAATATACAATTTGTAACTCTGTTGAATAAATACATTTTAGAATTCATCCTAAACTTAATCTATTTCCCTACTCTTTGCATCTAGTCAGTCACCAAATCCTACAGATGCTGTATCTGTAGAAAACTCAGCTTTTTGGGGGGACACAATTCAGTCCATGGCACTGCACTAAGCTGTATCTACTCTTCTGCATTTCAAATATTTCAAATTTAAAAACCATCAACAATGCTGTCGCCTTAGTTCAGGGCTTTGTCCTCTCTCCCTGGACTACTACATGTCTTAGTTATCTAGTGCTGCTATAATAGAAATACCACAAGAGGATGGCTTTAACAAACAGAAATTTATTCGATAGCAGTCTAGGAGGCTAGACGTCTGAATTCAAGGTGCCAGCTCCAGCGGAGGGCTTTCTCTCTATGTTTGCTCTGGGGGAAGGTCCTTGTCATCAATCTTCCCTTGGTCTAGGAGCATCTGAGCGCAGGGACCCTGGGTCCTGGCGCTACTTTCTTGGTGATATGAGGTCCCCCTCTCTCTCTGCTCACTTCTCTCTTTTATACCTTAAAAGAGATTGACTTAAGACACAACCTAATCTTGTAGATTGAGTCCTGCCTCATTAACATAACTGCCTCTAATCCTCCTTCATTAACAGCATAAAGGTAGGATTTACAACACATAGGAAAATCACATCAGATAACAAAATGGTGGACAATCACACAATACTGGGAATCATGGAGTATACAAGTTGACACACATTTTGGGGGGACAGAATTCAATCCATGGCACTGCACTGATCTGTATCTACTTTTCTGCATTTCAAATATTTCAAATTTAAAAATAATTTTATTAAGCATAAACTCCTAGGGTTTCCCCTACCTCCAGCCTTCAACCCTCTAATTCCATCTCCACTGCCGTCAAAGTGGTCTAAGATTCGAACCTGGTCATATGTGTCTCCTGAGTAACATTTTCAGTGATTCTTCATTGTCCATAAATGGATAGAGTGAAATTCCTCAGGACGCCTACATGACTGCTTGCCTTGAAACCTCCTGCCCCTTGTACCTCTGCACCCTCCCATCTTCACGCCCTGAACAACTCACAGGTCCCTGTAGTCACTGGTTTATTGACTCTTCTCTAACTTACTCCCCTCTGCCAAACCCCTGGAATGTTCTTTTCTTCCTATTCTCTACCTGCTTCCTGTCCCAGTTTTCTGACACTTTCTTTTTGTTTCAAGAATTCTCACCGGAATTACTTCACCTATGAACACTCTTCTGGTGCCTCTTTGTCCCAGCTAGTATTGACAATTATGCTCCCTCTCCACTCTATCCAGTACATACACCTGTAATGGGATCTAGAAGAATCCATTGTACTTATTTATTTAAACTCTATCCTCCTGTCTACACTCAGAGCAACTTGAGGACGGGGAACAGGCTTAACGTAGTACCTACAGGCTGTTGACGTGTCCTGCTGAAAAACTAAACCTCAAAACTCTTAACGACGGCACTTTGGTTCTCCTAGTTCAGCAGTTTAGCTCCCATATCACATCCTGTGAGGATATATTATGTATATTTGTTTGTAGGTAACACTTGAATAAATACTTGGAAAATGATCCAATGCTAATTACTTTCATCCTTCTGCTGCTTCCTTTTCAGCATTTTACCATAGTCCTTCACTTAGGGAAAGAAGTATATCATGAAAAAAAAGAACAACATTCAGATGAGAAGGTTTTTCCAGCCTAATTATAGCAATTGCGTATGGCAGGGCAAAGATTTTAAACTGATGGTAATTTGGTGGCACTTGTGGCTTAGCTGGTGCCCTGGTGGCATACTGGTTAAGAGCTTAGCTGCCAACCAAAAGGTCAGCAGTTCAAATCCACCAGCCGCTCCTTGGAAACCCTATGGGCAGTTCTACTCTGTCCTATAAAGTTGCTGTGGGTTGGCATCGACTCGCTGGCAATGGATTTGGTTTGGTATCATTGGAGCTCCAGTGGCGCGATCGGTTAGCGTGCAGTACTTATATGACAGTGCGGGCAAAGCGATGCTGAGGTTGTGAGTTCCATCCTCACCTGGAGCACGCTCATTTGAGTCCCTGGGTGGCACAAAAGATTAAGCGCTGGACTACTAACTGTAAAGATTAACAGTTCAAATCCACTCAGAGGCACCTTCCAAAAAAGCCCTGGTGATTTACCTGTGAAAAATCAGCCACTGAAAACCATATGGAGCACAGTTTTGTAAACTCTAGTGCTGTAGTGGTTAAGAGCTCGGCTGCTTAACCGAAAGGTCGGCAGTCCGAATCCAGCAGGTGCCTCTTGGAAACCCTGTGGGGCAGTTCTCCCCTGTCCTGTAGGGTCGCCATGAGTCGGAAGTGACTCGATGGCAACTGTTGTTGTCTTTGTTTGGGGGGGATTAGAGTTATTCATGTTATCTCCAAGTGAATTATCTTCAGTCATTTAAGGTTACTGCGTTTATGTCTTTGACTCTTCAAAAATTAGCTATTTATCGACATTGTCTTGGGGCAAAACACAGAACGCAAACATCAATAATCAAATACAAATACAGTCAAGACAAAAACAGTATCAGGATAAAAACACTGTGCTTAATAACAAGTTCTGTCAGTGAAGATGATATTTAATAAGAAGAGAAAGTTCTTGAAGCTCGAATGAAATTGGCCAGAACTGAGTAGACCTTCAGTGTGCACCATATATAATCCCTTTCAGCAGACACTCACCATGAGTTTCTCCACATGTTTTTCCAATCAAGATTTTGAGTGGGATGAACAAGAGTACCATATTCAGTTTTAAGGCTGTTGATTCTTTACCAATTCCCTGATCAAATAAAAGACCCCTTGGAAAATGAGTATCGGCAGTTATCACACTCACTTCTATTCCATTATTATGTCTTTCCCCTTATTGACAGAATCCTCTATCATTGATTCAAAAGATATTTATTGAGTGCCAGACACTGCCTAGGTACCAAAAAAAAAAAAAAAAGCACAGAAAGATGAATAGAATCCTTTCCTTGCCTTTAAGAACCCCCACCATCTAGGTTGGTAAATTATCTCTAGTCTTCTGTGATGGTTAAGGCTGTGTGTCAGCTTGGCTGGGCCTTGATTCTCAGGAGTTTGGCAGTTATGTAATGTTGTAATTACCTCCTTGATGAGATCTGGTATAATGTAATCACTTCCGTGATGAGATCTGCTATGAGCAGCCAATCACTTGAAAGGGAGTTTCTTTGAGGGTGTTGTGCAATATATATGGGCTTTCTGGCAAATCTCACTGGCTTTTGCTTGCTCTGCATCCAGGTTATCATCATTTGACCTCTGGTTCTTGGAACATGAGCCAGTGGCTTGCCATATTGCCTGCCAAACTTGGGATTCATCAACCTCCGCAGTCTGTGAGCCGGCAGTCTGCTGTCTGACCTACCCATCTTGGGTTAGTCAGCCCCTGAAGCTATGTGAGTCAGGAGAAGCCTCCAGCCTGACGCCTGACCTATGGACTTGGGATTTGCCAGCCTCTATATCTGCATGAGCTATATCCTTGATATACAGCTCTCTCTATATATGTATATATGTATATGCTTCACTGGTTTTGCTTCTCTAGAGAACCCAGCCTACAACATCGTCCTTCAGTCGTCAGGATCTACTTGACTCCCTGTCCCTGCATTGCTATCACTTTCACAGAGAGGGAAAAGAACTGCTTCTTTCAAGAATCTTGGAATAATTCTGTCTTTTGCTGGAGAAATTTTAAAAAGACCTAATTGTTGTTCAGGATCCCTGGATGTTGAAAACAGTTAATGTGCTCAGCTGCTAACCAAAACGTTAGAGGTCTGAGTCCACCTAGAGGTGCCTCAGAAGAAGGACCTGGCAATCTACTTCTGAATAATCAACTTTGAAGACCCTATGGAGCACAGTTCTACTCTGACACACATACAGGGGTCACCAGGAATCAGGATTGACTCAGCGGCAACTGGTTTGGTTCCCCTGTTGTTCAAGGATAACATATTCAATCAAAATGGCTGCTGCTGCTGGTTAGGCCTTATACCTAGCTGCATTGAGGAACTGGATCCTTGTCTTATTGCCCATATAAGAATTCCTGCTTTAACCTCTGTGTTCACTAATTTCCACTTCACCCAGAATTCTGGTTTTGCTTGCCTCTCTCTAGTTCTTCCAGGTGTCAGTGTTTGGCCCTGAATCCCAGTATGGATTGTGGCTGACAAGCTCTCATTGCCAGTCCTCCTTCAGGCTCTTTGCCTCGGTGGATTGTCTGCTCTTGTTTCCGTCCATCCTGGCTTCCGTGTAGCCAGGACACCTTTAATGAAGCTCCCTTGCTCTCACTGTCTGTGTCCTGGAACTGTCCAGATCAGCACTCTGTCCTGAGCCTCTTTGGTCTGAGGCTACATGCGTCTTTCTTTAGTGGGAGATAATGCATACAGTCCTCCAAGTCATTCCGGGGAAACCTCATCCAATTAGGCTGGAAGGGGATACTGCTAAGACTCTGTACATAATGTGCTATGGAGAGATGACGGAGCCCCTATAATAGCAGGAACTGGAAGTATCCAAATTAGTTGTTTCCCAAAAATCTCTGCCTGCCCTGAATTCCACAGTTCTGATCCCAGTATCTTGATGCCACTGTATGTGTGTGGAAGGATGATCCAGAGAAAAATGGATGATAGACAGAAAGAAGCCATCTGACAGAGCTGAAGACCACTGGCTTCTCCAAAGCAGCTTGAATCTCCCTGCCTGGGCTGCCAAGTGAAGGAGGTGATTAATGGAGAGATGTCAGAGAAATAATTCTTCCTAGCCAGGAAGAATGGGGAAGGAATTTTTTTTTAGAATTATTAGAGGTTGAGTGGAAGGAAAGCAAGAACTAGAGCTTGTCGTGGTTGTACAGAGTGGCAAGAAGAAAAAATGGTGCCACGATGGGTTTTCAACCAAACTCTCAACTTCGCCCCACCTGTGTCTTTCAGCACCTACCCTTCCTGCTCTTCCGATGGAGCTGCCAGCTACCTCCCCTGTTATAAATAGCAGCACAGATGTTGACAGAAAAATGCTCCCTTAATTACCATACAAACTGCTCTACTTGAGTGAACCATTTAAAGCAGCCTCCAAAGGAAGTTCACTCAAGCAATTCCGCAGATTACAGCTAATGAACAATATTTCCTCGCACCTATTTAGTGCTCATTAAAATGTAAAAGCCTTTCATTTTAAACAGACGCACAATAAATAATTCCTCTCTCCCTCTCTGTCTCTGAGCAGCTCCGATAAAAGCAGGCAGGAGAGAGAGCGGAAGGCGCAGGGGTGGGCCAGGGCTGGGGCCGTCAGGGGGACAACTAGGCGAGAAGGGGGACGGGGGGAGGGAGACCCAGAAGTAGCTGGGGGCCGTTAATATCCCAGGAAGCTACAGCTTGTCTGGTAGGAGGGATGTCTGTGTTCGGAGTTCCACAGACATCCTGGGACCAGACAGCCCCTCTCATACATCCAGCGCAGGCAGCCCGCCATGAGTGAGGACAGCAGGCAGAAGCCACCACCAGGAGAGAGGGCCAGCTCAGGATAAAGCTGGGGATGAGTGGAGCCTTTCTCAAGTAATATATTGCCAGTGCTGTCATTCTTTAGACTGTCCCGTGTCTGTTTTCTGTCCTCATTTATGTTTAGGCCTGAGGTTAGAACAGGACATTCTGGTAAACCTTGAGTGGCTACTTGTTGCAAGTGGGAGCACAGGGAATCTATCAACTGTTCCTTTGTCCTGCAGGACCTTATATGAGCCATCTGTAATACTCGGATCATTCGTGATCCTTTGTGTGTCTGAGCGAGTTAACAGCAGGGAATGGCAGTAAGTAAGGTAGATTTCTCGAGTACTGTATCTGTTCCTTTTGAGAGAAAGAGCAAACAGAAAGGGACCAGGGAGCTGGCAACGTATGTGCCTTGAATGGATTCAAGAAACTTCTGCTTTATCATGAAAAATCTTTTCCCCTTTAACAGAAGTGTTAACTCAACAGATTGGTGGGACCAAACTGATGAAATATGTTAGTCGTAATACATTGAAAAAAAAAAAAACCCGTTACCATTGAGTTGATTCTGACTCGTAGGGACCCTATAGGACAGAGTAGAACTGCCCCCACAGGGTTTCCAAGGAATGGCTGGTGGATTAGAACAGCCGACCTTTTGGTTAGCAGCCGAGTTCTTAACCCCTGCACCTCCAGGGCTCCAAATAAATATAAAGTAAGGCGAAAAACCCAAGGTGATCCTGTCTCATGAAATCGTCAGGCAGAAATGAAATTGACAGGACTAGTGATAAATGAGTAGTCCCGGGGGGGTGGGGTGCAAAGGGTTAATATGCTCTGATGCTGACCAAAATGTTAGAAGGTCAAGCTCACCCAGTTGCACCATGGAAGAGAGGCCTGGTGATCTACTTCCGACAGATAAGCCATTGAAAACCCAATGGAATACAGTTCTACTCTGACACATGTGGAGTCTCCATAAGTCAGAGATGACTTGATGGCAACTGAGTTTTTTTAGTGAGTAATGAAAGGTTTCAAACTTTGGTCAGCTTGTAAGGTCACGTGTATAACATTAAGTTGACTTAACGGTCAGGATAAACCTAGAAATTTCTTTTGCTTCTTTTCTTTTCTCAGTAGACAAAGAATCTTGATATTATTAAGGAACATTTTCTCGTCTAAGTAAACAGTACTCCTTTCAACTCTATTGAATCGGCATGAAAACACAGGGAGATAATCATGTCAAGCAGAAAAGGATGACTTTGAAACCCACCACCTCTTGCTCTAGACAGCATGCATTGAGTGCTAGATATTGCGCCACGTGCCGAGAATACAGAAATGAACAAAAGATGTTCCTCCCGTGAGCCCACAGACATATCAACAGTCATTATGCTACGGTTCAATAAACGCTGAGATAGGAACGTGGATGAAAAGTGCAGAAGAAGTTGGGACAGGTAAGGGTTCTAGGACATACCAGAAAAGGTCAATATTTCATGTTGCAACTGATAACATTGTTGTTTCCTTATTCCAGAACTCAGCAAATACTTGTTGATTGCTTCTTTGTATGGTTCCATTCACAGAAGCTAAATGTTTTTTAAGGAGTGGCAGACAGGCATGGGGGCAGAGGGTGCAGGTATACATTTGAATCAGTTCCTGTGAACAGGAAGGAGGTACTGGTAAAGAAGAATTAAGTCTGTACTTGGCTTTTAACTAAGGTCATTTGAAAATGGTCTTCAACACCCATCTCATTTGCTTTTTTATGCCTGCCAATTTAGTGTTGTATTCAAAGTGATTAATTAGTTTGTAGCGAAGGTTTATTAGGTAATCTTTCTGTCAATCAAAAATCACTAAGGTTTCAAGGCAGAATAAAGAGTACCCAGCAGTTTTATAAGGATGGGGAATTTATGTCATTATTGCATTCAAAAATAGGCACAATCTTAAAATTTGAGAGTATATAGAGGAGTTAATGTGGATATTATTAAAGTTGACAGGAGTTATTTGGCCCTCCTGAATATTTATGGTTTATTTTCTATTAGGACAAATTTCATTTCCAAAGTATGAATCAATCCTTCCTATTTTTTCTGCACTAGTGATTTACACATAGAGTATTTTCACTTTTCTTCTCATTCAAACCCATAAAAATGTGGAGAACTATTGTAATAGAGTAAAATCCTTGCTCGAAGCTATGTCAGGCCTTAAACCAAGGTAAATGGAGAGGATAACAGTATTTCGAGGAATCAGAGATATTTCCCCAGTTACGAGTAGATTCTCACTATGCTACTCCAAAAACTGACCGAAACCCAGACCCTGCGTTTCCTGAATGAGAGATCATTACTTGATATTTTCTTTACATGTACACATAATTAACTTTACTACCTTTAACTAGAAGTTTTACCACAATGATGCTAGTTCCTTTGCCATCATTGAAAGTTTATGTCATTTAAAGGATTTTGGGAAAATCTGTGGTAAATATCACTATATTATTTCCATGTTTATACAGGAATATACACTGTAGCATGCGAATAAAAGATGAAAACTACTCTTTGGGGCTTTTTAATTTGCACTGCAAGCTGTTTTCCTATATCTACTACACTACCAATTACAAAATTAATAGATTCTTTCTCCTAAACATAAATATCAATACAGAAAAAGTCTAGCACAGTGAGAACTCAGTAAATATTGAATACTGTTTTTTATTGTTTAACTATTTCTTTACTGACAAAAAGTGTCTTTAACCTGAAAAAGTGTTTTACATTCAATTATCAAATGCAACGATGTTCTGCTGATAACATTGAGAATATGAAATTTTTCAATGCTAAAATGTTAATATGGCTTTTCAGGATCATTTTTGCCCTGAAATTAAAAGGTTGTTTTGTCTCTTTGAATTGGTGTACATTGTTGTGGATCTTTTGGAATAGATTATCTGAAATATTGCACAAAATATTTCCTCAGAAGAAAGTGCTCTTAGCCAGACCATGGGAATGGAAAAAAAAATCGATAAAAGACAATCAAAAATACAAGAGTCCACTAAACACTCTCCACAGCAATCCGAATTCAGACGAGTTTGCTCTCCAGTTTTCCAGAGCAATAAAGTGAACAGTGGTTAGAAAAGGAAAAAGACAAGGGCACATATATACACATTTGTGATGCAAATCAGTAACCCATAACCAGAATTTCGTTTTTAAACTTTCCGGGTTAAGGATCAACAAATGGTGAACGGCAGGCTAGGAGAAACTCTGGGATATAGCCTCAATCGCCTTTAAATTCCCCCCCATATGACTACATTTAAAAAAGAAAATATATTTCATTGATTTACAGAGGCCCGTATAAATATAGATATGGTTTGGCCGGGGAATTGTAAATTCAGTCTCAGGCGGGCTTCACATTCAGTCTGAAATGAATCGGCAGAGAGCGGGAGAGAGGCTGAGGTTACAAATTCCGTGGCTGTAGGGGAAATTTGTTAGAGATCATTCTGAAAGTCAGCGCAGCCTGAAAAATAAAAGACCAAAGAAAAAAAAAAAGACAACCAACCAAGAAAACAAAAAACCCACCCCACCCCACCCCACATTGTGTTCAAATGATTTTTTCCCCTCAAACAACATTTTAATTTTATATTTCCCTATTTGCCCTTCCTTCTGACTTGTGGACTTTCAGAAAAGCATTTCGAAGCCGTTTAGAGTTATGATTTTATGGACGTGACATGAAATGGTAATACAGGCTGTCTCGGTGGGTTGAACCAAGAAAGAGAAACAAAAAATTGAGCAGGCTATCTTACTTGTCTCATTTGCCAGCCCCCATCATAAAAAAGCAAATGAGTTGTTTAGCTGAGATCCGTCAGAAAGATGTAATAACAGCGTTTGGTCCACAGGCATGTGGGGACGGGCCACTCCGCACCAGCCTGCCCGAGGCCCATGGTAGTGATGACGAGCTAACGCGCAAATCCTGCCTGAACACGAACAGCAGATTTGTCAGTGTGTGACAAGCTGACAGCCCAGGTCCCAGCTGCTTGTCCACTGTTGTTAAGTCAGTACCTTGTCTAAGCAGTCAGCAAAGAGGCAATCTGCTTCCTCCATTCGTGGGAGGCAGGTTGCCAGTTAAAAAACAAATATTGGCTTCAGGCTGCAGTGCCAGAACGCATTGAAAAGATGCAATTTAAACCCTTGAGTGCTCCTCAGGCAACATATCACAGGCCTTGGAAGTTCAGTCCTCCCGATTAGGTTTGTAAAACAAAGAAGATAACTCAAAATGAGATCTGTGTTGGCAAAACAGCGTCATTTAGCCTCCGTGTTTCAGCGGAACTTTGTTATGAAGGAAAAAAACGTGCTGGACTTGCGCACTGAGCGTGCTGAAGGGACAGTTTGCGCCGCATTTCCACTGTTAAAATGTCATTTGGGGGGCAGTCAAAAATGTGTTAGGGAAAGTGTACCGTGACTCACAAAGCCTGCAAAGTCAGTGATGAAGATTTAAAGTTCTAATCTTTACTCGCTGGACCATGCTGATATGGTCGACAATCAGTAAAATGATTAACCATGTAAAAATTGTAGAAGTATATTGATTGGACCTTATTCTAATCATTACAAAGACTACTTATTAAGTATCCAAAAAAAAATTTAGTGTAACTTTAAAATGTATAGAAGTAAATTTAGAAAAACTAGAGATGAGTTAGAATCCACTTGATGGCGATGGGTTTGGTTGTTTTTTTTTTTAGGGATGATTAAAGTTACAAAGGAGCTGTAGACACTATTTTTAAATGTTTAAGAGAATGAATGGTATACCTTATGTAAAAGGGAGATGGTGGTGAAGTGATGAAGTTCAGAAGCAACTGCCAGTTTGCTGTGGAAATGACAGATGCGTTGCTCAGAAGTCAGAGCAGCCGTCACCACTTTGAGCAGCCAGATGCATCACACATCACACATGCGTGGCGGTCTCTTACAGGTTGGGGCCAAGGAATGGCAACCCAAAAGGATTTACACCACGTCTTTAATGGCTGCTTCGAAGTTGTTACAGCCTGTCAAGCCATTAATAAGCTATATTTAAGAGTCCCTAAGTACACATTTGCAAAACAGTCCCCAAGGGCTTAGGAGAAGCCATTATAGTTTGTTAGATCAATAATTTTCATCATTTCATCCAAGTCCACTGCAAAATGAAGAACTGGCCATCGGGTCTTCTAATAACCTTGCCCCAGGTCACAATGTGATATGTAAGACTTGGTAAGGTTCCAACAACTTTGCCCTCTAGCATGTCTGGAGACCTAGGCCCCATCTTATATCCATAGCCACAGTCCGTATTGTGGCGTGTGCAGGACTCCTGAGATGCCAGCATCCTTGTAAGTATGAGGCCCCCTTAACAAGCATAGTCTTCAATTGACTGAGAAAAGCTATTGATTTTTGTTTACCAGCCCCTCCCCCCCAAAAAAACCTGAAAAAGCAAGAACGAAACAATATTCGAAAGCATACAAATTGTTGTGGATTGAATTGTGTCCCCATAAAATAAAACCTAACCTCTATGCCTGTGGTTATAGTCTCATTTGGGAAGGGGATTTCTTTGTTATGTTAATGAACAGGATTAGTGTAGGGTATATCTTGAGTCACTCTCTTTTGAGATATAAAAAGAGATTAAACAAGCAAGCAGAGATGGGGTCAGATAGACACCAAGACATGTGCAGATCTCCAAGGAACCAGGAAGAGACGCTGGAGGACCTTCCCCCAGCAATGACAGAGCGAGAAAGCCTTTGCCTCGAGCCAGCTCCCTGAATTCAGACTCCAAGCCTCCTAAAATGTGAGAAAAGAACTTTGTTTGTTAAAGCTATCCACTTGTGGTATTCCTGTTACAGCAGCACTAGACAACTAAGAGGCAAGTGCTTTCAAATTTGCGTACAAATTTAGGTAGACATGCTCTGTGTATTTTTTTTTTCTACTAAAACTTACAACCCAAATATCTAGTCATAGATGCCTAGCTGAATAAGTCATTATACATCTATGCAATAGAATGCTATATGACCACTAAAAGTGGTATTGTAAGAGACTAAGAAAATGTTAATATTAAGTGAAAAAAAGCAGCTTACAAAAACTATGTGAATTTTTAATGATTTTTGAAAAAATTGTGCACAATTAATTAGACACTAGATAGATAAATAGATAGGTAAGTAGGTTGATGATAGATAGACAGACGGACAGATAGACATAGAGATGAATGTCTGTAAGTATATACATTACACTGTCAAAAATGGATGCTTCTAGAAAATGTAAAAGATGCAGTAATTTTTGTTTTCTTCTTTGTGCTTATCCGCATCTCCAAGATTTTCTCCAGGAAGATGTGGTATCTTCCCCCCCACCCCCACCCAGGGAGAATATGCTATTAAAAGTTAAAAGTTGTCAACACTAGAGATGCATATTTAAATGACAGAGTTTACCCACTTTGTTCATTGCTACTGTTTTTTATTTCCTGTTAGTTATTTGTGATAGCTATAATGTAAGGCTGTTAAACAATATAATATGAAACATAAAAAATCAAAAGCCTAACATTGACTTTTATTTATGTTATTACATTAAATGTAAATATTTTCATAAGAACTCTAGATAGATATACTAGAAGTCAATTTTGCTAATTATTTGGATTAGATTTGTTGATCCCATTACAATCCTCTTAAGTTTTTTCTTTAAACCATCAAACGAATGATATTTTAAAAACAACAATGAATTTTATTTTATTTCTTTTTTTAAATGTGTTTTAGGTTACAAAAGTTTATAAGTTTTTTATGAAAAGATGAATAAATGAACAGTATCCCACTCCACTCCAGTTGTACCCATCTGAGGCCTTCCTTTCGCATCTCTCCCCATGCTCATTCAGATGTATATACACGGAAGGTCTTCCTTCTTAAGACCAAAATGAGCTTCTACTATGAATATTGTTCTGTATAAGTGCTTCGTTCACTCAATACATCATGCATAACTTTCCAAACTCAAATATACATCCATATATCACCTTTAAAAGACACATTCTAATTAACATATCTGACTAACAATTTATTCATTTGATGGACTTTCCAGCTGGTGCCAATTTATGCTTTTGCAAATAACACTGCAATACATCTTCATACTTATAGAATTACTTTTGTATCCCAGATGTGATACTTACTGAGTCTATGGGTATGACAATTTTAAATTCTAGGAGTTATTGCCAGATTATCTTCCAAAACCGTTGCAGCCATTCACCTGCAATGGTATGAGAGAGGCTGTTTCCCTACATACCTGCCAGAACTGGACATTACTAATTCTTTCCATTTCTTTCAACCTGATGGATGAAAAACAGTACCTCGTTGTTTTGATTTGCATTTCCATGTCTACCAGCAAGGCTATCTTGATCTTAGAACTATGTTTAATTTAAGAAGCTTCTATCTTCTAAACAGAGTCCCTGGGTGGTGCAAAGGGTTTATGTACTCGGCTGCTAACCAAAAGGTTAGGTATTCGAGTCTACCCAGAGGTGCTTCAGAAGAAAGACCTAGTGATTTACTTCCAACAATCAGCCATTAAAAACCCTGTAGAGCACAGTTCTACTTGGAGCCACCATGAGTTGGAGTTGACTCTGTGCCAACTGGTTGTTGGTTTTTATCTTTTAAACAATGGCAAACCCTGTTTTTTCGTCAATACTATTTACGTATTGATTACGCCTCATAGCTAGTCAGGGCAGGTCTAAAGTAGGTTAAAAGGGGTGAAAATTTCCCTAATGAGCTTAAAGAGGCAAATGGCAGAGCTGGGACTTAAAACTAAGTCACCTGATGTAAATGCTGTGCTTATTCTACTGCATGCTAGGAGCAACGATAGAAAGTATTGCGCAGTATGTTTGTATCCGTTTTCTCCTATTTCCCTTTCCTCATGTCTCCCTAAAAAAAAAAAATCCTCTTTCTTTCAGATTCTCAGTACATTCACACCTCTCCATTTTTGTACAGTGTGTTAACATTAGATGTTTTTCTTTCCTCTTATCGCATTCTACCACGGTTACCAGCTTACCTCCAGAGTCGGCCTTCTGCTATGGATGAACTACTCCTCTGGCAAATTACTCTATTCTGAGGCAATAATGGTCAATGGTGAGCTATGGACTTATTTCCTTTCTCAACTGTTTGTATTGACAGAGGGATATCTGACGTATATTGCCTTTATTCAAGATGTTTCAGCTATAATGAAATCAATTCCCTGACTCTTGACTGAGAAAGATGATTTGAGTACCTATTCTACCCATTAAGGAAACTGATTTTAGAAAAAGACCGATACTACTTTTGCCTCTGACTATCCAAGTAGTTTCCTGTGTTAAACTGCAATTCTTCTTTCTTCCCATTTGATCTCATTCACTTTCAAACTTACTGGTAGTTCTCAAAGTTTCTGGTCCATTGAGGACCTCCTTTCCTGTTTTCATGCACAGTTGTAATTTGGTTCTTTCTTTATAAATATCTCTTTATAGCCTTTTAATGGGACTGTGCAAGAAATGGAGAGTCAGGTGTGTATGCTTAGTCTGCCGTCTTAGCCAGAAGCCAGTGACCATGTTTCTCTTGCTCATCATTGGGTCCCCAGGGACTGGCCAGTCATTGACCTCAACAAACACCTAGTAAGCATATGCTGAATTAGTAACAGAATGCCTAGTTATGGGATTATAATTTTAGAACCCCTTACATTAGCAAGAGAGGGTATAATATGGCATGAGATATTTTTAAATTTTACCCTGGGAGATGTTTCCTCCATTAAAATAAGTAACAAAAATATTTGAAAAGCCTCTCTGGACCAAATACAACTTCATTTCAACAATGTCTGAAATTCTTCATCTTCTTCCCTAAATTGACATCACTATCCAACCAATAGCTCAATTTAGAAAATTTTCAGAGCCTTCTTGGGTTTCTATTCCTGTCACCACTCACATTTCATATGTCACCAAGTGCTGTTGATTCATGCTCCTCAATACCCCTTAATTTGGTTCCCTGTTCTTGGTCTACATTATCTCTAACTATTTCAGACTTTCACCATTTTTAGATCATTCTATAACAAATATCTCTATAAAAAGATGTACATTGCTTTATTCACTGCTGTTATCCCCAGCATCTAAATTAGAGATCAATAGCCTGTAGACACTCTATGTATTTATTAAATGTGCTCAGTCACTCTCCTACTCAATCCATCCTCCAGACCACTGCTAGGTTTATTTTGTGAGTGTGATAATGACCATATTATGTTCTAGTGGCTAAGAGTGTGGGGCCTACATTTAGACTGAGTTTAAATTGCAGTGCTACTACTTACAGTGATGCTGGGCAATTTATTTAAATTTCCTGTGCTTCAATGTTCTCGTTGATGAGGATAATGAGTGTACTAAGCTAATAGGATTGCTAGGGCAGTTGTCATAGGGATTAGTCATGTTATAACATGTGGAGCACTTAGAACAATGTCTGGAACATAGTTCGGTCTCTGTAAGTTGTTAGCCATTCCCATTGCCACGATCAGCAGAATCAGCCTCTCATCTCTCTGCTCAGAAAACTTCACTGGCTCCCAATCCCCACACAGATCAGAGGATAAAATCCATTCTTAAAATGGAAGGCTTCATCTGTTCTATCTGGTTTTCTAATATTTATGGAAATTCACCTCTCTATCATCATGTCATTCCCAAACCAGAAAACTGAACCAGTTGCATCAAGTTGATTTCAGCTCATGGCAACCCCGTGTGTTTCAAAGTAGATTACTCTCCAAAGTGTTTTTAATACTGTGATTTTTCAGAAGTAGATCATCAGGTCTTTCTTCCAAGGAGCCCCTTGGTGGATTCGAACCAACAACCTTTCCATTAATAGTTGAGCATTAATCTTTTGCACCACCATCCATCATCTCATGCCACACTCCCTAAAACCCTTTACGCTACTCCTATGGAACAATTTGTCCTTCCTAGAAATACATAGACCAACAGGCAGTCGTTCAAATAGAACAAGGCGATACTGTGTGGTTTAGAGTCCGGAAAGGCGTGCGTCAGGGTTGTATCCTTTCACCATACTTACTAAGCAAATAATCTGAGAAGCTGGACTGTATGTAGGACAGGGCATCAACGTTGGAGGAAGGCTCATGAACAACCTGCATTATGCAGATGACACAACCTTCCTTGCTGAAAGCAAAGAGAACTTGAAGCACTTACTGATGATGATCAAAGACTACAGCCTTCCGTATGGATTACACTTCAACATAAAGAAAACAAAAATCCTCACAACTGGACCAAAAAGCAACATCATGATAAACGGAGAAAAGACTGAAGTTGTCAAAGATTTCATTTTACTTGAATCCACAATCAACACTTGTGGAAGCAGCAGTCAAGAGATCAAACGACGCATTGCATTGGGCAAATCTGCGGTAAAATACCTCTTTAAAGAATTAAAAAGCAAAGATGTCCGTTTAAGGACTAAGAGGCACCTGACCCAAGCCACGGTGTTTTCAATCGCCTCACATGCATGTGAAAGCTGGGCAATGAATAAGGAAGACTGAAGAAGAACTAATGCATTTGAATTACGGTGTTGGCAAAGAATATTGAATATACCGTGGACCGCCAGAGGAATGAACAAATGTGTCTCAGAAGAAGTACAGCCAGAATGCTCCTTAGAAGCAAGGATACTTCTAAGGATGGTGAGACTTCATCTTACATACTTTGGATATGTTATGAGAAGGGACCAGTCCCTGGAGAAGGACATCATGCTTGGTAAAGTAGAGGGTTGGCAAAAAAGAGGAAGACCCTCAACGAGATGTATTGACACAGTGGCTGTAACAATGAGCTCAAACATAGTAACGATTGTGAGGATGGCGCAGGACCGGGTAGTGTTTTGTTCTGTGGTACACAGGGTCTCTATGAGTCGGAACTGACTCAACGGCACCTCACAACAGCCACAGTACTACACCACGCTCTCTCACGGTCCTGTGCTATAGTATCAGTGATTACCTTTTCCTTGAATACTTTTTATCCTCTTCTCTATTTGCCAGGTTCCCATTCATTTTTTAAGATCCAGCTAAAATGTTAATCGCATATGGAGACAGAGTGGGTTGTTTCCTCGTCTGTTCTTCCCTGAGGCTTTGTGCAGACCTATCCTCTAGTTTGGATCAATTTCTATTACCATGATTTGCTTATGTAACTGATACTTCCATTGTTATGTGAGATTTTCTAAGGTAAGGGGCGTAACTTATTTAGTGTCATATTCCTGCTTCTCTACTCAGCTCCCGGTACTGCGGCTGGCACACTGTGGTGGTCAAGAAATGTTCACTGAATGAATGAATAAACATCATGTTGGCCTCAAATAAAATAACAGATACTATCACAAAGGGGACAAAAACTGAGGAACATGACATTTTGAATTGTTTGCTGGCCCCAATATTCTCTCTCAAAGACAAAATTATTTTTTGTTTATGCCACCTTTTCTCGAGAAATGTCATTTTAATTTAAGAGCTTCTATTTGCCATAACCTCAATGTAATGAAGCCCCAGACAACTGTTATGAATTAACCCTGCAATATACACATTAAAAATACAGTTCAAGTTGTCACATAGTATTTCTAATTTAAGCATTTTCAATCCAATGAGGGTTTAACAAACCTAAAAGTTTATTTTAAAATGGTGACTTCACTGTTTTCTTCTTGTATTTTCATGATTCCATGGTAAAAAATAAATATTTTCTGAAAATAAGAGCAGTGGATAAATTGTAAAACTCTCTGTAAAGTAAAAACTATGTGTTAAGGAAGAGAAATATTTTAGTTTTACAGCATTAACTGGGATTTCAGGGAAAGATTACATGTATCACTCTTAAATGTTACCTTGGTACACATGTGCATAAGAAGCTTAGAAACTTCACTGTTTTCAACATCTTAGCTTATACGAAGATATTCTGTAAGCCAGTATGAATCCTGTTTAAGTATATTTCAGATCTCTCATTTAGAGCTAAGTGGAAGAAGAAAAGGCAAAATTGTCTTTGCAGATGTTGAGAAGAAATTCATTGCAGGCAATCATCATTTAATATCCAGTGCTGACTTTTTGAACAAGTGCTTTCTCTAAATGGTAAATCCAATGAGTTGGCACTAACAATAATCTCTTAGAATATGAATGAGAAAAGCAAGAATATTAAAACAATAGAAACATTAACATAAAAAATCAGTCATGATAGCAAAGAACAGCAAAGGAAATTGGGAGACTATTTTGAAAAAAAATTTTTTTTTTATGGTTAATGTTAACACTGTCTACAGCCGGGGACTACCGTGTAAAAAAGCTAACACACAGATTGAGTTGTAAATATTTACCCATTTAGATATGACAGGTGGTATATGAGTTGTTGATGTTGCTGTAACATTTGAAATGAAAAGATGGGAAATTTTGTGATTTAAAATATAGACCCTGGAAACAACAATTTTCCTAAATACTAGATATTCCATGCTCTAGAGAAATGAGACTAATTTTTAGGTTTTCAACAAGACAAACAAATTTTTCCATCTCTATGTACACTCTGTTACCTCAGTCTGCAATGTGTTACCTCCATCTCTGTGTTCCAAAGGCTTAATTTTTATTAAGGCTCAGCAAAAATGCTAACTTTCTTTAATCATCTCAGTAAGTAGGTATCTTTAATTTTCGAACAGCTACAGCTTTATGTCAGGGACGTTGGCGGTTCAGGGTAGAATTCTCGCCTTCTTTGTGGGAGACCTGGGTTTGATTCCTGGCCAGTGCACCTCATGTGCGGCCACCACTTATCTGTGAGAGGTGGCTTGTGTGTTGCTATGATGCTGAGCAGGTTTCAGCAGAGCTTCCAGACTAAGATGGACTGGGAAGAAAGGCCTGGTGATCTACTTCCAAAGATCAGCCAACGAAAACCCTATGGATCACAAAGGTCCAATATGTAACCGACCACAGGGATAGGACAGAACAGGTCAGCATTTCCTTCCGTTGTGCATGGGGTCGCCATGGGCTGGAGGCTGACTTGTGGGCAGCTAACAACAATGACATAGTTTTATACAGACTTTATTTGTACTGGTTATAAATTCCTTCGTGCAGGACTAGGTAGCATTTTCATTTGCAAAATGTTTTTACTTAATGTTATTTCATTGGATCCTCACTACACTGCTTTGGGAAAATGGGAGCAAAAGAATGAGAAAACGGGCTGGAGAGGTTCAGGCTGCCTAAGATAGCCCAGTGTTTAAGGGCCAAGATCAGCACTTAGCACAGATCTGTTGCTTTCTCTGGTATACCATGCTGCGCCTCAAAACCTCACTCTCGTCTTATGGGGTTGAACATCACTTGAGGGCAGAAAGAAAACAAAGTTAATTGACGTCTCTCCAAATTCCAAATATTGGCAGGTCTTACACTGGGGTCATCATGAGTTGGAATCGACTTGACAGCAACTAACAATAACATCAGCCCCAAACATTGCCCAAACATTTATAAACCTGCTAAATTTGTCAATCATTGTTAACATTGCACATGCATTCAAATCCTGTCACGGTACACCAGCATGCCATAGAAGTGATACGAGCCGCATTAAATCGACAGGTTTCTAAATAGTAAAGCCATCGAATAGCAAAGCATTTTGTTGTCATTGTTGTGTGCCGTCGAGCCGAGCCCGACTCATAGTGACCCTATAGGACAGAGTAGAACTGCCCTATAGGGTTTCCTAGGCTATAATCTTTATAGGAACAGGTCGCCAGGTCTTTTCTTCCGTGGAGCTGCTGGGTGGATTTGAACTGCCGACCTTTAGGTTAGCAGCAGAGTGCTCAACCATTGTGCAACCAGGGCTACTTTGCAAAGCATTTTAGTTCAGCAAAATTCACTGAGGGCTCATCTGCCAAGCATGGTCATTATGGATGCCTGACACAAAGAACGCCATTCCATCCATGTGTTTGTTACGTGGGGATCCCTCTACCCCAGGAGGAAGCTGAAAGGACTCTTTGCCTATCTCAACTGAGCGTGTTAACCTATCAGTTTTTAAAACAGATCCTGTGCTAATCTCTGGTGGGTGTCAGGATGTTTTCTGATTTCAAAATTTCGTCCTTTCTCTTACATCTGCTACAGATCTGCATGATACAGGAATGTCTCTGATTCCTTTCTTTGCAGTTATTTATTTATTTTTTTTAACAGATGTAAGTCTATTTGTACCCGGCTTTGGTTTATTTTCATTCCTGTTATTAAGGTGGGTATTTTTGGCTACCAGCTGCTTCTTGTCAGCGTTTAGGAGGATTTGGCAGTTATTTTCCTGTTTTGTTCCAGTGGTGGGAAGTCCAAAGTTCATCCGTAGCAAGGGGTCCATCAGACTGTATTTTGTGGGTGATCATGCATGCGACAGCCGCATTTCGGCTCTGATTTCAGCTTTATGGGCCTCCTCTTGCCTCGGGGACTGTGGAAAGTTGTATTCCCAGTACCTCCCAGAGTGGGTGTATGTAGCGGGAGAGACAAGCCTTTAGGCTAAATTGCCAAATCCTATATTTGTACACCAGCAGGCAATAAGTGAAGAAGCTTAAGCAGTACCTTCCTACAGTCTGAAGCCCGCAGACCCTGCAATCAAACACGGAGACCATATTCCGAAACAATTGTATCCGATGACAGCTGATTGTGGAAAGAGTCGGTATCACTGAGGATGCTTGCCAATATAACAAAGTGGAAGACAGGATCTCTTCATAATTTCTACTCGATGCACCACAATTTTGTAGATGATAGCTGAGCTCTTATTCAGATTTCAAAAACCACTTTGTGTACTTACGGGCCATTCACACTGGGCCAGAGATGGGGGAATTCTCTGCAGGCAGCAGGCAGCGCAAGCAGAGAGCTGGTCCCATCCGGGGCCGGCTCGGTGACCTCCTCTCCCCAGCTACACCAACAACCTCTAAAGACTGAGTTAAGCCAGAGGTCCGAACAGCAGCCAGGGCTAATGGCTTACCTCTTATTTTGGTATTAAAGTTGGGATTGATCATCCAGAGGAATGATTTTTAGAGCCACCTGTGAGACAATCTTTATTTCTAAATCAGAACAATGCGGCCACCAGCAGGTTTGACACCAGGTAAACGTTTGTAAAATGCCAGCTGGCCCCACTAAGAAATTACACTCACTGGAGGGAAAGTGAGTTACGCTTTCTCATCACCTCTGGCAGACAATTTGCTTACAGATCTTTCTGAACTCTCCTCTCAGTTATGAGATTAGGCCCAAGGCTGCTCTGTGTGAGGTATTTGCGCATTATTCCTATTGATTTGCTTGAACAAGTATTTTCCCTTAAATAAAATTGTGCAAACTGCCATTCCGACTTTGGACGTGAAAGCAATACTTCTGTTGGCATTGTTTAACACTTGGGGCAATTTTAAACATTCCTAATTTTTGCATATAGTCTTTGGGCCTGGAGGATTTCTTCATTTTTTCAGTCAGCAAAATTTCAGTCAGCATCTCTTGGGTTAATTATCACTGTGAAAGGTGCAGCTAAAAGTGGATATACGCTTTTTGCGCTGAGGAGCTTAAAATCTAAATAAGGATATAAGATAGTTATAAAGTAAATGATAATACCTAAAAAGTAAAGAAGTTTAAAGAAGTAACTCATTTTTACTTAATATTTTTAATGTGTTAATCAGTGCCGGGAAAATGTGTATGAAAAAAGTTAAAAAGGTGACTAAGATTGATAGAAAAAGGTAAAAATTAACCTGATTCCAAATGGACCCGGATTGTTGGGAAATCTTTTTAGCTGGACAAAAGGAAGTCCACAGGCAAAGACACGGAAACGGGAAAACCCAATACGTACACATTTGAAGAAAGGAGATTGACTTGATTAGGGGATAAAGAGCGTCAAGATAGTATCATTGGAGAGGTTTGTGTGGTTGCACGCCTTGATATTATTCTCCTTTCCTGACCAACATGTATGGTGTCCATAAGGGATCATAAACGCATTTTATCACAAGAATTAACTGATCACTTGGGAGTGGCTGCCAAGGACCCTGCACCTGAGCTTGTAATGAAAGAGTGCTGCTTTTGATTGATGATGTCTGCCATGGACAGGGAAGGGTGGTATAGACAGCACTTACTTTCCATCCTGATTTAATATCATAAATGATGGCGTTTGATTATATTCAATATTAATATTTTAGAGATACTTTTTCCCCTCCAATTTTTGTTTTTACAGATGTAAGCAAGGCTGGAAGAAGCCCTGGTAGCACAATGGTTAAGCACTCGGCTGCTAACTGAAAGGTCAGCAGTTCGAACCCACTAGCTACTCCATGGGAGAAAAGACCTGGTGATCTGTTCCCATAAAGATTACAGGAAACCTTATGGGGCAGTCCTACTTTGTCATACAGGGTTGCTGTGAGTCAAAATTGGCTTGACTGCACACAACAAGAAGAAGCAAGTCTGGTATGCACCATTGCTCTGTATCAATTATTTATCGTTGTTCTTGTTAGTTGCCATCCAGTTGGCTCTGACTCATGGTGACCTCACGTACAACAGAACAAAATGTTGCCCAGTCCTGTGACGTCTTCATGATCATTGTTATGCTCAAGTTGTGGCCACTGTGTATTTCGAGTGCCTTCCATCGTGGGGGGCTCATCTTCCAGCACTATATTGGACAATATTCTGTTGTGATCCATAGGGTTTTCACTAATTTTCAAAAGTAGATTGCCAGAACTTTCTTCTAGTCTGTCTTCATCTGGAAGCTCTTCTGAGACCTGTCCACCGTGAATGACCCTGTTAGTATTTGAAATACCAATGGTATAGCTTCCAGCATCACAGCAACATAACTCATCATAGTACGACAAACTGGATTAATGATCTATACCTGGCATCCATCCAGGTTAAATGGGCATCCACTCTCATAGGTCAGTGCCTGTGCCAGATTGGTTATTAAATATTTTAAATATCACTCCTGAATATATATCAGATATCCCCAAAAAGATGCTAAGCCCTTTGAGGGCAGTAGTACACTATACAATTCTTATGAATCCTCACAGTGACAAGCTCAGTGATAAGCATATGGCAGATGCTCCATAAATACTGAGCGAGTGGCATTTAATTAGATGGTAGGAAGAAGATACGTTCTGCATTGGTAGAATATGACTATCACTGGTCTCATTTCGCCCCATAATTAGCCAATGACCTAGCCTAATGGCCTGCAAGGGGCTTTGGTTATCGTCACAGCTGCCAAAGTCAGATTAAAGACTGGACTTAGAAAGGTCCACAGCAAACCCGACGCTACTGATCAAAAACAGAATGGGCAGAATGTCCCTGCCCAGTGGGGAGAGGCACCGAAAAAGTTTTCCAAACATGGTTTGGAAGTGGAGGAGGGAAGTTAGAACATTTCTGCCCATCACCCCTGAGCTGGGCTGAATTATTGCCTTCAGCCGATTCACCAAGCCCAAGACCATTGCTGTCAAGTCGGTTTCAACTCATAGCGACCCTACAGGACAGACTAGAACTGCCCCATAGGGTTTCTAAGGGTCGGCTGGTAGATTCGAACTGCTGAGCTCTTAACCACTCTGCCACCAGGCTTCAACTAATTCAGACTGAGATTTTATAATAATAATGCTCCCCCTTTGATTAGCTTAATATTTTTTCATTAAAAGATATGCCTTTCCACTTCATTTACTGAAAACTTTTCTTTAAAAAAAAAAAAAAGCAACCAATACATAGTTTTGCCATTCTAGAACTAAAGGGCAATTCTTAAAATAATTCTATTCCTCCTGGATGTTTGTCCCTTGAAAATATTCCCGGGGCCATTGTTCCGCAAACTCTGTATTATTCATAGCCTGTGTTTTCTCACAGTCAGTCCCTTTAGCTCTTCATCATTTGTCTTGATTTTCTCTGAACCCGTTCCAATTCTTCAAACTGTGTGTGGAGTTAAGGACACTGACCCTGGACCCCAGTTCTTTAACAGAAAAAAAACCATTACTTTCTTTTTCACTGTTCTGGGGAGTCATGCTTGGGTTCTTACCCAAGGTCGTACTGCCACGTGAGTGTTATCCTGTGTTTATGACACGGGGACTGACATGTCATGAGACATACCCAGGGATATCGTCAAATGTCAGTCATCTGGACCACACAAATTCTGACTGTGTGGTAATTGGGGCATGGGCTGGACTAGTATGCCTGTGCGTTTTAATGACAGTTTCAGCCAGCAAATTAATGACAGAAAATACTTAAGGAAAAGAAAACGTTCAAAACTCTTTATACCGTAGGAACACTGTTTGCATGCAAATGCTTATTTGAATATTAATTAATTAGTTTAAATAATAAAAATTTATTCAATATTAATTTAAGTTGTTACCTACTTACTTGAAAACAATAACATCACATATCCTTAAGTCCCTGGGGTGGTGCAAGTGGTTAAGCCCTGGGCTCACCGGAAGATTGGCGGTTCAAACCTGCTCAGAGGCATCCAAAAGTAAGGCCTGGCAATCTGCTTCTGAAAGGTCACAGCCTTGAAAACCCTATGGAGCTGTTCTACTCAGCACAGATGGGGTCGCCGTGAGTCAGAATCAACTCGGCAGCAACTAACAACAAAATAACCAAGTATTAAATAACTTACTAATTTATGAATTAAATTTTTCTCAATTCATCTGCATTAGTGAAGTAAATGTCATCTAATCTTTATAATTTAGAAGGGCCAAAGAGATAATACTTCTCTGTAAAGCTCACTGGGAAAATATGTATAAAATTCCCAACACAGAGTAGGCATTCAGAATTATCGATTCCTTTTTCTGTCCAATCTCATTTTATAAATCTGGACTGAAACTAGAAAAGTCAAGTGAGTTTTCTGAACCAGTTTGCCTGAACAGACCAGCCATCCATCCAGCTCTCCCAACTCCTGGTCCAGTGCTCCTTCCACTGTAACTCATCACCTTGAGTCCCAGGCATGACAGGAAGCCAAGCCATGGGAGTTATAGGGTTGCTCCCTGCCTTTTTCCTTTTCTTTAGTGCTTCTTCCCTGTGGAGGGGGGCCTGGGGCTCCTGACTGCTGGGTTGGCGGCAGGCAGTGAGCTGGCTGGATGAACAAGGGCAGGGGCTGACTTCGAGGGCAGCCATCTTAGTAACGACGGCCATCTTCCCTCACCAGCCGACCGTGGGACTCACTAGCTGAGAGCGTGATAAACAAGTAGCTGTAAGACGGGATGGCAAGACTGAGGGGAGCGGCTTCTCATCGTGTGTCACAGCTTTGCCATGCTCTCCTTTGCTCTGTGGCACGTAAAAAATTGTAGAATAGCTCAGTGAAAAATATCACGTGTTTTATATGCATTACCAAAAAAACCCCAAACCAGTTGCTTCTGAGTTGATTATGACTCACGGTGACCCCATGTGTGCAGAGTAGAACTGGGCTTTATAGAGTTTTCGATGGCTGTGACCTTTCAGAAGCAGATCACCAGACCTGTCTTCTGAGGCACTTCTGGGTGGGTTTGAACCACCAACTTTTCGGTTAATAGCAGAGTGCTTAACCATTTGTGCCACTCAGGGACTCCTTAATATCCACTACCATATTTAAAAAATAAAGTAACATATTCATATCATTTTCCAAGACTACAAGAACCCTTGAAGTAATGGCCTTCCTCCACAGATGGGAATCACTAGGTTAGAATTTGACAGAGTTGAGCTCCAGTGAACAAAAAAAAAAAAAAGGTAAAAGGAAGCCAAGTCATTTAAAATACTCTTTCTACAAGATAGAACTTTATGAAAGCATTATCAGGTATAATAGCTCCTTTAAAACTATAAATTCTTAGGTGATTCCAATCAGAGAAAATTTAGTTGGTCAAGTACAGAAGCACTTTTTAATGCTTTATAATACATTTTAATAGTAGCCAACCAGCCAGCAGAGAATTGGTCCTACGTGGAAGTAACAGAAAGCCTCTTGAGGTAACTGTTCAAAAAAGGGACATTTATTATAAGATAAAGGGGTATCTTATGGAACTGAGGATAAGACCTCAGAAAGGACTGCAACCATGGTAGAAGGCTCAGGAGTCCAGTATTCATTTGGACAGGCTGTTATTTTAGCTCCCTGTCTGCTGACATGGACATTTAAAAACTGGCCAATTAAATGTCATTATGATTTTAGATTTGCTTTATCTGAATCTATGATGGATATTGAATAAATACTGGCTTAAGCACGTCTGCTTTTCCTTTTTCCCTCTGTTAAGCATTTAATGATCTGTAAATAAGCACCTGAGAAAATGCTACCTAAAGGGACGCTGTGCTCTTTTACAACAAGAACATCTTTGTGGCACAGAACACATCGCCCTCGGATTTACCTGTTTGCTAATAAGATGTTTAGGCCCACATGCTAAGTATTCTCTTCATGGGAAGGCCAGTCCCATGGAAGGAGGGGTTATACTCTCCTACAGAAAAGTATCCCTTTCTCCACCTTCCAAGTGATGGCCCTCTGGTCTTGTTCAAAGAGAACACCTAGCAACTCTCACCAGACCTTGAGGGCTATAGGAAACCCAAACATTTTGTCTTCATTCTCTCTGCTCCTGTACTTCATTCCTTTATGTCATCTGAGGACTGACTTTCTCTGCTTCCCAGTCCAATGATGCCTCCATTCAAAGGACCAGTCAGTCACACCAAGGTAGGCGTGAAATCTCCTAGCCCTAATTCTAAATCCCCTGGAATTATCTTAGGGAGAGGGTGGGAAGGCAGTAGTGTGGAGAACGTTCCATGAACAGAGATCTTGGACAGGTGACCCAATAGGGTCCCCCTTAGAAGACTGGCTTGGATACAGGCATAGTTTCACTGATTGCCTGAGCTGGTTCTTCTGTGACAGTATTTCTCAGCTGCATACTCATTCTCAAGGGACCAACTGCATTCGCACACAGGGCTGGGCTCTGGGCTGTGTCTCACATCTTCGAGATCAACAACATATACAGGGGAGAGAAGCACGGTAGGTTCCAAAGGCCTTGGTGGGCGTGGCTGATGGTGCCTCAGGGAGCTGCAGTCAGCTAATAAGAAATTATTCATTGAGTGTAGGCAGTTGAATTCTGTATTTTTATTATTTATAGGTTTTAACTGAATGGATTTTAAAAAAATACCATCCTTTGGAGTTACAGCAGTTTATTACTAAGAGTATATCCATCAATGACTATGAAAGTAGGAAGGTTGTTTAGTATGACTGTCTTTAAGACCCGTTAGCAAAGTAGAAATGTATTAAGACTTCTCTCCAAGCCTTTCCCCTCCTCGTTTAGGCAAAAGAGTAAACAAACAACAATTTGTCCCCTGATTAGAAACAGGAAAAGAACTAAAATGTCAACACCATGCTAGGGTATTTGACGGGGATTATTTTGTTCAGTCCCATAGCCCTGTCAGGTAGCTATTATTAGTCCTTACTCGAGAAAAGGAGCTGAAACTAGTGAGCTTAGCCCATAATGGTACAGAAGGTAGGTGGGCATGGGAGCGGGCTTGCGGTAACTCCAAAGCCTGTGCCTTTTCCATCATCAATCAAGACAGACAGTAGCAGTTATTGGTAAAATAAGCTTTCTGTGTTTCTAGTCAAACTCTTCATTCTTCAAAGAGCAGCTCCACGTCACCGCTCCATACTTCCTTCCTTGACATTCCTATAGAATTTTCTCTGCACTACTTGTTTGATACATTTATATATATATATATATAATTTTTTTCTCACATATTAACATTTCTGAGATTGGGATGCATCTTGCATTTAAGATGCACCTTAATTTTATGTGCCCTTAGGATGCATCTTGCATCTCAATGATAGTTAAAATTAAGGTGCGTCTTAAAGTT
This sequence comes from Trichechus manatus latirostris, assembly GCF_000243295.1. Classification (NCBI taxonomy): domain Eukaryota; kingdom Metazoa; phylum Chordata; class Mammalia; order Sirenia; family Trichechidae; genus Trichechus; species Trichechus manatus. The sequence goes on along the minus strand of NW_004443975.1, from coordinate 18,867,158 downwards.
GATGGCATAGTAGATTCAATGAAACATGAGTATATACTGCTTCGTACTGATACCTAGCAGTCTGGGTGTGTCACATGGAGACCGCGTGGCAGGAACAGTGCTCACCAAATAGCCAAGTGCTCCCATACGTTCTGCAGCCTCCTGTATTCGCTGGCCTGTGTGACTAGCTCTGGCCAATGGATAATGAACAGAAGTGATACTTGTCACCCCCCGGGCCAAGGCAGTGAAGTGCTGGTGTGCCTCCTCTGTCCCTCTCTCCCTGCCACAGCAAACTGGAGAGCCAACAGGTATTAAACACTCATTGATTGAACAGGTTTGTGGTAATTGTACTTACCTGACAAGTGGACCATGAAGGCTCCTTCTGCCGGGCCCTTACTAAGCAAAGACTCATTACTTCACACCCCTGACATTTTAAGTAGTCATCCCAGGGTGCTGTTCCCCCTTGTTCCTTTCCTTTATGTGAGGGCTCAGCTGAACTTCCATAGGTAACGTTCCTTTATAACAGGGGGCCTGGGGATGGGATGGGGGAGAAATAACCTTAGAAAGGGGAACACCAGGAAAAACGTTTGATTCCTGGCATCCAAATGTTTGTTGAGATTTCCGAAGTCGCTAAGAACGTGAGAGCTTCGAAATGTAAGGCTGCTCCCCTAAGCTGCAAACCTCTTGGCCTAGGCCCAAAGTTCCAGCGGCTTCTTGAGACGGCTTCAGGGCTGACTGATCCCAGGACAAGAGAACTCTGGTTTCACCAGGCATTCTGAGTTTACTCTCTGTATTGTCTCAGGAAAACCCTGTTTGTAAAAATACCTTATGACACCTCCCCGAATTTTCCAGATCAGAAAAAGTGAATCGAAAGACTTTGCTTTCATGTAATCAGATTCTCTGGAATTTAATCCTATATCCTATTTATGACTGAGCTAGCCATTCAAAATTAAAATGAACCTTTCATCCATGTGTATCATAAATGGGCATTTATCAGGATTATATGATTTTGCAATCCATCTGAATACGTAACTGGAATTTGTTTTCCTTCCCTTTCACTATGTAATTACCAGGCAACAATAACAAAAGTGACATGTTTGAAGAACAGATAAAATGCTGTAAATTGGCCAGTAATGGTGATATTTCCTCATCTTCTGAAAAACCCATTTATTCTCTCTCTCAGCAAATCAAGGCATTGTCAGCCCACACTCATCTAGTGGCCAGAGGGGCTCCACCAATTTCTGGGGGTGAGTGAGTCCTGGCATGCAGATGAGGCCGGCTAACGAAAGCTTTCAGCGCAGGCAGCTGGTCTTTGTTTGCCTCAATTTCTAAATCATCCATAATGGGGCCAAGACCTCCCAAGCACTAAAAAGAGCGAGCTGACATGCTGGACAAACTGTTCATTTTTTCCTGAAGAAGCTGCTGTATTGCACATCTGTCACTGCAGCACAGACGATTACTCTGAGTGAGGGGAAGAACCTGCGGCTTCCTTCTAGCTGAGCTGCCAAGGGACCTCATGGAGAAACACAATGGCGTGGGAGTCAAACCGGGCCAGCTTCCAGGGAGATCAGCAATGGTCGCCTCATCTGGGAAAGTTGTCCGGGGATATTAAAATATGTGAAGAACACTAAAATGTGTTTAAAAAAAAAAAAGGAAAAGGAATTAGAAGTACTACAATCTACAATAAAAGGATAGGTGTACAAAGATGTGGAATGGTCAAGGACCAAGTCTTGTAATTACGGCCACTGTACTTATTGCAAGGAGCCCTGGTGGCACAGTGGTTAAGCGCTCGGCTGCTCACTGAAAGGTCAGCAGTTCGAACCCATCAGCCACTCTGCGGGAGAAAGATGTGGCAGTCTGCTTTCATAAAGATTTACAGTCTTGGAAACCCTATGGGGCAGCTCTACTCTGTCTTATAGGGTCGCTATGAGTCGGAAGCGACTTGATGGTAATGGGTTTGGTTTGGGTAGGGTACTTACTGCCGGGAACCTAAAGACACTACAGCCATGGTGTTTTAAATTCTGTAGTTTCACACTTTAAATTTCGTACCTTTAATGTGTGCTCACAAATGCGTCACATCCAGTACTTATATTATTTTGTGAAAATCCACATATATGCAGTGTGGATTACCTATACTATTTTCATCAAGAATTAGGGCATTCCATAAAGAATTTTAGGATCCCACAGCCACTGTCATCTATCAGAAAAACCTTAATTTTTTTTCTCAACTTATGTGCTCATTATTTCTATGAAACCCTCACCTTTGAAGAAATTTATTTCACTGAAGAATTTGTTTGCTTTGGAAAGCATGTACTGAGTATATATTAAGTGTGGCAGTATACTATTTTTCATTCTTGCTGCTTTTATTAAAAAACGTTGCTTTCAGAAGGAAATTAAAATTTCTTAGAAATTTAATAGAAAGCATGAAAATGAGTAAGGCAGTTTTGAGTATTTTCTTTTTTACTTGGGATGCTACCATAATACAGTCTTTTACCTACCAAGTGCCAAGACAAAAAATCAAATATTACACGTGACTCTGAAAATGCTAGCGATTTATTTTTAATATTAAAACTAAAACCAAACCAACAACAAAAAAGCTTAAGGAACACAAAAATAGCCTACAATTGCTACCTGACTTCATCCTGGAAAAATTTAAGGCGTCAAAGGAAGACGACCCACAATGCAACAGGAGGGAGGTCGGTGAATCTGGGAGTGATTTACACTGTCTGACAACTCAAAGACGGCAGCCAACTCTAATGTACAGATAAAACTAAAAGTGGCAATGGTAGATCATACTCCTGGCGGTTAATGGCACCAAGTCGCTGGAGACAAATCTGGATCGACTTAAAATGTCAGGTGTGTAAAGTAATGAGTCTTTGCTTAGCAGGAACCCAGCAGAAGGAGCCTTCATGGTCCAGTTGTCACTTGAGTATATATTACTGCAAGCCCGTTAAATAAATGACTATTTAATACCTGTTGGATTAAAAAAAAAAATTCGCTTACTCTAACAACTACATTCAATTTTTAGGGAAAATGGATAAAATTGAATTAACATAGTGAAAGGCTTTTTACAGCAAAGAGAACTCAACATTTTAATGAGTATCACAAAATAATTTTAAAAAACCAAGCAGATTTAACTTCCAGGAGGAAGTGCAGCAACCGGTGACACATATGACTGGGATAATTCAAGTGGTCAGAGAGAACGCGTCCCTCGCTACTTCAGAATCAGAATCCTTGAATGGGAAGAGACCTTGCGGGTTAGTCTAGGCCGGCTTCAGAGAAAACAAACAAAATATGAAAATGCGGTAGAACACGTTACAAGCAGCTGTGAATACATTTGTGAACCAAATATATTGGCCAGTTTTTTCCTCTAAATTTTTGATTTTGAAAATACTAACATTTTTCAGGGCTTAGAGATAACAGTGAATTGAAATGAACTCTTCTATGTTAACTGTCAGTGGAGAGCAGTTTTTTTATACTCAACTTTTTTTTTTCGTAGTTTAAGGTAAGAGGGGAACATTTAAAACACAATGACCACATGAAAGTAACATTCTTAAACACTGTTTTATTCTTTCGTTCTCTGTTGTACTATTAATACAACTTTCGACCAAAAGGGGGAAGAAAAAAAAAAAACAGAAAACAAATCCCAAATATTCTTTGCTAAACAATTTCGTTATATAATGCCAATTTACATCACTTCCTCAAAAAGACCAAATACAGAAGAAAATCATTTTAGAAAGCTTGTCAACAGTGATTTTTCTCTTATATGAAATATTGCTCAAAATGAAAACGTACTGAAGAAAAGCAATTGTCAGTTCAATTACAATACCAATTCACGATGTTAAAATAAACATATTAATAAAATGCAATATTTTGCAACCACATTGCACACTGTGTATTGCAAACATATGTGCCTTGTAAACACACCTGTATGTATACATTATGCGTATCTTGAACCCTACTGTTCTTAACTTCTTGTTTGATAACCACAGTATGAGTCAAACAATCAAATGAATTCAAATGCTGAGATCAATTAACTGGTAGATTTTAGTTAGCAATGGATTTTCTTCTAAGGGGTGCCTTGTAATTTAAGAGTAAAAGCAAAGACATTTGAGGGGAATGTAATCTTATAAACTGTATTTGGGGGTGAAGAAAGGAAATGACCCCAGCACCCAGTCTGAGTAATATCAAGTATAACAAGTGTATCAAGGAAAAAAAGTCCAATTGCCAAGGCAGTCATGCTCAACCTCTCCGCTCTTGCTGGGGTGGGGTTGGGGGTGGGTAATTTAGAAAGTAAGGGAAGAGACTTCTGCACGCTCTCAGATTTCCTTGGGGAACTTTTTGGCACAGTCAACTAGTGTGATAAGAGGCTTTGGGCATGGAAGAACAGAAAAGTGGCTTTATGAGGGTCTGAGGAGAATATCTTGCCACTTTTCTCAGGGGATAGGAATGATTCATACTAAATCAGGAATTCCTGTGGATGCTTTGGGTTCTTTGGGAATAGTAATTGGCAAATATTAACTATACTCACATAAATAAATTAGTGGGATTCATATCTTAAAAGACAACACTTGATTTACATGAAAAATTCCATATTTTGATTTTGAGTGTTCATTTCTCCAATTAAGTTCAGATACAGCGAGAACATCAGGCATGCGCTGACTCTTAAGGACTGAACGTTGAAGGGCTGTATGTGCTTCTGATGCATGTCTGTGTGAGGGTGGGGGTGAAGCGTGGACGCTGCCGCGTCTCCACTTTGCATGATGATCCACATGTTCCGTACAGTCAGTGAAAAACTTCAGCGAACAAGAAACACTTAAGTCCTCTGTGAGCAACACGGAGGCCTCTAGGTGTCAAGACTGGGAATCTTCTTCTCTTAGCTAAAAATACGAAGATGGATTTTTTGGGGGGCCGTAGGAAAATTAAGTGAACATCTTCAAGGGGTTGCTTCAGAAAATCTGTACCTGTCCAGAAGGGCAAAGATAAAAAGTGCTCCTAAAGACTGTGATACTTAACTAAGGAATCCCTCCACAGCGGTTGGGTCCAGTTTTATAGGTACTGCTCTTCTTGACTACAGGGTTTTTACATCCGTCACAACAGGATGGAGTAAAAAAGAACAGCGAGATTCTCAGCAGTTAGGGACCAAAGTCCTCACAATAACCTCATAGTTTGTTATCAGTGGCTCAGAATTAGACTTCCAAAATTCTAGGATTTTAGAAGTTGTTTAGACAATGGAATTAAAACAAAATCTTTTGAATAGATCCTAGAACACTAGGCTCTACCAAACAGAAGTTTGAAAGCTTGTGTCTCGACAATCTCCGCCACCTTTTCCACCCCTACATAGGGAGAACAAGCATTTTAAAAACACATTAAAAAAAAAAATGGCAAATTTCTAAGTAACAAACTTGTAGAAAGTAATCTTACCACACAATTACTCTAATAAAAATGTTTCAAAACAGCGACTCACCTGGTAGTCTATAGTTCCCTAACCAACCTGTTCTTTCAGCACATCACCCCTAGGAAAGAAGAGGATTCTTAAAGGAAATATGTACACTTGTCAAACCATCAAGGCTGGACTCGCTCTCCTTGGCAATATTCTCCTTAGAGGACCACCTGGAGGAGGTCTGCTATATGCACAACCCCTCCTCCCTTCTAAAACTCTTTAGGGGATTTACAAACTTTAAAAACCTATTAGAGAAAGGTCGTTGTACGTACATAGGGTCACTATGAGTCGTAACCGACTAGACAGTACCTAACAACATTAGAAAGGTGATTCACTCGTGTTATACTGCTCTTTACTCAATCACTAAATGCCTACCATAATTATTATTGTCACTCCTCAGTAATGATGATCATAACCGACATCTCGTAAACTCGGAGAAACTTAGAATCTCTGACACTAGGGTTCTGAAATAACTCAGTACTCAGCACACGATAAAAGCGACTTGTTTCGCTTGGTTTTAAAGGAACGGCTTAGATCTTAGCTGGGGCCGTCACAACCATTCATTTCTCTTGTTCACTCTGTAAATGGGTTGGGCTACTGCCAGAAATTTCTGAATTCCTGGGAGAGCCACTTAAATCTTCAAAAAAAAAAAGATTCGATACTCTAATAATTTAGTCCAATGATTAAAATTTAAAATCAGTTTACGTTGTTCTTAAAAAAAAAATCAACCTTCGGGAAGAAGAGAGGTAGAAGTCCGTCTGAGTTAAGAGAACTTACGGTTCAGTCGGGGGAATCTAAAAAATACATTTTTTTCTTTCAATAATTATTTTATGTTCTAAATGAGGTAAAATTTATAAAATCTGCATTATAGTGAGGTCGAGGGCACTCTGGTGATAATAATGATGAGGTTTATTTTGTCAAAAGAAAAATGTCCAACGGAAATATGACTTGCTATTTATCATCTGTGGACTTCAGACTACACTGTCCGAAGACAGATATCAACGGGTGTCACCCCATTGCAGAATCTTCACGACAAACCCAAAGGTCGCGAAGGAATGTGAAATTGGCAAGCCTGCTGAACACAGATTTGCATGGAACTTCACTGAGGCGATAACAGGTTTTTTGGGTTACAACAGACAGGGATGACACGGAACACGTTCCCTTCTGACCTCCGCCATTTCAGAAACCTGTGGTACGCTCACATTTCCCTGGGCATCACACACACACACGAATGAAGCGAAAGCATGAAAGTTACTGACATCTGAGATCTAAATAAATAAGAGAGGAGGGCTGTTCTTCCTACCTAGACAGAGCTGTAAACAGCCGAAAAACTTTAAAGGGTACAGGTGTTCACTTTAGCACCATGAGCTGTGATGAAATCCCATTTCTCACTGTGGCAGGACTCTGTGCACGCAGGAAGCTAGAATGATGAGTTTGAGGCATGTAGATTTCTGCTCCAAAACCAGAAGCTATGTTGTAATTTAAGAACAACGGGATATAGTGAATAAAAACCATAAAACGTTTCTTCTTTCTCTTCCTCTTAGGTAGGTTTTCCTGAATTGGGGGTAGAAGCTGTGGCAGTGCTTCTCGGTAGAGGAAAACCAAGTCCTAATCCTTTTGGCCGCTGCAAAGCTTGAATTGGCTCAGAGATCCCCTTGCCATCTCGTCCCAGGCCTGACCCAGGTGTCCAGCCCATACTCTGAAGCATTCGGTTTCCAATGTTGTTTTCTAGGATGGGCTGAGCGTTTTCACCTACAAATCCTGAAATAATAACAGGACAACACACATTAGGACTGACACAGATAAAGGTCCTCTCTGGCTAAATACACCATGTTCTCTTAGGTTTTTTTCAACCAGGTACCAGACAGGGTTGTTCATCCATCTTTGGATAAGTAACTTGTACTGGAGGAAAAACTGTGAAGAAAGATTTGGGTGGGAGTTTCAGTTCTAACCCTTAGTAACTTATTTTTAACCTCTTTGAGCCTTTGTTTTCTCATCTGTAAAACAGGCGTAACACAAGGTACACTGCCTGTCGCACGGAACGTCGTAAGATCGTGTACTGATTTTACTTACATGATTACGATCAGTAAATCACGAAGTACTCTACAAATGGATTTATCCTCATTATCAGGGTAGCCTCGCGGATAATTCTGAAAATCTCCAGCTTAGCACCATAATATCATATATTCGTCCAGGGCCTCGACATTCGCAAAACCGCAACCAAACTAGAACAAAATCCAACGAAAAGCACAGCTGATGGCACCCTTAATTCCTAAGGATTTACATTTTTATAATCCTCTTCTTGTTATTTATTATTCAACCTGTAACTCATGCATCCTTTAATTCTCTCCCTGTTTCTCTTTCCATTTCCATGTTTAATGACTAGAGACAGGCGTCGAGGGGAAAGTGTGTGCGTGTGCGTGTGTGTGTGCGTGTGTGTGTGTGTGTGTAGGCAGAGAGTCCCTGGATAGCACCAACAGGTGCTTAGCTACTAACCAAAAGGCTGGCAGTTTGAATCCAGCTGGAGGCACCTCCAAAGAAAGGCCTGGCAATCTACTTCTGAAAGGCCACAGACATTGAAAACATTGTGGAGCACAGCTCTTCTCTGACATACGTGGGATCATCATGAGTTCACGATGACTTGACAGCAACTGGTTTTGTTTTGTTTTATATATACATATACACATGGGTTTATATACATATATATATATCCACAGATAGATAGGTATTGTATGGAGCATATATTTCCTTCCCATTTTCCTTCTTTATTTCTTCTTGTCCTTCCTTCCTTCCTCCTGCCCTCTCTCTCTCCCTCCAAGCTACCTTCATCCCTTATTTTAGACAAGGAGACTGGCTAGTGTTTAACACGAGGTTTAGAAATAGCTGTTGTTCCCCTATTTTCTTAGCAAAGATAACTGAGAGACACATCTATTTTATGCATTTTCTATCTGATGATTTAAAAAAAAAAAATTTAACTTAAATTTTCCTGTAAGTCCTTATGGAGAATGTTGAGCATATGTATTGTATACTTCATTCTACGGGAAAATCTAGAAGTACTACATATCTAAAGGCAGAGAACTGAGAAATTAACAAATGTCACAGAAATACAAAAATCCCAAGGACCTGAGATCCTTCCCTCAACTGCAGGCTCAGGCGTGGTGTGTCTGCCCAGCTGTGGGAGGGGCTGGCTCTCCCGGACTGGTCCCTTTCTGTCCATCCTTAGCAGCAGCTGTTAGACTACAGTTTATGAAAAAGGAATACAGCAAATCTGGAGTTAACCAGATACAAGCAACCAGGACCCTCAGTTACTAGAGCATTTCTTATGATTGCCCCCTCCTCCACCCCTTCCCGAAGAAGGAAGTGATTATCAAACATACCGGTATTAAGAGACTGTGAAGGGAAAAGGGGAGACGGGTTATCTTAAAATAACCTTTGTTTTAGTTAGCACATTTTCAGCCCAGTCTCCTAATCAGGGCTTGTGTGACAAACGTTAACAGGGATGTGGAGGTTGGTCGCATTTCCTCTGCAGGCCTCCAGGGATAAAGACGTCTCGCCGTGCACATGTCTGCACGATGCCTGCTGTAGACCAGCCCAGTCCTGAGTCTGGCATATTTTTGCTCTGAAATCTGGACTGTGTTTTTCCAGATGGGGGTTAACTGGGTAGCTGTGGACAAGACCACCTGCTACTCTTAAAGGTTTGTGAGTCAGATTTTTTTGGTAGCACTAACCTGCCCACACTCTTTTCTATCATCATCATTTTTTCTTCTCTGACCCAGGACTATGACAATGCCTTTTATCCCCTCCTCCACTGAAAAAAAAAAAAAAAAGGTTGGGACCTTCTGTCCTGCTCCTCTAAGGTTATGTTCAGGATGGTGATACAGGCACCACAGGATCCTCAAACATCAGTAACGAAAACACAAATATTACCTGAGCGTTTCTGGAATACTGTAGTAGTCTATTTCACGACCTGGATGCTGGTTCAACAAATGGCCAATTTATTATTGCTCTTTAAACGGTACATATATGTTTTCATGTATTCTTTGGTATAAGTACTTCACAGTAAAGAATGAAATACAAAAAGAAAAGTCAGTAGTGGACCAAGAGCATATCCTGCCTGAGACAGCAAGTACATGGTTCCCCAGGATTCTGACCTACAGAAGAAGGGAAACTGAAAAATGTTAGAGACGAGCTTGAATACCAGAAACTCTCTTATTTACTACAGAGCAACCATCAATGATTTTTCGCTGATTTTTAGGACTGAGAATAAAATGCCTGACTGCCATCTGCTAAATTTAGTATTAATACAGGGACCAATATCTGGGTTACCACAATGATGAGTGGGTTTGGGACTTAACAAGTTGGTTCTGGGCTCATGGAAACAAGTACCTTAACATATGAGAGGTAAAACAAAGAGAAAACATTCAGTTCCCAACAGCTTGAATGGAAGTGTCTGATGTCACAGAAAAAGTCTTGACTAACATTACTTACTGTTTGACCAGGGCAAAAGAAATACATATACAAAGACTAAATTTCTAATTAGAAAATGTGTTACCCGAACCTTGTAACTATAAGCTACGAGGTTTAGGTGATACAGTTATATTTTATGTATATGCGTAAGTAAATAAATCTAAAACGTGGACCTCTTAGTTACAAAAACTAGAAAAGCCTTTGGTCAAAAATCTTGCTTAATGTAATAACTATGACTATGACTATGGTGGCAACTGAGACAGACGTCTAAGAAAAATTAATGTATGTAATTTTTTTCCGAACAGCTGCTGATCAGGTACATTCGGTTAAACAGTGCACTGGCACTTGGTCCCATACCTCTGATTTTTTAGTGATTGCCACGAATTAATTTAATTCCATCTGTAAACAGAAATCAGATCAGAGTTCTAATGCTGCTCCAGGCTACACATCTGTTTAGTCATATTTTTGATATAACAGCTTGTAAAAGTTCAGGCTTAAAATTTAACATTTAAGAAAAAAACCAGGAGGCCAATTTAAAACGTATCTAAACTTGCTAAACTGTGGTCAGTTCTCATTCCTAAAGTGAACAGCAAATGATCCTTGACTTACTATCACAATTTTAAACTGCTGGTATTTCAAGCATGCAGTGGCTACCCTATTCCCAAGCTTGTGTTTTTACATAGGCAGAAAAGAATCCCTTTTCTCTCTTTTTAAATGCTGGTTTCCTTTCTCTTTATAATAAATATAAAATGAAACGAAATAAAGCATTATCTTGTACTTAGAAGGGGGTGAGGGGAAGAAGAACATTTAATTCCTTGAATGCTGAATCTTTTCACTCACACACACAGACGGACCCCTGGAAAAACAACAGGCCTTTCTATACAATCTTCAAAAAGAAAAGAAAACCAGATACTTCATTTTTCATGGACAACGACTCTCGTGTGAGATCTACTGCTGGTCTCTCACCCTTCCCTTATGACGAAGACTGGTGAGTGGAACAACTCAGCCTCAGCACAGTCTACCACAACCATGATTTCCTTTTCTTTTGCTCTCACAGTGCTAAATCCTTTAAGTCCTTCCCTAGAAAGCTCCCTCTGCTTGGGCAACGTTAGCAACGCGCAGGCTGCTGACGCTTCCGCGTGCTCCCCCTCCGGCCCCCCTATGCTGGATCTCTTATATCTATTACCGAGGAGTCGGGTCTTTTCCCCTCAAATCTTCCAAGAGCATTGTGGATGGTAATTCACTTGCGTAATTGGCTCAAGAGATGGAAATCTTGTGTCGGCCTCTCAGCCGCTAATCTATCCAGCTGACTGCAAGCCTAATTGGCAGCTTGTTTAGTAATTTGGCTCCTAAAGTGTTCTATTGATGTTGGATGAACAGCCAATGGAAAGGGAGGTGATACACGCTGCTCCCCAGAGCTAGCGCTCTGCCTCTGTGCCTACCCTGAATTCACAAGGCATTTAGCGTTCACACTTGCTTCTTCTTCCCATCCCCCCCATTTCTTTAGTAGCCAGCTGAGGGGCAGGGCTATTATTATTATTAATAACAATGCTATTAAAATTGTGAGGTGTAATACTGTCCTCTGTTGTCAACTAATTTAGAGACATGGATTTTTGATTACTGTTAAAAACTCAAGGAAAAGCATTAAGCACAGTTTGTGATGTGAAAAAGTAGTAGGTGTTACAACTCTGTCAAACGTGTTATTTCATTTTTCAATACAGCAAAACCTCACCAATTTAGACTGCATATTTAATCTGCAAAATTGCAGTCATTTTCAGGTGAATTTTATTAAACAAAATCAGTTCAAATAGTTTACTGCTTAAAAATCCCAGGCACTTACATTTAAAATAATGGAAATTTAATGTACAACCAGTTTCATTTTTTTCCCTTAAGCAATGAAAACTTAGCAGAGGAAGGAGAAGGTAAGACGCGATCCGTCATTGACATGGCTGGAGAAGAGAGGAAGAGAGTGTTCGCATTAATAGATGTTTTGGTCATGTGAAAATGTTTCTTATGCAATTATTAGGCATTCAAGATCTTTTTGTTTTTTTAAGTCTTAAAATAAGACTGTGTTGATTCCAAAGGCGCACTGGGATGCCTATTTGCTATAATGGAATCAGGACCATTTATGGTGTGCCTACTAGGTAACGGGCATGTGGTACATGTGGTAGGCACATGGCTTTCGTTATCGCTATTCCTCATGATAACCGTCTAAGGGGAGATGATAATCGTCCTCACAGAGGGGAAGTAACTGGACCCACAGTCAAGAGGAAGTAACTTGACCACACAGTGGGTAAACTAGGATTCAAAGCTTGGTTGGTCCTGCTCCAAAAGCTTGTGCATTTTCCACGACCTGAAGGCCTCCCCCTGAGGATTAGAGGCAAATAACCGTTTTGAGACAGTTTCCAACCAGTTTTTAAAATTTATTTATTTTTTATTATTGTGCTTTAAGTGAAAGTTTACAGCTCAAGTTAGTTTCTCATACAAAAATTTATACACACAGTGTTATGTGACCCTAACTGCTCTCCCTATACTGTGACAGC